>NC_134408.1:32221522-32579855 GCF_038048845.1 Mixophyes fleayi | reverse complement strand
GCGTCGGGAAGTAACGCTCTTTCCCTGAGGAGGCCTGGGCAAGGCCCAAATGCATGACAAGAACCTTTTTAACACCTTAAGTAGCTTGATTTGACTAGAATGCATGAGTATCATGCACGGGTTAACTTGTATATATATATATATGTTTTAAAGAAAAAGGATTTGATTATATTATTTTTTCAGAAAAACGAGATTAAAGATTTAAAAATGAAAACAAGAATAAGTCAGTAAATATGCAAGCTTGTCCTCTTAAGCACTAAATGTGCTTTGAAAATGTAGTTTAGTTATAAGTGTGAAAATGTACAATGTATGAAGATTAGCGGCTGCTTTTCCAAGTTGGCTGTTGCTGCCTCACAAGATAGTACCCTTTCAAGCCTTGCCAATTTACAGATAACTTGCAAGTTCCCAAGACATGTGCCGTACAAGATGCAATATATGGATTTATCAGCACAAAGAAAACAGACCAGTGGCTCTTATCTCCAGTATGTTTCAAGAAAATAAAAGTCCTTCAGAATCTGTTATAATGATGCTTGTCCACTGGCACTTTCCTCTGTCCTTTTGAGGTTATGTCTAATCATATTTCATTTACTTGTTTTCAGTCTTTGTCAACAGTGTCAGTAGTTTATGTATCATTATCATCATCACCATTTATTTATATAGCGCCACTAATTCCACAGCGCTGTACAGAGGACTTACTCACATCAGTCCCTGCCCCATTAGGGCTTACAGCCTGAATTCCCTAACACACACACACACACACACAGACACACACACACACAGACAGACTAGGGTAAATTTGTTAGCAGCCAATTAACCTACCAGTATGTTTTTGGAGTGTGGGAGGAAACCGGAGCACCCAGAGGAAACCCATGCAAACACGGGGAGAACATACAAACTCCTCACAGATAAAGTCATGGTCGGGAATTGAACTCACGACAGTGGTCTAGTGGTTAGCACTTCTGCCTCACAGCACTGGGGTCATGAGTTCAATTCCCGACCATGGCCTTATCTGTGTGGAGTTTGTATGTTCTCCCTGTGTTTGCGTGGGTTTCCTCCGGGTGCTCCGGTTTCCTCCCACACTCCAAAAACATACTGGTAGGTTAATTGGCTGCTATCAAAATTGACCCTAGTCGCTCCCTCCGTCTGTCTGTGTATGTTTGTGAGTGTGTGTCTATATTAGGGAATTTAGACTGTAAGCTCCAATGGGGCAGGGACTGATGTGAATGAGTTCTCTGTACAGTGCTGCGGAATTAGTGGCGCTATATAATTAAATAATGATGATGATGATGTATGTGTTTAAATGTCCACACATGCATCTACACATATAAATGGGGGATCTTTAAATAAGTGTGAGGTAGGCTATGTTCCCATTGGACTTGTGGGCAGTATTAGGGGGTGTAAACATTCATAGCCAGGCAGGTGCGTATTGGCTAGTAAGAATAATGGGTGGGCTAATGGAGATTTTTAGACCCGGGATTTTTGACTTGTACCATTCATACTGCACCAAGACCCGGGTCGTTTGAGCTCGCCCCGGAAAAAACCCGGGATTTTGGTGCAGTATGAATGGGGTATTACTAACCCGACGATAATTACGGTGTTCAGCATACACTAATATGTTTTGTGCATATATATGTATGTTACTTATCATTAACCAACGGTATATAACAAGGATTTTAAGCCATTTAATATTTCTCTTGTTGTTAATGTATTTTAAAAGGCTGTTCCTATCATTTTAATTGACTGCAAAGTGTATTTTTACATGTTAGATTAGAGTACCTTTGTATGTCAGTCAATATTATATAGTGCTTTTTATCACATTGTATTTTAAGTGATTGTTCACAAATGACCTCTCACCGCACATGCTATACAACCATTCAATGGTTAGATATTGAGTGTATATTAATGTTGCAAATATATAATCATTGCAACAGTCCCAAGTTTTCTCATTGAATTCTTATTAATTGATTATAATGTAATTATAAAAATAAATACATTAATACAAGAGTAACATTTAATTTATGTATTAATTGAAATTGATGAGAAATGCAAATCAAATAAGCTCTTCAACATCTCTTTCCTTACCTGTCTGTCTGATTGACTTGCAGTAAAGTCCACTACATTTTAATGTATTAAAAGCAACTTTTTTTCTTTATTTTATTCACTTTACTTAATATTTTTAAATATTCCCCCACCAATCACATTCTAAAATATGTTTAAAAAAATTAAAGAGGGGATTGATAACTCAGATATGTTTATTTTAGATGTAGTATATATTAAATTTGACAGTTTTAATATTTTATTTTTCAGTGGACTGGAGTGCCTCAATTAATACACATTCTGGGGCAGCACGTTGGCTTAGTGGTTAGCACTTCTGGCTCACAGCACTGGGGTCCTGTCAGTTTGATTCCCGACCATAACTTTATCTGTGTGGTGTTTGTATGTTCTTCCCGTGTTTGTGTGGGTTTCCGGGTGCTCCGGTTTCCTCCCCCACTCTTAAAACATACTGGTAGGTTAATATGCTGCTATGAAATTGACCCTAGTCTCTCTCTCTCTGTCTGTGTGTCTATGTTAGGGAATTTAGACTGTAAGCTCCAATGGGGCAGGGACTGATGTGAGTGAGTTCTAGGTACAGCGCTGCCGAATTAGTGGCGCTATATAAATAGCCGATGATGATTGAGTGCCTCAATTAATACACATTCTGATCCTCTAATTAAATATTAGCCCTGAGCTAATGCTGTGAGAGCACCACTTCTAAAGACCAATAATAAAAATTACACAAATGAAAATGTGAATAAAGATATAAACATACTGACTATTGACAAATAGAGGATAATCCTGTACTGGTGCGGAGTAAACTATTTACCGTATTTCCCCATGTATAGGACGCTCCACTGTATAAGACGCAACTATATAAATCATGTGAAAAAATTGAGGATAAACAGTATTTGTGCAGCTTATACAGAGGAGAGACAACGCTATAGTGAATTCTGACTTACCCTGTCAGATGATTCCTCTGTCTGGTAAAGTCTTCTGTCTTCTCTCTGTCTGATCCCGATTAAGGTCCTCTCTGCGATGTCCGGATGTCCTTTCATGGGCTATGGTGCTACATGAAAAAACAGTCAGTATTTAACTTATGTGCAAAACAAAATACTAATTTGCACCCCTTCCATTGTAGCATGGTGTTGTCCAGGAGACTGAAATAAGAAGTTTCTCAAGTTAAGATCTTTAATGAATCAGGCCCCTTATTCTTATATGTTACATTTATATTTCAATATTTATTTTCCGTCAGGGAGTAACAATAGGCCCAGAATAGTGGGCTGCCCTGCCCCCCCCCCCCCTTCGAGGAGGCCACTTCAGCATACCACATGTGCAGTGCCGTACATTCTCTGTAGAGTCCCCCAGCTCTACTTTATTGACATCAGAGCAGGGGGCATGGTAGGTGAAAATGTCATCTGTGGGCTCCGACCTAAGTTTGCCTGTGGGGCCCCATGGATGCACTTTTCTACCCCTGCATGTAAATTTTACCCACACATTGCAGAATGGCATTCTACAAAATAGTAAAGGAACAGCAGAACTTGAAGTATGCCTCTCAGGAACGTTGTACCTCTGTGAAGCGCCTTGTTCCACTGCAGAATTTTATTTGCGTGAAATTTTGCCATGATTTTGCGCACCTCCAGGTGAAAGGTGTATTTTTAATGGTAATCATCATATTAAGATATTGGCTCCGTAGGGATAGAGAAAATTGCAGTTAGCCAAAAACAATTTTCTGTGCCGTTCTAAATGTTAATTGTTTTCTTAAAGCTGGTGAAATGTGACATTTGAATTCTTACAAATGCAATTTTAGCAGCTCATAAATCTGAGAAAATCACTTTTCTCCGCGGCTGTATGTGTGAAAGAAGAATAAAACTAGTCTGTATACTTTTTCGAGTCGCGTTCCATGGAAATTAAACATTGAAAAATGACTGTGCTCACATCAAAAAGCAAAATATTGATAGTGCAGATGGTTTCCCATTTTCATGTAAAAATGCAGATGGAAAGCTCATTTATTTTGTCCGTGTTTATTTTTAAGTAGCTGATAAAATAAGATACACAATTAAACAACCAAGAATATCTTATCCTCAAGTAATCCCAGCCAGAAGCATTTTATGATATTAGCTTATTATGCATTTGGAAATTCACAAAATTATCTTTTTCAATAAAATGTTAAGGACGTTGCATACTATTAAAAAAAGAAGTGTATAATATGTAGATGGGGATCCATGATCTAAAATGTAATCTAAAAGTAGCAGTATGTAGGTGGGGATAAGCGTAATACACACTGCAAATATGTTGTCACAGCTTTGCAGAATTTAGTGGATTCTCTATCTGGGTTAGCGCTGGAAGGAACAGAGGCGTGAAGTCTAATGAACCCCCATTTTTCACCAGGGACACCCGCAAGGGGTTTGGGCTTTGCTGCTGGTAGGTCGCAGGTGGCAGTCCTTTGCTCCCTGACCCAGGGCCACCTTAACAACTTTATGGGCCCCCGGGCAATACAGTGTACCGGGCCCCTAAAAAAATTATATATATATATATATATATATATATATATATATATATATATATATATATAAATAGTGTGTGTGTGTGTGTGTAAAAAAAAATATCTGTATGTAAAAAAAAATGTGATTATATATATAATCACTTTTTTTTTTACATATATATATATATATATATATATATATATATATATATATATATATATATAGGGGCCCCCTTAACTTACCTTAAGTCCGATCCTCTTCTTTTTTCCGCGCCGCTGAGTCTCTTCTGCCCTCTTCCGTGCTGTGGTTGCAGTGAATGCTGGGTGTGACATCACACCCAGCATTCACTGCGAGCAGAGCACGGAAGAGGGGACCAGGGAGGGAGCCGGATCACCGCTGATGTGACTGCAAGGTAAGTATTTAAAAAAAAAAATATATATATTTTTTTTTTTAGGATTCGGACGGGCCCCCCTTGCCTGCAGGGCCCCCAGGCACCTTGTCATCGTGCCCAATGGAAGAGATGGCCCTGCCCTGACCCCAGGTTTGACAAGCTGGGTCCAGACAGAAGGAAAGGACAGCTCAATACAGTCAGGACTGGTACATGGGCAGAATCGGTGGTAGTCAGCATATGACTACCCCGACAAGACTTACCATGACATGAGGACTCCTTCCCGACCATCACCGATGATGACTCCTCTTCAAACCGACTTCAGCCAATCACGATCAAGTAAGAAGCCAACTCGATGTCATTCATCTCTACCATAGCATGAACAATAGCCCAAACAGGTCAATAAATATTTCTGTAAGATGCATTTTACAACTACAGTATATTCAGAAACTTCTTATGAACATACTATATGTACAACTCAGTCATACCTTGATAGCCCAAGCACTACTCAGTTAATATGACAAGTGAATCATTGGAGGTGACTCGAGCAGAACCTCTTGGGAAATAAATGTGTCTTTTACCATTTTGCATCTATCCTTTTGAAGAACAGTGATTGACAGTGTTGCTTCCCCTGAGCGTTTCTACACTAGATACTGGTATTTTTGGTGGTCACAAGGTCTGACATGATATCCCAAGTCATTTAAATGCTAGGCCAGAGATGATAGAGAGTGGACTTGTGACATACCGGTGCCATCCAGGTGAGAAGTGAATTCATATCTGATATTTGTCATTTGTTTTGTTGTCGTTATTTTTTTTTAAATGCAATCTTCCAGAAATGCATCTACATACCAAATTAACCGGCTTTCCTTATCAAATTCAACAAATCTTAGAGTGACATCAGTTTAATTTACTCTATAATGAAAGGTCCTAAATGTTATCAGCAAATAATGTTATGAGTATTCATTGCACAACTACCTAACAAACAACTGGTTAACTGTAAGAAAACCATTAAAGAAATTCTGTGTTGTTTAATACTTCATACCTGTCAGACTATTTCAGACATGAGCAGTCGATCCCTGATTGCCCAGCACCATTGCTAACACAGGCATGCAAGCCCTCCCTTATTATTGCGTATTAATAAAGCACCAACATATTGAGTAGCTCTGCACAATTTTGGGAAGTTGCAATCCAGTCCAATCACAAACAATCACATGCACTGAAATAAAAGGTGGGTTTAATAAAGAGGTACAAAGGGAAACGCAGGATGAGGATGAGGCTTAAAATACATTGTGAGAAAGTAAAGGAAGAAACTGTAGTAAAAGCAAAAACACAGAGGATGAAAACTGATAATGAATAATCCAAACGTAAATGGGTTTATGGTGTAATCCAAATGCTGTTGCAGATAATCCTCTTCATCTGAAATCCTGAGCGGGTCCAGGAAGTGTTCTGACTTTCATTCTGTTTTCCTTCTGTTGAACTCTATTAAACTCTGCTTATCCTCACGTGTGTGGCTTTGACATACTTAGAGATGTTACAATGTTTTAAACCTAAAACTTGTCACTACCAGAAAACTATGGCATTCTCCCCAGCCTAAAGGGTTTGTACACTTTTAGCCAACCCCAGCCCAATATCATTGTTACCTTTAATATTTATAGCGCTACAATATTACACAGAGCTTAACAGAGAATGTTTAATCCTTCATATTAGTCCCTATAACATCCCGCTGAGTGGCAGATAGGAGAGCTTGAGTAACCTAGTAACATAGTTGATGAGGTTGAAAAAAAAACACCAGTCCATCAAGTTCAACCTATTTTGGATCTCCTGCGATCCTGCACTTGTATTTGAAATTGATCCAGAGTAAGCAACCACCAATCTGTTTCAATTGTGAAAATCCCTCCAGACCCAATATTGCAGTCCTATTTTTACCCTATATCCACTACTATCAATTCATTTTAATTAACGGTCGTATCCCTGGATACACTTTTCCGCTAAAAATTTGTCTAACCCTTTATGAAGCTGGATTGTGAAGCTGGATTTCCTGTCAGTCATTTCATTTTCATTGTAGGGAGAATAAATGTATTGCTAGCTGTTCACAGTCCTTTAAAAGAGCTCTATTAAAAAGATCTAAGCTTCCGGTAAAGGGGGTTATTCTGGGGGTAGTGACAGGGCCACCTTAACAACTTTATGGGCCCCTGGGCAATGCAGTGTACCGGGCCCCTAAAATATATATATATATATATATATATATATATATATATATATATATATATATATAGTGTGTGTGTGTGTAAAAAAAATATATATGTATGTAAAAAAAACGTGATTATATACATAATCACTTTTTATATATATAGGGGCCCCTTTAACTTACCCTAAGTCCGATCCTCTTCTTTTTTCCGCGCCGCTGAGTCTCTTCTGCCCTCTTCCGTGCTGTGGTTGCAGTGAATGCTGGGCGTGCACAGCACGGAAGAGGGGACCAGGGAGGGAGCCGGATCACCGCTGATGTGACCGCAAGGTAAGTATTTTTTTTTAGGATTCGGACGGGCCCCCCTTGCCTGCAGGGCCCCTGGGCACCTGCCCATCGTGCCCAATGGAAGAGACGGCCCTGGGTAGTGAGTGTAATAGACACACAATTATTAGTTATCCCAGTTGGGATTTTCAGTTGTTGTAGGGAGAGGAGGAAATTATTGTAGCACCGATCCGATCACCTCTGCTCTTCAGCGCTCTATGGGAAACGAGAGTGCCTTCCTTCACTTCCCCTTTTCAATGGTCATTGGTTACAACGGGTCACTAAGTCCTCCACCAAGCATAAAGAATAGTCTTTCTTATGTTCACAGTGTGTAAAATAAAGATTTCCAAATGTCTAATCACTATGAATGTGATGATTCCTAAATGTGTAGCACAGCAACAGATGCAATATTATTAGAACGTATCAATGTACATTCTATCGTACCTAGATACAAGTATAGAATTATATGAAGGCACATCAGTTCCTGGCCAGTGGAGCTTACAATCTAATTACCCTACTACAGATACAAATTCATACACCATAGCCTTTGGAACATAAGTGGACCCTGAGGAAACACATAAATACAGGGAGGACATACAACCTGCACAGCAAGAGCACCCTGGGCCACAAACAAATCCAGTGGCTACCGATGGAGCAGACCATGCGGCTGCTATGGGGCCTGATGGGGATAGGGGTCTGGCGATAGTGGTCCATCTGTCCCAGAGGTCCTGCGTAGTTCTTCATGAGCATGCAAGGGGGTCAGCTCATGTGCAGTGAAGCCCCATTTGGGCTTACAGTTCCGTCTATCAGAAGCGCAGAGTGGGGCCACTGGAGTGGATGGATACTTATCCCCTGGCCACCTCCAATTTTACTATGGGGCCCAGTGATTTTATGTTACACCCCTGATCAATCCTAAGGGCAGCAAATCTGTCTCCAAGCAATGACAATGATAACCACTGTGCCATCATAACAATGGTGCAGTATATAAGTTCCCTACCCCTACCAGGAGGGGAGGCGGTTTTAGCACTGCTTCAATATGATAGTTTGCATCTCAAAAAGAAAATTGCCTCTTAACTGTTTGATAGTTCCAAGATGTGTTTCATTGTATAAAAAGTTATTTTAGCAATTAAATTTACTAACGTCATATGCCTTTTGTACGCCCACACATCTTGTGAAACAAAATGAGTGTTATGTTTTCAAGTATAAGTAAGCTTTGTAATAATACGTCTGCAGTATAACACCACATCTATGATTATAATGGTAATTGTTATAATAAATTCATGTACAATAACAAAATATATTGTAACAAAGGGAGGTATTTAACTGACAATCTGCAGAGAAATATTGCAAACAGTGTTACACATTTGCGCAGCAATGCACCCAGTTTAAAGGTAAACAGGAGGAGGACATATGTGTGACAAAATAAAGTATAGAGTCTGATTAACTTACATGCTTTGGCAGTGTCTTTTCCCATGCAGCAAGCTATCAGGGTGTGCCTGCAGTAAGAGCAATCAAACAGAAGCAGGTGATGAGAACTCCCTTTCAAAGGGAAGGTGGGAGTGTCACTGGCTGTGGGAGGAGTGTCGGGTATAAAAACCTATACAGAAGTGGAAGCTGCTCAATCAATTTATAGGCCATAGCAGGTGCTTGAAAGGGTGGGGTTATCCTAAAAGGAACAAACACATAAAAACACAACACACAAAAAGAATTTTTGGGGTATAAAAACCTGTTTGTTTCACTGGTCAGTGTTACTGATGCTAGAGAAGCTGGTCGGTGTCTAGAGAGCTGGTCTCTGTTTATTTAGTGTTTAGGGTCACAAGAAACTGTGAAATCTTTATGGTGTCAAATATGTTATACCATCAAATATACCATCCTGACATTAAAACAAAGTAAAAAGCAAGAAGCTATTCACGTATGTTTCACCAGAAGTGTGTTCTTTCCACAATATATTTTGACATGCAGGCGGCAGTTAGATCAGCTCTCAGCAACTTTAGATCAGTTCTGTGGCCATACTCCCACACAATCCTCTTCCCACAAATGTAAAAACGTTAAACATTTCTGAAAACAGTGAGAGAATACAAGGTGGTACCCAGGAGTCATTACTGTAAGGACGCGTTGTTTAATGGTTCTACTGATTAATATCTGAGTTCAGCTGCTGGACCCAAGGAGTTCAGCTGTCATTTCTGTTGCCATCTCATTCCCTACTATGGTGATCTCTAAGGCCTTCTTGGTGACAACAGCCGTACATGGGGTATAAAAGTCTTGTCTCTGGTCTAAGCAGCGAGTTTGATACCAACTATTGCCTGTTTTTCCCCAGAACCAGAAGAGGAAGGAGTTTTAGTTACGATAAATGGATAAGTGATGAACGACGGATATCGGCAACAGCAACTATCAGTCTCTCCTCGTTCCAACTGTGGCACACCACCGGTGGCTGTAGAGATACGCTGATCACCAATGACTACTTTATTATTGGTGGCTGACAATGTTGCTGCTTTACAAAAACCACACAAACTTTCCCCAACCTGCAGCTATAATTGATAGTCCACTATCTTATCTATCAAGTTTTCCCCACACATCTTAACTTGTAAACTCATTTAAGCTGGACCATCTTTAGCGTCTGTATCGTATAATTATCTGTCATTAGTTTATAACATGATCCTCTCAGGGTACAGCGATATGATATATCATCTTTGTAAAAAACAAACAAACATAATAATGTCAAAAAACAAACAAACATAATAATAATAATATAATGGTGCGGAAAATATTTTTTAAAAACAAATATAGCATTGTACACATTTTTCTTATCCTAGTGTATATATATTTGTTGAAGGATTACAATAAGGAGAATAGATGCGTGCACCAGGGTCAGAATGTCATTTGTGATACATTATTCATATTTCGTAACCTACATGTTTTATGCTAATATTAGAGGAAATGTTGGAAGGAAATAAAATAAATTGCAATCATTTGCACAGTGGGCTTGGTTGCAGATATTTATAACATTTTATAGTTCTAACATTTTCCACGGAACAAAGAGATCTGTACATATTGGGTTCAACGCAATTTACTAAACAGTGATACGGTCTCACTATATTCCCAGTAATCGCCTCCATCACCCACCAATGGACTGTTTTTGTGTAGCAGCCAATAAGAATAGAGGAATGTCTTTGTCTATATAGAAAATGACTTTACTTAATCCAATAGCATTCATTTGTTCTAAAGTGGGATGCACACTAAGGTATAGTAGCAAACATGCTCAAATCTTACAGCACTCAAACACTAATAAATAAGATCTATATTTTATTGCACCTATCCGTCAATAGAAAAAAACACGACAATTACTTAAAAGAAAAATAGAGAGATTTTGTTTGCATCTTTTGTACTACAGACCTGTACTATACCGGGGCTCTAGAAAGGATTCACCCTTTTGGCACTTTACATATTTTATTTTCTTAAATCATGGATTTAAAATGGTTTAATGTGGAAAATCTTACCACTGGTCAAAACAAAATACACTATAATGTCAACTAATATATATACATTAAAAAAAACAACTCTAAAGATTTTTCTAATTAATTACAAATAAATTCAGACAATAATTGATCACCCCTTTTGCTAAAATAAACCTAAATAAACATTGCAGAAATCAATGGTTTTGAGAGATCTCATCATTAAATGATTTAGGTCTGCCTGTGTACAATTAGAGTGCTTCAATTGACTTCGTAATAAGTACACCTGTCTGTTAGAGGTCCCAGAGTTGGTTAGTGCACTTCCAATAACAGATTCTGTGCGAAGATCAAACAGCATTCAAAACAAATCAGAGAAAGGGTTATTGCAAAGCACCAATGAGAGAAAGATATAAGATGATTTCAAAGACATTTAATATCCTCCAGAATATTTTCATGTCCACCCTAAAGAAAAGGATAGAATACGGCACAACTGTCCGGAACAGGTTGTCCTCCAAATCTGAGGTTAAATGCACACTTGATAGAAAGGTCACCAAAAGGCCTATTGTTATGAACCCCACAATCAGTGAATGATAACCCCTATACAGGACCTATGGCACAGGATGTTTTCACCATTAGCAGCTGCCACACAGTTCACTGGTGCTCAGATGCCCCCTAAACTTGATCCCAGTAGTGTATAGATGTGAGTGAAGTAGAGTCAGGGAAACTCACAGCTATAGAGGCACACATAGACAAAACAAGACAATCAGGACACAAAAGAGAAGAGTCAATTGGCAGGTCAGGTCAGAGAACAGGAGAGGTGCACGAGGTAAACAGACAGGTAGAGAGTTCAAGGGCAGGCAGAGATCCAACAGAAAGGTCCAGTAAACATAGCCAAGGTCAAACACACTAAATCTAGCATACCAATCTAGGCAAATGTGCAGGACCTAGCCTAAGTATATCTAGGCTGCTGGGTTGACATCATGTGAGAAGGAAGTATTGACTGATCAGCTGCTGAGTAGAAATCATGTGAGTATATAGTGTTGACTGATCAGCTGTTAGGTAGTGAGCAGTAATGAGTCTTGCATGAGCTGATATATCAGCTGCAATGTGAAATCATTGTTAGCAACACAGAAAGCCAAGGTGAGTATGGTTGCTTAGCAACCTTCAGTACAAGGGGAAACAACAACTCTGACATACAGCAGAATCTGTAATGGATTCTGAGACAACAGAGCAACAAAACAAAATCCCCATGACAACTCAGCAAGAGTTACTAGACAAAGGGAGAAGATACTGCTTATGGAACACCAAGAGCCTGGGCACTTCACAAATCTGCACTTTATGAGAGGATGGCTGATAGAAAACCATTGTTGACAAAAACTCACATGAAGGCTCCCTTATAGTTTGCCATAAAGCATGTAGAGACATTCCAAGTGGAGAAGGATTCTAATGAGACAGAGATGGAACTTTTTGGAATAGACACTAGGGGCTTTTTTGGTGCAAATATAACCATGTGCATCATCTGAAAAAAACTATATAACTAGTAGACAACAAGTATAACAATATACTTTAGACTTAGTTTTTATTTAATCTGTCATGGTATGTTGTGTTGATCAATAGTTTTCCAAATAAATTAAGTTTGATGCCATTATGTAAGAAAATAAAATGTGAAAAATGCCAGGAATGATTCTTACAGCCGATGTACATACTGTTTTGCGTTACATTGACCTGAACCTCACCATTTTTTCTCTTCATTTAATAGAGACCATTCCCAGATTCTGCATACTTTCAATGACTTTATTTAAAAGCCCAAGCACAACCACTTTAGTGGGTGAATAAGTGTAATTGATGGCTAGGTCCAATAAAATGTAGTATGTTCATATTTGTACAGTTAGTGAATGAGTGCTTTAGGATTTTTACCTTTCCTGTGTATGTTTTTCAGCTACACCCTAGGGTGCATCCCACTTTAGAACAAATGAATGCTATAAGATTAAGCAACACTATTTTTGCTTTAGATGCACTGCATGGGGAAGTGTAGTTGGTGATTGCTCTCCACCCTCTCAGGTTTCCTTGGGCTTTTAACAGTTGTGACTGTGAAAGTTTGCAGTTTCAGGGACAATCCCCATTAAATGAAAAGAAAAGCAGGTATGTTCCAGTTCCAAGTAAGGATATTATTAAAAACAGGATGCATAGCTCCCAACTGTCCCGATTTCAGCAGGACTGTTCCAATTGGTGGACTTTGAAAGGGCGGGCATCACCATGAAGTGGGTGTGACTGGTTGGAAAGTGGGCGTGATTGGACGGATGGGGGCTCTGTGTGGATTAAGGTGTGGTCTGCATAGATTAGGGGTTATTTTGTCCCAATTTTGCCTGGATAAATATTGGCACGTACTAGTGTTTAGACTCTAAACACTATACTCTAAACCTTAGAGTATAGGTGTAGTCTTATAGACCTTTAGCTGGGGCAGACTTGGTTATGCAACTTTGCACAAACAATGTAAACAAAAGGTCTTTGGTTTCCTTGTCATACTGGGTAGCACTGCCGTCTGAGATAAAATGTCACTGATAACATTATTTAATGACAACAGAACTCTTGTATATTGCTGTAAAACAATATGTGGCATTAGTGTTGTGGTGTCTGTTTATTCAGCCATAAAATCATAATGGTGTTTTTAAAACAGTAATAATTTTTACCATCCATTAAGAATAGAAAGATACTATTCTGCATATTAAAAAGAAGAGAACCCAAAAAATTTGAGAAACTGCCATATTTAGATAGATAGATAGATAGATAGATAGATAGATATAAGATAGATAGATAGATAGATAGATATAAGATAGATAGATATATATATAAGATAGATAATACTTTTCACGGTAAATCGTTTCATTTTGGTCCCCACCCCCATCCCCGTTCCCCACTGGAAAATGACTCTTTTGTGTTGTGGGGGCATGGCTAAAATTATGCGACTCACTGTGCCCCGGCCTCTTCCATTTTTACCACTTCACCTCTCCTTTGGGATCTCCCGGAGGATAAAACCAAAAAGTTGGTAAGTATGAGATACATTAAACCAATAAATCACTTCCCTTTATGAATGGCATAAAAGTGCAAACAGTTAATTGCAGAGATTTCTCTGAAGTACTGGGGTATGATTAGAGGGTTGGAATAAAAACAGTATTTACTTCAGAGGAATTGAAAACAAGATGTAAAGGTGTAGGAGTGACGGTGAGTCAATTGCTATCTTGCTGAAAGTAGCTGTGTAAGACAGATGTTATGTTAACTTGAATTCTGGATGCCGCCCAGGAAATAGAGAAAATTATGTGGCAGGTGAGTAAATCTAAAAATAAAGAAATGAGCAATTACTTTGATTGCTAATACGACAAAGAATGTCTAATGTACATTCAGTGAGAAATTGTAGTAAAAGAGAATAAAATACAACTGAATGGAGAATAAAAGTAATTTTTAAATATAATTCAATACTTCCCACCCAACTAGCAGTACGTATGTGTGTTGGGGGGGGTCACACTGCTGGTTTCCCCTCCGTTCCTAAAATGCAACATTAATCTGTCTTATTAGACATCTGTTTGGCAAGGTTGGGTAACTAGCGGGCCTGGATTTTTTGCCACTTGTCCAATTATTTTTTTATGCTACCAATTAGGTAAAAGTCTAGAGAATTCAAAATGCTTACACCGTACGTATCTTTTGAAGAGTGGATGTTCCAGGAATATAGTTCACTAACTTTTGATACCTAGGGAAGTCAAATTAGATTTTGGCATGCTGAATTACAGTATTTGAATTAATTGAGGAAATGTAAAAATAAATCTTTTAACATACAGTGGATAAAAGATTCAACTGAAAGGCAAAAGCATACTTGCCAACTGTGGCACAAAGCTATCTGGGAGGGGGTTCCGCCATGGGGTGTGCCCATGTGGATCACGTCGTTAGACTCTGCCTCCTGACAAACGTTGCCAATTTCGGCCTAAACACAGCAGGGGGCGGGACCAGGATGACACATCTAGCCCTGTCCCTACCCACTTCACCTACGGATAGGACAGGCCGCGGGAGGTTGCTCTGCTCTCCCATGAGTCGGGGAGAACTCCCAAAAATTCGAGAGTCTTCCAGACATTCTGGGCACAAATGTAAGACATGTAATAAAGACAGCCCAGGAGGTATATTTACTAAACTGCGGGTTTGAAAAAGTGGAGATGTTGCCTATAGCCAGGGCTGCCACCAGAAATTGTGGGGCCCTGTACAAATGTAGCAGGCAGGGGCCCCCTCCTTTCTTCTCTCACCCCACCCTCATTTTCATTTTTAAATTATTCTCTACCCAACACTTAACCCCCCCCCCCCTCTTTCTCTACAGTCAACCCCCATCCCCGGTTCCATCTAACTCCTGCAGTAGTTACTTACCTCTCTGCATCTTCTTGCTGTCTCCTTTCTCGGCTTCTCTCTATTGACAGCTCTGTGATGTTATTAATTACCTAACATCAGCGATGCTTGTCCAGGAGCCGGGCACCTGGGGGGCTGAGATCGGAGCAAATGGCAGCAGCTGTGGGGCCTTGACATCTTGGGAGTGGAGGCAGACATGCTGCCTACAAGGGGGCTCCATAATTATGGACAGAGGTCTCTCCCCACACCACCTCTCACGCCTCAAGGGCAGCTGCTGACTAGAAATTGCACCCGCTACCTCCATTAATTCACTGTGGAGTCCCCCTCTTGCAATAAATTTGTTTGAGCCTAGGGCTGGTTGGGCCCCACTCTGCTGTTGGGCCCCATAAGACTGTACTTCCTGTACCCCCCTGATGGCAACCCTGCCTATAGCAACCAATCAGATTCTACCTTTCATTTATTTAGAACATTCTACTAAATGAAAGCTAGAATCTGATTGGTTGCTATAGACAACATTGCTACTTTTTCAAACCTGCAGTTTAGTCAATATACCCCCAGATGTCCACTCCCCCTCTTCAATTTAAGACATAAAGGAAGTAAGGAACCAATATTTTAGGGGAAAACAGATAATTTGAACTTAATGAAGAACGTGGACATACAGTGGTTGTAGACTGGACATTAAAGTGATGTTTTTACTCTTCCACCACGTGTAATGCCCGTAAGACCTGCAAATAGAGTGTTCCAAAATCCAAATTAGGACATGTTCATTGTTATGCACAGGTAGACAGTTAGGTGCTTTTGCACAAATAGAAATGTACTGCTCACCTGCACATTTGGGGCTGATGCAGAGTTGTTGGCAGAATGGGCATATATTAAAATGAGTAAATAGAATAAGGAGACACAGCGCATTTCGCCCATATGCAGAGTTGTGCACAGCTCGAGATGCTTCTGCTCTGCAACGGTAGCCTATGTTCCAGTCATCATCATCATGTAGCAGGTGCAATGATACACCTCCCAACAGTGTAAAGCTTGTTTTATAGACAATCTAAGTGATGACTTGCTTAGGGCGGAGCACATTTGGAACAGATAAAAACAGAAGTATCAGCTCCTCATTAAATAATGTGACAATGGGACATAAAACCATTCAATATTGTATAAAACAAATCCAATTAACAGAAACAATAATCCTTCAGCAAAAAATTAGGGCATTAGGTAGATGTTTCTTAACCTCAAAAATATTTTTCACCAAAAGCAGCACAATCATGTTAAGGACCAAAACAATAATAACTAAACCAAATAATGCTTCAGTAATATAATTAGCAAAACATGATTTCATTGTAACAATGTTAAAGTTTCACAAAAACCATTTCAATTTGAAATGTGGATTTAATCCTTCTCGAGTGAGAGGTTTAAACTGATGGATCAATTTCATTTCTGATTTAATCAATCTCACGTGGGTATCGCATTTCCTCTAGTTGTCTCTTACTGCCTTAAAAACTAAAAATAGAAGAAGGCAACTGAAGAAGCCATTTAAATAAAAACTGACTTCATCGACTAAGAAAACTATCATGGCAAAATAAGATTGTAATTAAAAAATAAGATTTTTATCAAAATAAGCCAAATAATATTTAACATTTAAAGTGGGTGTGTAATCTACGCACAGTTGAAGCAGATATTCTGTGTCATTTCTGTTAATAAATGTTCAAATAACCATTTTACCCTATTGGAAACTTTAATGAAATATAGGGTGGGTTTTATGGGCTAAGCAAACTTGAGTTAATATGAGTATTCTTTTTTTTCATTTCCGAATTATGGGAACCCAATGTATCGGACCCTGTTTCCCCAGGACAGTCCTGCTTTTTTTCCACCAAATATCTTAGAATTCAATTTACTCTGAATTTTGCGATTAAGTTATTTATAATTTTCCAGCAACTGACACCTAATAGATGAGAAGAGTGACTGTTATGGACACAGGAGACTTCATTAGCATGGATATCCCAGTAAAATTACAAGTGCCCTGTTTCCACCCTAGCTGTTAGGAGCACAGCATTGAAAAATGGAGTACCAAGCATGAAAATTGTGAGGACCAGTAATGATTACAAGGATACAAGGAAAGGAGTTCTATGAATATGCTATACGGTGAGATTCCACTGCTAACTATTAAGTGGTGGATGTCCTTAAGTGGGGAAACCCCAACATTCTATTGGTCAAGTAGTGGGTTACAATAGCAGTGTTTGGGCCAATAGCCTGGGGCAGCAGGACTGTGAGGGACCAATGGTATTTTCCGTTCAAACTCACTCGTGTAATTATGGCTCTATTTTATCCTGCACACAAGGTAATGCCCTTTGTAATGAATACTATCGCCCAGGCAATGGACCTTATATATATATATATTTTACCTTCAGGATTTATTTACAAATGTTTATATTTTGCGGCGTTACTCTTTAACAGAATACTTGATTTTTTGGTTAGCTTTTTTTTAACTACTTTTGTTTTCATCTCTACCCTAATGCCCGTGCTGCTGTACAGCTAATAAAGACAGTAGAAAGAAAATTAAAATATAATTACAAATGTCCCCTACTGTTTTTAACATGCAATTAATTAGACAAATTGTTATTTAATGCTTTAATGAAAAGACACAGATGAATGATAACTAACTCACTAACTCTTCTCTAATAACTTTCCTCCAGATTCAGCTTATAGTTCTATTAAGCGACAGGATGATGCTGACAGAATGGTTTGAAAATAGCTGAGACCCTTGACCCTGACTCTGAGGATGAGTAGAACATATTTCACTTGATGAATTAAACAGCAGGTGAAATCAATCTCTGCAGGTCAATGATATACAGTGTAATGTGGGGTTTATTCAGGACATGTTTCTCTTGATCCTTTGATGGATTGTTTTGTTGTTTTATTGAGCAGGATTCACCTTTATAATGTCTTTTTCGTTTCGTGCATCCAGGAAAAGACCAAGGGGTATAGAGTTATCATTTATTTATTTACTTAGTAAAGTCTACAAAACGACAGCTAGAATCTGATTGGTTGCTATAGGCAACATCTCCACTTTTTCAAATCCGCAGTTTAGTAAATATACCCCCAAATCATTTTCTGATACCGTCAATACCCAAATGTAATAAAATGTTGTTGCATTTCACCAATAACAGCCTTCTTGTTGACACTACGGGGCTCATGTAATAGTTGGACTTATGTCTTTTTTATCTGTGTAAAATACGTATTTTCATACTACGCATGCACACCTTCATCGTCATCATCATCACCATTTATTTATATAGCACCACTAATTCCGCAACGCTGTACAGAGAACTCACTCACATCATTCCCTGCCCCATTGGGTTTCCAGTCTAAATTCCCTAACACACACAGACTAGAATCAATTTGTTAGCAGCCAATTAACCTACCAGTATGTCTTTGAAGTGTGGTAGTAAACCGGAGCACCCGGAGGAAACCCACGCAAACACAGGAAGAGCATACAAACTCCTCACAGATAAGGCCATGGTCGGGAATTTAACTCATGACCCCAGTGCTGTAAAGCAGAAGTGCTAACCACTAAATAAATAGGGCTGGCAGTGTTCTTCAAAATCTGCAGTCACATTGTACTGTGTTATCAAAATGTATTCAAAGCAGTACACTGAAGACCAAGAGCACCAAGCAGGTGCTGGCACCAGTCATAATGATAGTAATCCCTCTACGTCATTGGCTAAAGCCTTTGTTAAAGTGCATAGGGGCGTATTCAATTGTTAGCGTTAACGCTCTCAAACGAGCGCTCAAAAAATCTTAGCGTTAATATGGTAATTACTCGCGGAATTTCAGCTCGCTGCTCCATGAGCTGCGAGCTGAAATTTCGCAAGTAAACTACTGTATTAACGCTTTTCGCGCGCAATATTACCGTATAAACGGTAATATTTTTTTAACATTCGTTTTTTAGCTTTAACGCTAACAATTGAATATGCCCCATAGTGTTTTAAAGTCAGGGAAACAAAAATGTAAAAAAACACCATTTACCTTGGTAAAGAAAAAAGACCTGTAATGCTGGCAAAGTTATCTGCAGAAAAAAATAAAATTGCCAACATACCATTCTACACACGCAGTGGCAAGGAAAGAATGAGGCCTTCGCCTTTCTCTGTCAGTGCTAGTTCTGCACTGTCACTGAGGCATCTTCTTGTAAGGTCAGTCATGACCAAGCAAGACTTTTTCATTCGGACTCCAAAAGTGGTGTCCAAATACTTTTACGTGTAAAAGCCGAGCTGGAAGAAAACAGTAAGGCATTAGAGGAAAATGTATGTTCAAATTCAGAAATGAGACAAATCCCTGAGGAGAGTCTATCCACGGGTGCTATGTGTAAACCTGACCTTTCTGATAGTGTACCCCATAAAGAAGGCCCATTTCTGCAGATGTGTGCATGAATAGCTCAAGTGTAGCCGCTGATACACAAGTTGAGGATGCCACTTTAGAATTGCAACAGGATGAGCGGGATAATTGTGTAGCTGACAACGGTGCTAATGAGGATGTTGATGAGGATGATGTTGTTTGTGTAAGTCCTGCACCAGTGGAAGCAGTTCTTGCACGTGATAAGAAAAAGGTCATTGTCATGCCTGGGCATAAGACCAAAAAATCCACCTCTTATGTGTGGAATTATTTTTACCCAAATTCTGACAACAGTTGTTTAGTCATTTGTAGCATTTCTAAAGTCACAAAGTCTGTAGAGGTAGGGACCTTAGCCATCTATGAACCTCATCCATGATATGTCATTTGAAGCAAATTCATGGCAAGCTGTTGGCAAATCTGAATTATATGCTAAAAAAAATAACAACAAGCAGTCCAGCATCAGCTAGGTCCCTTCTCTCGGCTAGATCCCTGCACCTGCAATCTACACCCACAACACCTTCCTCATTAATATCCTCCGTAGCGTTCGCAGTTAGTCCTGCATCCAAGTTGCTAAGGATAAATGACTCCTCCACTATCCTGGATTCCTCAGTAGAATTCTTGAGTATTAGTCCCACTGCTGCTGGGGGTGGATCTTCATCCCAGAAGCAGACCAAGAAGATGACTGCTAGCAGTTTACAACAATTGACTCTTAAACAATCCTTTGTAAGAGGAAGCAAGTATGAAAGCTGTCACCCTAGTTGCAAAGCCGATCACAGACGCCATGGCGACTATGGTAGTATCGGTGGTAATCGTTTTCACGATTACCACTAGTCCAACATCGACAAGCCCTACAAATAAAACCCGAATTTTTCAATAGAAATTGAAAGCGGTAATGTGGGATTAAGTGTATAAACACTTAACCTTAGGGGTCCCCACATTGCTGCTTTAAATTTCTATTGACAGACGTAGTGATAACGTCAAGCTGCGGTGCCGAACACTTCTCCAATCTGAATAACTTGCTGTCAGCATGATCATCCAATCGGAGATCTCCAGCGTCGGCTTCAAGATAAGTTTGTTTATTTTCCAATATGTTTTGCAGAAATTCGGATTTTATTTGCAGGGCTTGTCGATGTCAGATTTTTTCTCATTGGTCAAGCATACCCAACCCGCTAGTATTAGATCTGCGTCCAATATCCACTACTAATTCAACTGGTTTTAGACAGTTAATTGAGGTCTTATGTCCCCGTTACCAAATTCCATCACGACACCATTTTACTAGAAAAGCTATTCCTCACTTTCACCAGCAGATTCGTAAAAATGTAGTTATTGGGCTACAAAATGCCTTTCTACCCACTGTACAGTTAACCACAGATATGTGGACAAGCGGAACTGGGCAAACTAAAGATTATATGACTGTGACAGTGCACTGGGTTGATGATTCGCCTTCACCAGCAGGAACAGCAGCAGCATGTACCCAAGTACGTCACATATTTCAGAGGCAGCTACTCTGTGTATTACCAGCTTCACTAAGGGGCATACAGCAGATAATCTGTTAAAAAAAAATAAGGGATGTCATTGCAACATGGCTTATCCCGCTTGGACTCTCCTCAGGATATGTCATTTCTGATAACGCCACCAATATTGGGAGAGCATTACAGCTGGGTGAATTCCATCACATTCCCTGTTTTGCTCACACAATAAACTTGGTGGTGCAGAGCTTTTTAATAAATGACAGGAACGTGCAGGAGATGCTGTCTGTGGCCAATAAAATATCTAGAAATTTACGGCATTCGGCAACAGCGTGTAGGAGATAGCAGCAGCTACAAGAGCAATTTAATTTGACTTTCACTAACTGTAATAAGAGGTGGTAACAAGGTGGAATTCCACCCTGTATATGCTTCAGAGGATGGAGGAACAGCAACAAGCCATCCACACTTACTCCACAAGCCATAACATTGGGAAAGGAGGGGGGGGTGTATTTTACTCAAGTACAGTGGAGAATTCTTTCCGTGCTGTGCAAGGTGCTCAAACCATTCGAAGTAGTCACCTGTGAAGTAAGTTCAGACACTACTAGCTTGAGCTCAGTGATTCCCTTAATTAGACTTTTGGAAAAGCAGCTTGAGAAACTGAAGGAGGAGATCAAACAAAGCAATTACGCTAAGTATGTCAGACTTGTAGATCAAGTACTTTATTTGCTTCGCCAGGATACAAGAGTTATCAGATCACTACATTTTGGCGACTGTGCTTGATCCTAGGTTTAAGAGCTATATCTTCTCATTACTTACAATTGACCCAGATCTCAAGAGATGCAAGGAGCTGCTGGTGAGCAAGATGACAGCTCAAGTGTTACGTGACAGGACGGCGTCTCCTCCTTCAGTTTCTCAGTCAACTGCTGCTAGGAAAAAACTTAGCTTTCCCAAGAGACCCAGGGATGATGCAGATGACTCAGCATAACATTTTGATAACTGGTCTGGTCTAAAAGAATTGACCAAAAAACGTGACACCACTGCCTTAACTCCACCTGATCCTACTATCAACATCCAAAGGATGGTGGAGGATTGTTTTAACAACAGCATAGAAATAAACACATCAGACAGTCCCTTTACATACTGGGAGGAACAAAAGGGAATTTGGAGACCCATGTACCAACTCGCTTTGCACTGCCTAAGCTGTCCACCCTCCAGTGTGTACTCGGAAAGAGTTTTTAGCAGAGCCGGGAACCTTGTCAGCGATCAGTGTTGGAGGCTACTTCCTCGAAATGTGAAAAAGATGATGTTCCTCAAAATGAATTACCATTTCCATGAGGAAGGCCTTTCCTGCCAATTACATAAAAGTACAGAGACTTCTGTAATGGTGGATTCCAGCGGGGATGAATTAATAATGTGTGAGGATGATGTACACACTGATGAGGTTGAGGATAAGGCAGAGGATGATGATAACATCATCTTGCCACATTAGAGTTCATTAACAACACTGGTAGCTTAAGTGCCTTAAGGCTATTGTTAGTTGGTTTTGTGGGGGCCCAAACAAACTAAGCACTTCAGCCGCAAAAGTGGCACTGCTTGTCGCTGAAGTGCATGTCCTTTATAAGATCCAACATAAGGGTGGGTGGGAGGGTCCAAGGACAATCCCATCTTGCACCACTTTTGCTTTCAGCTACCGCTGTGTGCCAATGTTACCTACATGTGCTATATACTGTTGTGTGCTTTGCAAAACTCAAAGACACCCAATGATGATGCAGATGACTCAGCACAACATTCTGACATCTGGTCTGGTCTACTGTAAAAGAATTGAACAGAATTAGTGACACCTCTGCTGTAACTCCACCTGATCCTACTATCAACTATCAACATCCAATGAATGGTGGAGGATTATTATTAATTTTTTTGAACGGTATAAATAAAACAGTTTTATTAACAAAAAACAACATAGCTTGCAGAAGTAATGTAAGCATGGATGTCTAAATAGACGTGTATATGTATTACTCAAACCTTCCACTTTGCTGCTGTTTCATTAGTATTGCACAAAGTGTTTGTAATCTGCACTTTACGTCAAAGGTACCTAGCTATATTTTAACTTTTTGGGAATTGGGGCTGATTTCGAAGCTCAGTGATGACCTTGCTTTTTGCTGTACATTTCAAGACTCTTTTTAGTGCATTGTTTGGAACAAGATCCGATATACTCATGTCAGAATGATCCTAGCCAATTTTTGGACACCTGGTGGATTTACCCTTCTGAAGTTTGCTACCAATCATCTTTTCAATTGCTTCTCTTTCGTACGTGTGACCACATACTTTGTTTTTCACTGGGTTCATTATCTCCAACTGTGTTATAGGACTGCTCTGGGTGACGGCAATCTCCTCATATTCATCTTACAAAGCTTAGTCTGCAGGGGCCAGTGACACACCCATTTGTTTTCTCAGGTCTCTTAGCTGTTCTTTAAACTGGATATATTTATCATCCTGCCTCAGGGCCTCCTCTGTATTATTCTTCTGAAGCGCAGTGTATCTCTGGTTTACAAGCTCTTTTAAATCCGGGATCTCATCCGGTGGGTCACGTTTTAACTTAAGTACAGTCTCCTTAACTGCATCTATATATTGGTTTAAATCTCTGTTCAATGCAGCATATTCCAACATGACGGATTCCATGCTGCACACATGTTCCGTGTCACAGTCTGTCTGAAGCAGATCTAATGCCACTCCAGTTGTAATATCCATTCCTGTGTCTACATAAGTTTGGCAGTTCTTCAGGGATGACAGGGAGGTATCCACAGAGGAGATTAAAGATGCAGCACGAGCAGACATGGTTTAATAATGTAGAGATTATTGACAGCACTGTTAGGCTTAAGGCAGCTAAGCTATTGGTAGCTTGTTTTGTGGGGGCCCAAACAAACCAAGCACTTCAGCCATAAAAGTGGCATTGCTTGTCGCTGGAGTGCTTGTTATGTTAAACTGTACATGTCCTTTTCAATATCTTACATTGGACCCAAGGACAATTCCATCTTGCACTACTTTTCTTTTCTGCCACTGCCGTGTGGAAATGTTCTAGATTTGCTATGAAAGTACCGTTTGTTTGTGTCGTTGCTCTGTCGCTTAGCATCCACCCAGGTCGCTGCAGTCTTTGTCCGAAAGTGTGTGAAAATAATATTGTGACCTGTGAGGTGGTCAAAATTGACTGCAAATGACTGGAAATTAGTGTTATTGAGGTTAAAAATAATGTAGGAACATAGAAAAGAGCAAAATTATGTGATTTTAGCATATTTTAACTATTTTTCTAAACAAATACAGATCCAAAACCGAAATCAAAACATGCGAGGGCAGTTTTGCCAAAACCAAAACCCAAACTTAATCCAGATCCAAAACCAAAACCAAAACACGGTAGTCAGTGAACATCTCTATTAGTTATTGATTACTGTTAATCTCTAGTAATCTTTCCTAATTTTTAAGGAAAAGCTTAAAGGCACAGCGCCAACTCCATGTCCTTAAAGTGTTAAATAGTGTGTGTCATTTTAAAGCATGAAAACAACAAACATTTTTCCAATGTTAAGAAATGCTTTATAGAAATATTGTTACGGTGCAAAACTGCACTTTTAGAAGAGATCTCCCAGGTTTCAAGATACGGTAATACAGTGGGTTTATATTTGGAAAGCTTCAACACTGTGGTCAGTTATCAGCATCTAGCAATTAGTGGAGCTGTGAGTTGGACCACTGAAAATAAAACAAAATAGTATCTTTAGTAGGCATCCCATAGCACGTATTGCCAATGTTGAGACATTACCCTCTTACCAACATTGACCCAAGGAAAATTGTTCACCCACGTAACATTGGAAGCTATTAATAGATAGCTAAAATGAAAACTGAGAAAAATATAAAACAGAGGTGTCCAAACTCAGTCCTCAAGGACTGCCAACAGGTCATGTTTCCTGGATTTCAGTCTGTAGAGACAGGTGTGATAATTACTGTGAGCCAGTCAATTAGATTAGCTCACCTGTGCATGAGTAAATAAATCCTGAAAACATGAACTGTTGATAGCCCTTGAGGACTGAATTTAGACACCTCTGATATAAAACAATGATGTGAAAAGTGAACATAAGGCTATCCCTGTCCTGGGCCTTTGTATGGAAGCATATTTGGGCATTTGCTAATCAGGGGCCTGATTCATTAAGGATCTTAACTTCAGAAACTTCTTATTTCAGACTCCTGGACAAAACCATGTTACAATGCAAGTGGTGCAAATTAGTATTCTGTTTTGCACATAAGTTAAATACTGACTGTTTTTTCATGTAGCACACAAATACTTGATAGCTTATTTGTACACTGAAATCTAAAGTTGATATTTGTGTGCTACATGAAAAAACAGGCAGTATTTAACTTATGTCCAAAGCAGAATACTAATTTTCACCCCTTACATTGTAACATGGTTTTGTCCAGGAGTCTGAAATAAGAAGTTTTTGAAGTTAAGATCCTTAATGAATCAGGCCCCAGGAGATGATAAATCACAATATCTTTGTCTTAGGAGCTAGTCTATGACGAGCACTGAGACAATTCCTTCTTCAAATGGTTTAAACAATTTTTTATTAACAGGCTCTAGTATAACAATCTTGTGAATATTAAAAGGTCAGTTACAAGTTGTGGAGCTGAATAAGCCCATAACAGTTGCATAATTAGAAATGTCAGACTACTTCAATGAATAAGTAGAATTTTTCAATATGTCTGAGAACAGTAATAAGGCTGATTATTCTCTCTCTTCAGTCTTACTTGTTAAGTAGCACAATAATTTAAATAATCAAATTCTTATTTGAATACAGAGAACTCACTGAGTAATATGACAAGGGTTACTCCGTATTTAAACAGTAGTCTCCACTTTATTATTAAGGGAAGGGTGCCAGATCTTGCTTCTACCAACAAATGACATGCACTCTATTTTAGGAGAGTGCCACAGCTTACTACTACCAACATTAATAACGGCTACTCTCCATGTGTACATTGTAAAGGCAGTTGCTATGGTAGCTGCATGTGGCCGAATGATAATTAAAGGGGGAGATGTTCTACAAGGCTCTATGTACGCACTGGCAATGACAGCATTTGTCACTACCGCAGCTTCATATGTATTTCAAAGCCTGTACATTTTAGTATTTTAATTACTGTTGTGTCAATCAAGGGATTGTGCTCAGCGTTTATGTAGTATAATATATGTCTGAGGAAAATTAGGAGGGCAAGCACAGGAATGAAGCAGAGAAGCTGGATGTATTGTTCAAACGCAGCATATGAACATCTGTTAAGGACATTATTTTTGCTCTGTCATGAATGAGGAATGTCCTAACATGGCCACCGTAGTGAAAGATAGTATTATCTTTCGATGGCTGGTTATACAAGGATTTCCACCACTTATATATTATAAGGATATCATTTATATTTGTTTATAAACCTGTTCAAGTGATAAGCACAGGGTCGGACTGGCCCATGGACGTCCGTCTCCTAACCAATCACAGCACTAGTATAACATTTAAAACATCAATTTAATTAGTTACCAGAGTGACTTTTTTAAGTTTCACACCGGCACCATTTTTTTCTTGCACACTTCATCAGGTGAGGGGACAGGGCTCACTTAGCGAGACAACATTTGCTGGGCACCCCACCTGTACTTCTCCTCTGTTGGGCTGTGGTGCTGAGGAGCACTCCTCCTTCCCCCTGCACATAGAGCTGACAGTCTAGGACTGAAGGTAAGTATGTCTAAATAAATACATCCTCTACATTTCTATGGAGTTCCATGATTTTATGTATGTTCAGTCTTTCTTATCTTCTCTCCTCTCTGTGCCATCCTCTCTGCCCTTCCCCCGTCTGTGCCATCCTCTCTACTCTTTCACTGTCTATGCCATCCTCTCTGTCCTTCCCCCATCTGTGCCAGCCTCTCTACTCTTCCACTGTCTATGCCATCCTCTCTGCCCTTCCACTGTCTGTGCCAGCCTCTCTACTCTTCCACTGTCTATGCCATCCTCTCTGCCCTTCCAGTGTCTGTGCCAGTCTCTTTGCCCTTCCCCCTTTTTAGTGGCGAGACATGCCCTTTCAGTGACGTTCCGGAACACACTCTTTCATGAGCCCCTACCAGTGCATTCCCCCAGTGGGCCCTTCATACCCCAGCCTGACACTGGATAAGCATATTATAATTGTAGAGTGATCCTTTTCAGTCATCATGTTTTTTGGGAGGTGGCGTAGGTGTAGTGTCCTAGGTCTACAGAACAATAAAGCCTTCCACACACAGATTAACCCGCCTCTGAAATTGTATTTCCGAAGATGGCAAGTATACATCATTAGGTATATCTGCATGGTCTGCACTATCAGCTATCTTCAATTCAGACAACGTCCTGAATATATGACACTGGTATTTGTAAACGTAGCCATCTGTACAGCAGCCAATGTTTTATATTTAGTTTTCATGCTTGTGTTGTTTTGGTGGCATTGGGCGCACCTTCGTAGCAGTAAGTAATGAAGTATATTGCTTTTCAGAAAAGAGATCAAACAGGCAGAGCATTTATTAATAGTATCTGTCACTAGGTCTGATACACAGAGCTTTCCACAGGAACTTACTGACTAATGAAATCAGAGCGGATACCTATTGTTCTATAATGTACCATTCTTGTTGTTTCCATGGCACTAGGATATTACCACAACACGTGTATCTCTTTTTAAATAAATGTAGCTTAATGAAACACGCCATGCTTTCAATCGTGACCTAATACAACACACACCAAGAATACTCACTTTATGGATCTGTTTGCAGAAATTTCCCTGAACAGTGTGTGTAGGTCAGGTGTAAGGATACGTAAATCTCATAGTTTCAGAAACTAGCATAATATGAGCAACAGTTAATGAAACATAACTAGGAACTGACGAGAATAATATATGCTGCTCTTTTATTTCCTTACAGATCCTTGCTTCATAATGGTTTATTTATAAGGCGTCACGGATTCCGTACCGCCAGACAGACATGAATATCACATAACAAATACATGAATATACAGAAGTATAGTAACAATACAATTAGGCATGATAGCAGATGTATAGTACAAATCCCAAGTATGAGCGATGCTCAAGCAATTACAGGTAGCACAAGCACAAGTACAAATCCGTGTGTATGAATAAACAATCAGCATAGCGGTCACACAAAGAATGCAGGGTAGGACGTCACAGAGGGCAAACGAGGTAGATAGACATAAGACAGGAATTAAAGAGGACCCTGCTTGTGAGAGCTTATACGTTATGTATATGTTGGAGGGGAGGAAGCATGGAGTAGTTTTAGCTGCCTCTCCCACATGTAGCAATTGTGGTTCAATTAGGAACTAACATGGACGTCATAATGATATTGTTACTGCAATTGAATGCTGGTTATAGAGCTGGATACATGCAGAGATAAATTCTCTGTCATTTGCACCAATTCCAAGAACTCCTGATCGTCAGTCAGTGTAACTCATTGAGGTATCTGAGAAACAATGTGTTGTATGGGGGAAATTAAGAAATTCTTACTGCTAATATTATTTATTATTTTTATTATTACCATTTATTTATATAGCGCCACTAATTCCGCAGCGCTGTACTCTCTGCACAGCGCTGCGCTCACTTACATCAGTCTCTGCCCCATTGGGGCTTACAGTCTAAATTGCCTAATACACACACACATACACACACACAGACAGACAGGGACAGACAGACAGAAACAGACAGACACACACACAGACTAGGGTCAATTTGTTAGGAGCCGATTAACCTACCAGTATGTTTTTGGAGTGTGAGAGGAAACCGGAGCACCCGGAGGAAACCCACGCAAACACGGGGAGAACTTACAAACTCCTTACAGATAAGGCCATGGTCGGGAATTGAACTCATGACCCCAGTGCTGTAAGGCAGAAGTGCTAACCACTTAGCCATTCTTAACAGTTTTAAAATATTACAGTTTTTTTTATCTTACAATTACAAGGTTAACTTTTCAGAAAGTTATTGAATGCCAGCTGCACTGATCTAAACTACTCTGCTGACAACTATAGAGGGGATGTGTTATGTACATACTTGCCCACTCTCCCGAATTCCAGGTGGGTCTCCCGGAAGAGCAGGCAATTCTCCCGCATCCTGCCCACTCCCTAGTGAAGAGGGCAGGATGTGAACCTCAATGACGCGATTTGCGGTGAATCACTGCATTCTGGCCCCGCCCCCATGACAAAATGCCACTTGCGCCACGGGGGTTGGGCCAAGGTGACGTGATTTGCCGCAACCTGCCCCTCCCCCCACCACGCCCTCTTCCCAAAGGACAAAAACGAAATGTTGGTAAGTATGGTTATGAATCTATGAATCTCAGTGTTTCTTTCTGAAGCAGGAATCAAAATGAGGTGAAGTAGTAGTAAAGTTTATTATGTGATGGCAGTATAAGTATAGCAAAGCCCTCAGGCTGGGGAGTAACAAAACAGCAAACAGTCACGATTACAGAATAAAAATAATAACAGCTACAGGGATCTAAGGATTAAGCAAATTTGGCACTTAAAAGATGCGGAAATGGCTGTTTCCACATCTTTTAAGTATATTTGCCATGCGTTAACTGCCTATCGGAGCAGATTTCACAGAGATCTCCTCCGTTTAGGCAAATATCGTGCAGCATTACAGTCCCCATAGATTACTATTGGGACTGTGATGTTCTGCAATGCATCAAGCTTTGATAAGCTTCGCATTGCGTGACAGGTAAAGCCATCTCAGGATGTTGTTACCTTTCTTTTCCTATTGGATTCTGCTGAAGGCTCTCTGGCTTCGCAGAATCCAATACAGTGGAAGTTCCTCCTTCCACCGGCAGCGCTAAGCAGGAAAAATTAATCGCTTCTCAGGGGTCCCTTCGCAGGGGCTCCCAGAGTAACCCCGATATGATACATTTCAAAATGTTCAGTGGTACATAAATATGTATCACTGTGATATGCAGCGATGCATATTTGCTTGTATCACTTCTTATTGATGCAGCACAATAACATAAAAAACAAAATCTGGTGGTACACTGCTATAAATGCTGGCTCCAGCATCTGTACACAGGCAGAAGCAATCAATGACCAGCAATGGACAGAGAAGGGGCAGGAATCAGTGGCGGATCCAGGGGGGGCGATCGGGGCAATCGCCCCCCCCTAGCAGGGACTTGCTGCCGACGGCTGCACAGTATGTGCAGGTCCGTTTGGCAGTGACAGGTGTGCTGCCCGGCTGCTCTGATTGTGTTTAAAACACAATCATAGCAGCCGGGCAGCACACTGTCACTGCCGAGCGGACCTGCACATAGTGTGCAGCCGCCGGCAGCCTTAGATGTCAAAAAGGGGGCGGGGCCTAACCCCCCCCCCCCCCTAAATCGCCCGGGGTAGAGCAATTTTCTAGATCTGCCCCTGGCAGGAATATAAAGCAGGGAGGCAGGTGATAAGCTGGGGAGGAGGTTAACCCCTCACAGGTAAAAAGTCCACAGGTGAGGTGCACAAAGTCCGGAAGAGCAGCCCCTCTGGTGGAACAGAGGAACTGCGTGCGACACATGTACAGAACACAGTCCTAATGGGATACAGAGGTAGGTTCCTGCATTTCCATAAAATGGATTTGCCTCATAGTTCAGAACATGTAACAGAATACCCACTGCCTGGACACAATCACAGCTCTGTGCAGTCAGCACATATATTAGAAGCCAACACAGCCCCTACTAGCACCGCCCTCCCCCCCCCCCCCTACAGACACGTCTGCTAGGTGAGTAACAAAGGGTCAGCTCATAGGAAACAATTTTTGTTATTCTTCAATAACAACACACTGCATAGATTTACATGATAAAGTCCAAAATGGCCTATTCTGTTTGTCCAGAAATAAACATTTTGCAAATTAATTTGACAAAAATAAAACCATTGGCCTACAATGCAATTCGTTCTTAGAACAAAATGGGATTGTCACTTCCATTTGTTTACCTCCTTTATTTGTAAAGCTATATTTGCAGAACATAACGTGATTGTCCATACTGTAATTGTAGCTGTAAGACATTTAAACATTGAGTTGCATGGTTAAAGTTACAATATCAGGTATACAAATGAATGCAAAACAGGCTGAATTGTTTATTGTTCCGTACATCATTTTCGGCATTGTACAACTCTTTCCCACGTGCGTGGAGGCGGTGTCACAAAAAATCCCGTAACTGCCAGCTCTGATCCCACACTCACTCTGTCTGTTAGGAATTAATGATCAGTGTTATTCCATAAAACACACACAAGGATTGTGCTGATTAACTTAAAATACCAATAACACCAAAAATAATAGAATTAAACAGTTCTACATTCATGTGGTTTCTAAAAGCTACAGAGAAGTCGCAGGCTGTGACTCTCCTGCTGTTTCCTGGTAGGACAGGTTTGAACTTAGTTTCCACTATAGATGGAGGCCCCACATTAGTGGTCTCCCTGTTGTCGTGTAGACCAGGCCAGGCTATCTATTAGGAGTGCATGCTGCCCAATTTTTTTCATTATGTGAACTGTTTTATCTAACTTTAAGTATAGGACAAGACCATTCTCTTGCAGACCTGAGCTAAAGAAGAATTCAGGTCCTTTTGCAGGGCAGGATTGGCCCTACATGACAGGAAATGACGATGATAATGTGCCATCTCTAACTTGTTGCAATAATTTCACTCCGCAAAAAAGAAATCTCGTTTTTGCACTGCTTCGCAATATGAGGCAAATCGTTGCACAGACTCCGTACTTCTCAAGGACTACCTTCACCCCAGTAGAAATCTATTCATTTTTGTCACGAGCCGCGACTCTCCATGTCCACAGGGCGCGTCCCGGCCGTCTCCACGACGACCGGGACGTCACTTCCTCTTTTCAGCCAACCGTTGCCTAGGCAACGATCTGTAGACCAGAGCGTCCTATTGGACACTCTGGTCTGTAGCGCCGCGTCCCGACATTGAGGGCAGCTGGGAGCATGCGAAACTAGTTAGGGGTTTAGTTATTAATTAGTCAGCACACTGAGGCTGATTGCCCCAAGCTGATTTCTCCGTGCCCCATTGGTCAGCCTCTGTATTTCCAGTTAGCTGACCTGCTCCTGTGCTGTATTTGGTGAAAGCCTTTTGGATTGATTTCTGTGTATGACCTCTGCCTGTCTCCTGGATCTTGATACCTGCTTGTTGCCCTGACCCTCTGCCTGGGATCTGGACCTGAATCATCGCTTGTTGCCCTGACCTTCTGCCTGTCATATAGATTTGAATCACCGCTTGTTGCCCTGACCTTCTGCCTCTTACCCGGACTTGAACCATCGCTTGTGGCCCCGACCCTGCTTGTATCCGACCTTCCCGCCTGTTCTCAGTTTAGACCAGTCAGACATTATCAACTCAGTTCCGGACCGCAGACCTCTGGCCTGTCCTTAACTCTGTGTTATTACCTCCCACTCCTGTGTGCTGCTGTGTGACCATAAACTTGTACTACACTGAGTATAAGACCTGGGGGCATCCGAGTACCTGTGAGCGTAACCAGTCTCCACAGGAAAGGCAGCTGCTATAGGTGAAGACCTATTCTGCTAATTTTACAAGTTTATAGCGCACTGGTGGCCATAACAGTTTTCACAAACTATGAAGCATAGCACAGTTCTATTGCCCTTTTGGAAAGAGAATTCTAGACTCCAAACAAAAATTGTCTAAACTTTTCTCTCTCAGTTTGTTGACTCACAAATGTACCTCCTTCAAGAATCACTGTCTGATACCCATCATAGGCATAATTTATGTTTCATACAGCACTTCATAGTACGAGTACGCTGCGCTCTCTTTATTTCATGTGACAAATATTTGAATCTTCTTTTCTTACAGACATTAGTTTATGTGCACACTTGCCCTGTATTTATATCCACATGCAGCAAAGGGTTTATTTGATATTACTGTGAATTGTCAGTGTACCATTGTTCCTATCCTACCATGGTGACACTCCATCATCCCAAGCCCACCCATCGCTCCATTCATTTGACTCACTCGTCAATACGCTGTGCAAATCTGCCTTATAGTCTGTACAAATAGGTACATGGACCATGCAATGCTCTTTTGTAAAGTATCAATGGTACTTGCAGGGCTCCTGCATTGTGTTTTCATTTCATAAATGAACAAAACTATGGGGTCTATGCATCAAGCTTTTTTGATACTTGAAAGATCCGCCTCTTTTAAGTATGTTTGTCAAGCGTTAACTGTCTTTAAGAGGGGATTTCATAGAAATCTCCTCCTTTTAGGCAAATACCATGCAGAATCACAGTCCCCATATATTACTATGGGAACTGTGATGTTCTGCAATGCATGAAGCTTTGATAAGCTTTGAATTGCACAGACAGGTAACGCCATCTCAGGATGGCATTACCTGTCATTTCCCATGGGATTCTGCTGAAGCCTCTCTGGCTTTGCAGAATCCGGTACAGAGGAAGTGCTGTACGCATGCGCACATCACTTCCTCCTATCACCTTCGCTGCCGATAAATAGTAAAAAAGATCGCAGCATAGGAGTCACTTGCCGGAGCTCCCAAAGTAGCATGGTGCATCTTAGCAGTGTACAAATATGCATCACTGCAGTTTGCAGTGATACATACTTAGGAGCACTGCAACTTATTGATGCATAGTCAGACGTTTTATTTATCTGACTATGTATGTATGGTGGCTGCTGCAATACATAGAACACAATTATCCACAATTAACCACAACAGACACAAATATGAAACGGAATATTGATACACACCAATATTATGAGAAATGCTTATTTGGAAATGAGTATTTCACTGCACAATAAGTTTTATTAGAATTGTGTCAAAGGTGGTCTGAAGGGATGGCAATCTTGCTTAGTATTATAGCGGTAGGATATGTTGGCTGTTTTGGAGAATTGCTACCCATGAGGCTGGTACACTTGCATATCTGTGGCATTCTTGTCCAGACAGAATGAGCATTCTGATTGGAATTCATGAAAGTTTTGTTGTTTTTGACATTTGAAAAATAAATATTTTTTTATAAAATAGACTTCGGTTGTTTAGTCAATATGTGCTATTTGCAATGGCTTTAGCTTTTCTTTAATAATAAACCGCTTATGGTGGACAACATACTATACCATCTTTTACCTTTACCAGGGTTAACTTAACAGACTAGAATAACGACACAGAGACTTGAATTGGCGTTTGAAAGATCAGGAATTTATTAAAGGCGAACCTGCTGGGGAAAATTGGTGGCCAATATAAACAGACCAATCAGCATCCAGGCCACACCTACCAGTTGTAAATTCCGTCCAAACTAATTTGGACCCGACTAGGCGTAAAATGCCAAACTCCCCCATTTGGCATATTAGCTGAGGCCCGCCCGCCTAAGCGGAGCCCCTTAACCCTGAAGGGCTATTCTGACTAATTGCTCAATCCCTTTAAGGGGAGAGTGCCTACTATGCCTTAAATGTAACCAAATTGGCCACTGATTGGGCTGCTTACCGCCACTTGTAAACTCAAGTACCAATACCAATACTAAAAATAGGGGATGGGTGGGTGGGTAACAACTCCAGACGGCAAGAGGAAGTCCAATCCTTTTCCTATATGTTATAAGCCTCATTTGGAAACCTAGCCCCTCCCCTTCCGGCTCTACTGATTGGGTAACTCAGATTTCTACCACCACCCAGATAAGTTAACTCCTGGTATGCCTGTACTTTTACCTCTGCCTGCCTCCTCAGCGTTTATATCACCTCGGTCTCATTCCATCCCTCTGTTATATTACTGCAGGCATGAAAATACAATATTTACAAATGTTTAAATATAATTTAAGGAATGAATAAATATGTGACACAAAATCATAAAAAAGAATGGTTACCTATCATAAAGAATTAAATATGCACAAGATAGAGGTGACAAAGGTTTCCCAAATTAATGTTAGCTATTTTGAGCGTTAAATTGGACACTTTCATGTTTTTATATTAGTTATTGCTTTCTGTCTTTAATGTTCTTTGGAAACTATTGTTAATAGTGAGAAATATCAATGCCACTTTTGTGAATTCCATCCTCTGTGTCTGTGTGTTTGCAGAACTACAGTGTGAGTCACAGGTGTAGCTGGTCCCACAGAGAACAAGTGGTTACAGATTTTACTCCACTGTTTAGAAGCAATAGAATTCTGTGACCACAAGCAATGCTGGAAACAGGATATGTCCACATTCTAGTATCAACTTCATATTGTTAGATATGTTCATCCGAATCAGTCATTTCAACATACCTCTTATGCCAATCTGTCCATAGGTACCTAATAAATAGAAAACTTATACAACATTACTTATTTTCAAAGCGCTCTACAGTAAAATCACAAGACTCGACAAATAAATAGATATATGATTCACCTTTTAATAACAAAACTTGTTTTAAGACCATTTATAATTAGTTATTTTATTTTAATTAGCATCTTTGTCATGTTGATGGGAACCCCAGTTTGGATCCCACTTGTTCCTAACCCTCACTAGTTTCCCAAAGTCTCCTTGTCTGTGACTCACCAGAATACATGAAGGGGATGTTAAAATTAGATGAATCAAAGACCTGCCTAGAACCGAGAAGTCTGATAGTTTATTTTTAGATACGTCGGGTCAGTCTTGACAGTCCTCCTCTGGTGCCACCTACTCTGCCAGCACAGCCAAATAGTGAGACATCTTCCCTCCGTATCAATGAGTAAGAAACATGTGTCATATATCTGAGTTGTTCTCCCGTTAATGAGAGATGTTTACTGTCTTATTCCAGTTAAGTTATTCACATTTTAATCTGCATGGATTTTAAAACCAGTCTTTCATTAACATTATTCTAAACACATACTCCTCTGTCATTTAGCCCTGTATTAAGGAATAAAGTTGTACGGCCAAGGGAGGGAGTGATCAACAATGACCTCAGGGGCAAACGAAGGATTTGTAGAAGGGGGTTTCCACACCACGCCACCAGTGGGCGTGACCAGCATGCATGGGGTGTTGCTATAATTTTAGACAGTGCTTGGCTGCTCTCCAACTCTTCCTATCCCCATAATATACATGGTCAATGCTGCGTGCACTACTGTTAGGTGCAGTAGTTAGGTGATCTCCCTTTTCAAGCACAACTGTGTGAAGCGGGGGCAGGGTCCAGCCACCTCACTTATACAGTTCCCCAGGCTTGGAGGAGGGTTTCCAAGCACTAGGACCCTCCCTTGGTTTGCCTATGGACCTACACCCCAACTGTCTCGAGTTAGGTGGCACAGCCTAGATTTGAGAACTCTGCCCCGCCATAGCGATAGGAGTAGCTTTGTCTGCAGACTGGAAGCTGGAGGGCTCTGTTCCGTTCACTGCCCTTTGTATAGCAAAGCAGCTGTAAACAGGTACCACGTGCATCCGCCACTGTGGCTTGTGGATTAGAAGGGGTGTTTTTAGGGGAGGGAAAGAGATTAGACACATCCCGTGATGCCTGGCCATGCCTCCATGACGTATGGCCACTCCCATGAAATAGCAGCGGGTGTATATTGTCCTGATTCTCCAACTTAAAGGCTTGGGAGGTCTGTAATGATAATGTTAAATACCAGACTTAGACAACCTACATGTCTCACTCAGACAGCTGCAGTCTTTAGGGGGAGTTGAAGGCATTTAGTGCCAATCAATGCAAATGGCAAACTTAATACCCCCCTGCCAAGTGTATTGTCCAGGAAACTTATGTACTGTATAATCTTTGCCTTCTGATCTGATACGATTCGGTGGTCCATGTGAATGTGAATCCATAAACTTGATTATTTCTACATCAAAGCTTTTTTGGTAAGATGGCTATGTCAAACTCTTCTATAACTACAAGTCCCAGCATGCCCTGCAAAAGGCTATCAGAACATGCTGAAACTTAGTATAATATCCGATAGCTGAACAGCCATATATGTGAAGTGAGTCATTGCAGAGAAGTGTCTGCAGTACTTTTTCTTGCCCCTGGGGGGGGGGGGCGCTAGGGTGTTTATAATATACAATTGCACATACACATGGGCTCAAGCTCACATGTATGCAGTATAAATGTTACCCCCTTCATGAAGTAATTATTGCCCTTATTAGCAGTCAAATATTACTGTCCACTTAATGTAGTTATATATTCATATTGCCCCCATAATTTAATAATACAATAATATTGTTGACCTTTATTATAATTTAAAAATAACATTTGCCCTCATATAGTTAATTTAAATTATTCAAATTGTCCCATAATTAATAAATAATGATTGCACCCATAATACATGAGCCATTGGTGCCTCCTCTTACATTCTGAATGGCAGGATAGCTCAAGCAGCCTACTCTTTAATAAATCTCGCCTCTCACACCCACCTCTCTTTTTATGGCTGTTTTTCCGATAGTTTGGCAAGCAGCAGCTTAGTAAACCTGAAGGTTTGTATTTTAATCATGCAAAAAATCAGGATGGTAATTTGCTGAAATGTGGTTTACAGGCTGATTTCTGGTGGTTTTGCCTTTGATAAATCTAATCTTAAGGGGTTTGCAAAGATATCTCCAGAATGAGTTCACTGTTTACAGCCAACTCTTCCCTGTGTCACAAACATGATGTCAATGGGTTTGAAATCAGCACTAATAGATTTTCTCCCTATTCTGTTCGAACCCAATAATAGTAGTGTTCTGTGATGCAGCACAGGGGGGCAGCCATAGATGGAAGGAAGGAAGATACTTGGATATGTCAGTGGGCATAGAACCTAATAACCAAGGTTTATTGCAGCATTAGGGTTGTGCAAACAGGCGTTCAGCGGACATTGCCCATCAGCTTGAGCAGCCAAAACTGACAGGAGAAAGATGCAATGCTGAATCTAGCTCCTGTAGGGTAATTATTATGTGTCACTCACCGGACTGTGAGTGCTTCTTCCCGGACTATTAGGAACCGTGGACGTCCTCTATCCTGAGGGACTGCGCATGCGCAGCCCTTTCCAAACCTTCAGTGTATGTTCCTTTAACTTAATTGGCAGATCAGGCAACCTCCCTATATTAAGCACCTGTGGTCAACACCACGTTGCCTGATCTTGGAGTCTCATTCCCCATGAGTCTCTGAAGGTGTTCCTGTGTTTCCTCGTTTATTCAGCCCAGCTGATTCCTGTGGTTTCCAAACCACTTCTACCTCTGTGGTTTCCAAACCACTTCTGCTACTGTGGTTCCCATACCACTTCTACCATCTACTGTATCATCGTGACTGTGAGCTGATTCCTATCCGCTGCCTCCGTGCACTACAGTCTTCAACCTGCAACTCGTCTGTGTTTCATCATCGTGACTGCTAGCTGATTCCTACCCGCTGCCTCCGTGCACTACAGTCTTCAACCTGCAACCCGTCTGTGTTTCATCGTGACTGTTTAGCTGATTCCTATCCGCTGCCTCTGTGCGCTTCAGTCTTCAGTCCTTGTCTACTCTACCGTGTTTCCTTGAGTCTGCTGCCACTATTGCTACCCGCTACTCTCCGTGATCATCTGTTCCAGTTCAACTCTGCTCCGGTGTGCCATCGTTACTGCACCTGCTGGTTGCTATTGGTTACCTCCGTGTTCCTGCAGAGACCCGCTGCTGTTACTTCTCAGCGCTACTCATCCATCTACTGCTGATCCGCTCTCCACGCCTTCCTGTGTTCCCTGCTGGTCTACCTACCTGTGCGCTGCACCTGCTAGACCCCTGCTTCACCCATCCAGGGACTTGTATCCTGCTGGCCTCCTGCCCTTCAGGTATCTCTGCACTCCTGTCTGACTGCCTTCTCCTGAACCACGGTATGCATACTTCCCATTGACTGTGCTGTGTATTGCATACCTTGCTGGACTGTGTTGGTTCTCCTCTGGAGTGTACTATCCGCTGAGTCTATTGCCATCATTGACTGTGTTGGTTCTCCTCTGGAGTGTACTATCTGCTGACTCTACTGCCATCATTGACTGTGTTATCTCATGCCGGATTACTTCAAGAGACTTTCTATATTGGCAGTGTTGTTCAGTCATTTATACATTTATATTGTGCATATTACTGTGGATCAAAGTCAAGGTGCCCGTGTATATATTGTGTTGCAGTCTCTCCCCGTGCACCTCCTCACATATATATTCAGTAGTACAACTTGCTAGTGGCAGACCACTGACTCCTGTTTACAGTTTCACCTGTTCCAGTATCCTCTCACATAGCAGTGGTACTACTTGCTAACGCAGACCACTGACTCCCCGGATACCTCCACTTGGATTCCATTCCTTCACTCAGACAGCGGTACAACTTGCTATCCGCAGACCGCTGACTCTCATCACCTCCTCGTTTCTGTTGGACATTTCTCCTCACTATAGCAGTGGTACAACTTGCTACCGCAGACCACTGACTACCTTCACGTGTCCTTTGTCCATACAGTTCCTCGTGTATTACTACCTCCATATTACCAGTGCTGCTAGTCATAGACTTTCCTGAGCATCTCATCATCTGCTATTTCCTGTTCCGTGATCACCCTGCTACCAGAGTACCATATTACCACCTATACTGCTCTGGTAAGCCTATCACCTGGTGATCCCTGGGTAAAGACTCCTAGTGCCCGTGACAGTAAGATCAGGCCATGACAGACCCAGATACGGAACCTACTGCTAAAGAGATGCTGCAGCATCTGGTCAGCCGTGTGGAGCAACAGGATGCTCGCCAACAGCTGTTACTTCAATGTTACCAATCGTTAACCTCCCAAGGAACATCTGGACAGACTGTTACAGCTAGTATTGAAGCTCCTGTGCTTTCCTCCGTTTCCCCAGTGCCATCCCAGGTGTCTACAGCTCCTACGCTTCACCTGCCTACTCCGTCAAAATATGACGGGGACCCCAAAACTTGTAGAGGTTTCCTTAACCAATGTTCAGTCCATTTTGAACTCCAACCTCAAAATTTTTCTACCCATCGTTCCAGAGTGGCCTATCTTATCTCATTGTTTTCTGGACAAGCCCTGGCTTGGGCCTCCCCTCTGTGGGAAAGAAACGATCCAATTCTACAAGATAGTGCCAAATTCATTTCCACGTTCCGAAGTGTGTTCGATGAACCAGGTCGTGTGACCTCCGCTGCTTCCAGCATTCTTCGTTTGCGACAAGGCTCCCATACAGTAGGACAGTATGTCATTCAATTTAGGATCTTAGCCTCTGAACTTCAGTGGAACACTGAAGCATTAGTTGCCGCCTTCTGGCAGGGGCTCTCCGATAAAATTAAAGATGCACTGACTACCCAAGAGCTTCCTTCGTCACTAGAAGATTTGATCTCTCTTTGCCATCGTGTAGACATGAGATTTCGTGAAAGAGAATCTGAGAAAACAACTTCTGCTAAAGCACCTCTTCGTTTAAACCCTCAATTTCGTCCAGTTTCACCTTCTGTGATTCCCATGGAGATAGGACGTTCCAAATTATCGTTAGAAGAGAGGAAACGAAGAGTAAAGAATAGACTCTGTATCTATTGTGCTGATTCCACACATATGCTCAGTTCTTGCCCTAAGAAATCGGGAAATGCCAGGCCCTAACTAGTTCTGGAGAGGTGAAGTTAGGGTCCCTGGAGTCCTCTCCATTGTCTATGAAATCTAAAGTCTGCGCTTTCGATGTTACGATTTCCTTTGCTACCAAATCCTTTGAGTCACAGGCATTGATTGATTCCGGAGCAGCAGGAAATTTCATTTCTAAATCACTAGTGAATCAATGGTCCCTACCAGTGATCACTTTAAAAACACCCATTACTGTGACGGCTATAGATGGATCACGTCTCATCAATGGTCTCATCACCCAGAGTACGTCTCCAGTAACCCTTCAGATTGGTGTACTACACCATGAAGAAATTTCGTTTTTAATTCTTCCTGTTACGACAAGTCCGATTGTCTTAGGCCTTCCATGGCTTCAATGTCACTCTCCCCAGATTGACTGGCGCACCCCTCAAGTTACGTCTTGGGGGCCTGAATGTCACCATCGTTGTCTCTCTCAAGTTATTCCTCTTAAAGTACAGCAATCTTCCATCTCATCTTCCTCCCCGGGACTCCCTCCTCAGTATGCTTCATTTGCCGATGTGTTTGATAAAGCTCAGTCTGAACGTCTTCCTCCTCATCGTTCTTGGGATTGTCCGATCGACCTTCTACCTGGCAAGACTCCTCCCAGGGGTCGGGTCTATCCTCTCTCGTTACCTGAAACTCAAGCCACATCTGAGTACATACAGGAGAATCTCCAGCGTGGGTTCATTCGACCTTCCACCTCTCCCGCTGGAGCTGGGTTCTTCTTCGTCAAAAAGAAGGATGGATCATTACGCCCTTGTATAGATTTTCGTGGACTCAACGCCATTACTATCAAGAATCGGTATCCCATTCCGCTGATCACTGAGCTATTTGATCGCATCAAGGGAGCTCGGATATTTACTAAGTTGGATCTTCGTGGTGCCTACAATTTAATTAGAATCCGTTCCGGTGACGAATGGAAGACCGCGTTTAACACCAGAGATGGGCATTACGAATATTTAGTAATGCCCTTCGGGCTGTGTAATGCCCCCGCGGTTTTCCAGGGTTTCATCAATGAGATCTTTCGGGACTTATTATATGTATGTGTCGTTGTCTACCTGGACGACATATTGATCTTCTCACAGGACCTGCCTTCTCATCACCAACATGTGGCAGAGGTCCTCTCCAGACTACGGAAAAACTCGTTGTTCTGTAAATTGGAAAAATGTTCATTCGAGTTACCCCAGATTCCATTCTTGGGGTATATAGTTTCCGGAGTTGGCCTGAAGATGGATCCAGACAAAGTAAATGCTGTACTACATTGGCCTCAGCCAACTACTCTTCGTGCCATCCAGCGTTTTTTAGGTTTTGCCAATTACTATAGACGCTTCATTCAAGACTTCTCATCCATTGCATCTCCCATTGTGGCCTTAACTCGGAAAGGGGCTAATACTAAGCAATGGTCATCTGAGGCTCTCCAAGCCTTTCAAATCCTCAAAGAGTCCTTCTCGTCTGCTCCCATTCTGCGACAACCTGATGTGACACTCCCCTTCTTCCTAGAAGTAGATGCCTCTAATGTGGGCTTAGGAGCTATTCTCTCCCAACGCTCGGAGCAACAAAAATTACATCCTTGTGCCTTCTACTCTCGGGGTCTTCTGCCCGCAGAGAAAAACTATACTATCGGGGACAAGGAGTTGCTGGCCATCAAAGCTGCATTAGAGGAATGGAGATACTTGTTGGAAGGAGCTCGCCATCCGGTGACGATCTTCACGGATCATAAGAACTTGTCATATTTGCAATCTGCTCAATGCTTGAACCCTCGTCAAGCAAGATGGTCTCTTTTCTTTTCCCGTTTTGAATTAATTATAACCTTCAAACCAGCTGCTAAGAACAAGAAAGCTGACGCTCTATCTCGAGCTTTTGTGACGTCCTCTGATGTAGAAGAGGTTCCCAACCATGCTATTCTAGACCCCAAATGTATTTCTCTGGCTGCTTCATCCACCAAAATGCTACCATTTGGGAAGACCCTCGTGCCTCCTACTCTGAGGAGGAAAATCCTTTCGTGGTTTCATGCCTCTCGTTTTTCTGGACACGCCGGTGAACATAAGACCTTTGAGATTCTCTCTCGTAGTTACTGGTGGCCTTCAATGAGGAGAGACGTCAAAGAGTTTATTGCTTCCTGTGATTTATGTTCTCAGTTCAAATCCTCCCGCAGAACTCCAGCAGGGTTGCTGCGACCACTACCCATTCCGTCCAAGCCTTGGACCCATATTAGTATGGATTTCGTTACTGATTTGCCACCAAGTAAGAATCACAATACTATTTGGGTAGTGGTAGACAGATTTTCGAAGATGGCTCATTTCGTCCCTCTGTCCGGTTTACCTTCCTCGTCTACTCTGGCTGAACATTTCATTAAAGAAATCTTCCGCATCCATGGATGTCCGTCTGAGATTGTGTCAGATAGAGGAGTACAATTCGTTTCCAGATTCTGGCGGGCCCTTTGTAAAACCTTGGGCATACGATTAGCACTCTCATCGTCTTACCATCCGCAATCTAACGGACAAACGGAACGAGTCAATCAAGATCTTGAGACTTTTATTAGGATGTTCTCTTCAGCCAACCAAGACAACTGGGTAGAATTGCTCCCTTGGGCTGAATTCGCCCATAACAACATGTACCATGAGTCATCATCCAAAACTCCATTCTTTGTGGTCTACGGTCACCATCCGTCTTTTCCGGAATTTCCTGCCCTCCCGCCCACCCAAGTTCCTGCTGTGGAGACTGCTTGTCAGACCTTCAAAAATATCTGGTCTCAGGTCAAAACCTGTTTAAAGAAGACATCTAACAAATATAAGTCTTTCGCAGATAAGAAGAGGCGGGCTATTCCACCACTAAAAATTGGAGATCGCGTCTGGTTATCTACCAAAAATATTCGTTTGAAGGTTCCATCTATGAAATTCGCCCCTCGTTTTATTGGTCCATATAGGATCATTCAAGTTATCAATCCAGTATGTGTTAAACTTCTTCTTCCTAAGAATCTTCGGATTTCCAATGCCTTCCATGTGTCCTTGCTCAAACCTCTCATCATCAACCGTTTCTCGACTCCTTCCTCAGCACCGCAGCCAGTTCAAGTTCATCAGGAGGAGGATTTCGAGATTACTGAGGTATTGGATGCAAAAATTTCGCGAGGAGTCCTCCGTTTCCTCGTTCATTGGAAGGGCTTTGGTCCTGAAGAGCGTTCATGGATCAAAGCTGAAGATCTTAATGCTCCTGCCCTTCTGAAGAAGTTTTATTCCAAAAATCCGGACAAGCCCGGTTCCAGGCGTTCTGTGCCCACCTTTAAAAGGGGGGGTACTGTCACTCACCGGACTGTGAGTGCTTCTTCCCGGACTATTAGGAACCGTGGACGTCCTCTATCCTGAGGGACTGCGCATGCGCAGCCCTTTCCAAACCTTCAGTGTATGTTCCTTTAACTTAATTGGCAGATCAGGCAACCTCCCTATATTAAGCACCTGTGGTCAACACCACGTTGCCTGATCTTGGAGTCTCATTCCCCATGAGTCTCTGAAGGTGTTCCTGTGTTTCCTCGTTTATTCAGCCCAGCTGATTCCTGTGGTTTCCAAACCACTTCTACCTCTGTGGTTTCCAAACCACTTCTGCTACTGTGGTTCCCATACCACTTCTACCATCTACTGTATCATCGTGACTGTGAGCTGATTCCTATCCGCTGCCTCCGTGCACTACAGTCTTCAACCTGCAACTCGTCTGTGTTTCATCATCGTGACTGCTAGCTGATTCCTACCCGCTGCCTCCGTGCACTACAGTCTTCAACCTGCAACCCGTCTGTGTTTCATCGTGACTGTTTAGCTGATTCCTATCCGCTGCCTCTGTGCGCTTCAGTCTTCAGTCCTTGTCTACTCTACCGTGTTTCCTTGAGTCTGCTGCCACTATTGCTACCCGCTACTCTCCGTGATCATCTGTTCCAGTTCAACTCTGCTCCGGTGTGCCATCGTTACTGCACCTGCTGGTTGCTATTGGTTACCTCCGTGTTCCTGCAGAGACCCGCTGCTGTTACTTCTCAGCGCTACTCATCCATCTACTGCTGATCCGCTCTCCACGCCTTCCTGTGTTCCCTGCTGGTCTACCTACCTGTGCGCTGCACCTGCTAGACCCCTGCTTCACCCATCCAGGGACTTGTATCCTGCTGGCCTCCTGCCCTTCAGGTATCTCTGCACTCCTGTCTGACTGCCTTCTCCTGAACCACGGTATGCATACTTCCCATTGACTGTGCTGTGTATTGCATACCTTGCTGGACTGTGTTGGTTCTCCTCTGGAGTGTACTATCCGCTGAGTCTATTGCCATCATTGACTGTGTTGGTTCTCCTCTGGAGTGTACTATCTGCTGACTCTACTGCCATCATTGACTGTGTTATCTCATGCCGGATTACTTCAAGAGACTTTCTATATTGGCAGTGTTGTTCAGTCATTTATACATTTATATTGTGCATATTACTGTGGATCAAAGTCAAGGTGCCCGTGTATATATTGTGTTGCAGTCTCTCCCCGTGCACCTCCTCACATATATATTCAGTAGTACAACTTGCTAGTGGCAGACCACTGACTCCTGTTTACAGTTTCACCTGTTCCAGTATCCTCTCACATAGCAGTGGTACTACTTGCTAACGCAGACCACTGACTCCCCGGATACCTCCACTTGGATTCCATTCCTTCACTCAGACAGCGGTACAACTTGCTATCCGCAGACCGCTGACTCTCATCACCTCCTCGTTTCTGTTGGACATTTCTCCTCACTATAGCAGTGGTACAACTTGCTACCGCAGACCACTGACTACCTTCACGTGTCCTTTGTCCATACAGTTCCTCGTGTATTACTACCTCCATATTACCAGTGCTGCTAGTCATAGACTTTCCTGAGCATCTCATCATCTGCTATTTCCTGTTCCGTGATCACCCTGCTACCAGAGTACCATATTACCACCTATACTGCTCTGGTAAGCCTATCACCTGGTGATCCCTGGGTAAAGACTCCTAGTGCCCGTGACATTATGTAAATGATGGCTTGGAAGTGTCTATTATTATAAAGGGCAAACTAGATCCTATTGGGCATTATTACCGGGAAAATGTAATTCTGCTGTGCATTATTACTTAGCAAATTACACGTTTTTAGGCATTATTTCTGTACAAATTATATATTCTGTGTGCATGTAATATTCTGGAGGATATACTACATCCTGCTGGTCATATTACCGGGCATGCAATTACTACTGTTAGGCATATTACAGGGCATGCTGCTCTGGCTGACTGGGAGAGGTGGCCAGGGGTCCGTGTATTTTGAAACTATGAGCAGTGGTTCATTTTTTACTTGTTTTGTTTTTTATTTTGTTTTGCTGTTATTTTGTTTTGCTGTTTATAATTACAAAGTGGATATAAGAGTACTGCTACTGTATATTGCTGGATAACGGAATAGAGGATGCTGTGAGATTTATTTAGCTTAAGTGTTAATGGTAATGAGTAAAGTGGGGTCTAAATAATTTATTCTACAGGACCCTGGGCAGCCCAGTCTGACATTACTTCCCTCCTGTCACAGCTAGGGCAAATATGGAAATTAATAGCCCAGTTATGGGCATACCTGGTTGTTTAGGGCCATTTATTTGTCAAACCCTACAACCTCCTATTTGGTCAGCATGCCTTGTGCTTGATGTTCCAGCCCTGATACTATTTCTGTGCAGGAACCTTTTGCTGCCTGTGATGATAGCAATGTCATTAATAATATGCATATTTATCATTTGTTTATTGTTCCACCCTGCCCCTCCTTTAATTTAGCAAAATTATGAGACGTTATGACTGACACTGACACCACCAGTATCGCATAACTGCAATACACTGGTGGTAAATGAAGGAGAGGTTAGCTTATCTCAGTTCTTCACCTAAAATAACATTTTAGAATTGAAAGCGTTAACTCACTTTCAGATTGTTCAAAAGAATGTTGCTCAGGCCCAGGGCTGCCTTCAGAAATCGCGGGGCCCAGTACAAACGAAACAGGCAAGGGCCCCTCCAGCACAACATCCGACAGCCCCCCTTCCCGAAGGTCCCCCCCCCTGCTGAACTACATTATCATCAATTACTGATACAAATTTACATTAAATACTAAGAGCAGCATATTTAAACTTTGTGTGCTCTGAATCGCTATTGGAAGTGGGATTTATTTTGGACTGTGGGACTGAATCACAGATATAAACTTATTGTTAGATTGGATTTGCCATATAGTTGTGAAATTGAATCACTTGAACTACATCGCAATCATTTGTGATTGTGCATCAAGTAGTGTGGAGATGAATATTATTTAATCTAAAATTTAACATAGTTTTAGGCTACCATATCCACCAACATCATTTCCTTGCTTTCTTTATTGCTACCTTATGTGCATTTTCCCTTAAAGTACAATTTTTGAATTTTGTTCAATATTGTATTTATTAAAAACTAAACCTCCATCTCAAATTATATCAACCTTTCAAGACATCCTAAGCATTAGCCTAGGTTATTGCTAAATTCTAATAAGTTGGAAAAGCAGAGTCAGCTTTTATCACACTATGACAAGGAGCCTTGTTAGCAGGTATAGATCACACAAAATATATATATCTCGCTCCTATTAGTGATAATGGGTCTATATGGATGTAAAATGTAGTGGAATAGAAAATGCAAAGGGATTTATTTTGCTTGGATTATGGATATAAATTTGGCTATCAGGAGTGGTCACACCCCCTGGCCTGATTGACAAAAGAGGTAGGGTTGGGGGGGTATGGTCAATTTGCGTGTATATATACAGACGTCCACCCACACGCCCTGTAAATAGGAGCAAACTACCACAGCATGGTTGTTAATAAGCAGAAGTGCAGTGGCTTGGGCAAAAGAGCAGATAAATAGATGCAAACTTAGACAACAATGTAATACACACAGCTCAGTTGCAGATTGGATTAGGAGCATACAATGTAAATCACAGTAACAGGCAATTAACTCTAATAAGATAATTACTACTAAATTCAGATATTATCATGCAATTCCTAACTGGTGTAGGTGACTGATCACAGTAATGTACCTTACTCTGTGTTAAATTCAGTATACAGTATGAATCACTTATAAACTACTCTCACACCCAACCCTCTGGATAACTACACTTCTGATTAATAATGACACATGTATCAGGCAGTGGTGTGGATGATTTTTCAGTGGTCCCAGAAATAACCTCACTAACAGGTGGAAGTGGTGTCTTAGTCTGTCCTGGGTTTGCATATATGTTAAATGAACAATAAATCTTTTTGTGTGCTCAGCCCTTAATGCAGTTCTGTCTCTGTGTAAATCCTAGCTGTCTTTATCCCTCCATTATGTGCTTTTTCCCTTAAAGTACCTCCATCTCTTTTAAAATAAAAATACTTACCTACATGTTGATTCCTGCAGGCTGCTTCTTCCTATAGTATCGGCAGGAACTTCAGTGTGAGGTCAGAACACACACAGTCAGCTGACAGGAAGAGGGGGGCGGATCACATGATCGCAGGGGTGGAACGATCATTCCCCTGCGATTGTGTTTGAAAGCTGCAGGATCAATGCAGCAGTGGGGATGCCGGGGTTAGAGCAGAGCGGGCCCCCTGGTGAGCCCGGGCCCCATACGCCAGTACCCCCTGTACCTCCCTGATGGCGGCCCTGCTCAGGCCTACACCCAAGTTTCAGGGACATTCAAGAGCTGTAGTTTGTGCATGATATGTATATGATTCTTTTTAATATAAGATTATGTAGGACTTCATGATTTACGCTTGTGCAGTGTTATAATGTCTACGTGACTAAAACACTATATATATATATATATATATATATATATATATATATTTATATATATAGATGTTGATTTGTTTTGATAAATTTAGAGCTTTGCAACACGCACCCGTGTACTAGGGCCTGATTCATCTTATCTTGTGCTTATTTTTAAGAAGAAACGGGGAGATAAGAGTGAAGTTAAGATGGATTTTCATCACTTACGCAGTGAATTTTGCTTCTTATCTCCCTTTTCTGAGCATGCACAGAGTGGATTTGCTTAAGATAAGCAAAAACAGCAGATAAGATCACTAATGAATCAGGCCCCAGGACTCTGCTGATCACTAGACAACTTACCTTTGACAACTTATATGTCCTGTGAGTAGTTGAGACTAAAGTTATAATACTCCTCTCCCACCCTGTCTCCCGCCATTCAGTGTAATGCTGATGTCTTCCTTTACCATCGGGGGCTCTGCAGAGTGGGGATTACCTGCTGTTTTCTACTGGAATTTTACATCCTGCCTCCAATGAATATTACTTTTTTAATGCAGCCTTGGGAATACAGTCCAGGCTACCTCCAGTGGGGCCAGAATGTCAAATTCAAATGCATTCTGCAGTTAGCTCCCACTTCCCAACCAGAGAGCTGCAGTGCCACCTGGAGCAAGGAATTGGATCAGCATTGCACCAAATCAGAGGAGACAGGGATGTTGCAGGGAATACGACAGCTATGGGGTCCAGAGGTGCCCTTTCATCTGCAATGCTGGGCCCTTTTCATTTGAGTTTTACTGTGTCTGTGCACTTAGAAGAGCAGTGTGGGAGCCTGGGGGAAGAAAACGCATGTCCGGACCCCCCTTAAAAATACATTTAATGGGCATGGGGATTGTTTATTATGCCCCTTGCAGCAATAATATGTTTAGCCTCTCTTTCTCTCGCTCTCTCTATATCTGATGAAAACTGTCATTAACAGATTATCACTATGAATGTTTATTTGCTTCGCTTGAATTGTTTGACTTGAAGCAGATTCTCTGATGGTCGATATTCATGAGCTGTAAATAACCCATTCTGTTTGTGTCACTACGAAAGTCCCGCACTGGTGTTCTGTTGTTATAACCCCGCTCACCCCCTGTCTGTGCGCAAAGGATCTTTGATCCCAGTCTGAGCTATAGTGCAACTACTCTAATTGTTTTTCAACTAGATAATCCAAGTGTATAATTCCTGGATAGATGACACAGCCTGTAGGTTTGCAGTAAAAATGATTTTGTTTAATTCCTCAAGACATGGAATTCTTTTCAGAGAGTGAATTATATTTTAAGCGAGTCTGTAACACGTCTTAGAACAGAGTTCAATGAGGATTGAAATCTTATTATCTTTTGTCACATTGAGCTCAACAGTGTAACAAATGGCTTTCCTGCAGCTTAACGGTGTACTTGAACCCCATGTATAAACCTTTTCCCTGACAGTGATCAGCAGCGAGCCGGCGTTGCTTAGCAACAGTTGACACCTTGCTGAAGACCACCAGAGGATAGCAGACAGTCTCTCCTAGAAGAGAGTACAGAACCGGTGTGAAGAAGTGACAGTGCCTTGCAGGGAAGTTCTGGCTGCTCCCTGGAGGATGGTACTCACCTCAGCCCATGGTAGCCACCACTGATCATATGCAGTACATATACTGTATACTCTAAGCCAGGCTTCGGCAACTTGTGGCATTTCAGCTAGCTTTTAAACCACATACTCAACATGCCCTTTTGGCACATAGACAGGTTAAGACCACATGGGTCCCTGGGAAACATATTGGTATGGGCCACTGCCCCCACCCCCCTCCATTTGTCAAAAAAATAAAACATAAAAACTGGCTAGGGTAAGCCACGCCACTCAGTGCCCACTGGGTTCTAGGCGGAAGCCAAAGTTACCTAATGGATGATTCGGTTATACTCTATATTACTACATGAAATCCTCCGTAAACGGAAGTCTTACAGCTTCTGAGATCCATAAAGAGAATGTTGCGTAATTCAAATGTTGTATAATGAATAATTAAATATGACTGGACAGGTAACGTGGCCACTCAATCATGACCCGTCTTGACTCCCTGTTTCAGATGACAAGGTTTGAATAAGTGCAGGCACTGTCTATGGCCTTGGCATCTGGACTCCTGAAGACTGTGAGAGCTATGAAGTGACTCTATGAACGTTAAAGTGAAAGGGGGGCACTAACCTTTCTGCTCTGACGGGAGAAGGCATACTTGGGGTGAGCTCCCATTGTGCAGCTCTCCTTTAAAGGTTCCTAAAAGTGAAAAACAGCTGATTATGAAAATCGTATTTGATTTATATGACACTTCCAGCTAAGTGAATTGTCTTTTCATGTCTGAGATATACTTTTGCAGGGGCTGGCTGGGCTGGGAGGCAGGGGACAGAGGCGGAACTACCGTTGGTACAGCAGGTGCGAAGCACCGGGGCCCATGGAGATAATGGGGCCTGCTGCACGGTTCCCTCCTCCCCGCTTCCCTGCACCAGGACCCGCAGCTCGCTAGTTCCGCCTCTGGCAGGGGGCATCTACCCCGTTCCAGTCCCATAGTGGGCTGCCTTTGGCTGGGTGACTGAGTTACCTGCATTTTTTCCTTTAAAATCTTCCTAATATGCTGCTGACCAGAATCTTGCCCCCCCGGGTTAAAATTTGCCAGCCAGCCCCTATACTTTTCATTGTTAACGTCAATCAGACATTCTAACATTTGTTTTTCATGAAATTGTAACCATTAATGGTCCTATTCCATTAGAGTCTATGGATAGGAATTCATTTTACCCTGGCAGAGCAACAATTTAAAAAAACGAACACCAATTACATAGCAGATATTGCAATGTCTCTGCCTGGCATATCTTGCTCATGTAATATATACAAATTTGAAACTAAATAAGGTCCATATTCTAGAAGAACTAATATCCATATGATTTATAATATATTTCTAGAAAAATACAACGAAAACACCTATTAGTATATATTTTCATTCTATAGGAAATACACTTGTTTCATGCTAATGCGGTAGTTATATGAGCTATCCGCTCAAGTCAGCAAACAAGAGAGATACTCCCTTGGTTGCTACAAGAATAGCTATATAATTAGTAACCAGATTACGAGCATCTGTCCTGACTTAATGAATATTCAATCAGAAAAAAGAGGGATAGAATTGTGCTGGAAACTGGTTATAAATATATCAACACTATATAGAAAAAGCATTTGTCGCAACTTCTTTACAATAAAACCAATTCATGTTTATTATATAAAACACAATAAATATATAGAATCATGTATAGAGCTAGGAGCACAGGATAAAGCTCACAAGTGAGCAGTAATAGCCGGTTTTATAGATTGTACTACAAATATTCAGCAGATTGGAAAACTAATAGGTTCACTGGACAGACAGTAATATTTGTAATCATATATAATCGGGATCCTCAGAAGAAGGTAATACTATGGGTGGATGTCAGATGGAAGAGTCTCCAATAACCAAATTATGGGCTTTAGCTTTTATAAGGAAACAAAGGACGACCTCAGCAGATAAAAGGATCCTCTCCAGTATTAATGTCCCACTGAGTGTAAGTGTTCTGTGTCCGACTTTTATCACTCAAGCACTGCTGTTTTAGAAGCGATCTTACCTGTTCCACGGCTTTGGTTGTATCGTAAGTGGCTTTAGAAAATCCTGTGTTAGTTCTCTTTAGAAGAAACAATCTCCAGATGGATGCCTAGATTACAGCATAAGCACCTCGAATATAGCGGCTGTTTAGAAAGATATCCAAAGCCTTGACGCGTTTCCGTGCGTTAAGCACTTTCATAAGATGGAAGTAAACACCAACAGGTTTATTTAACAAGGCAACAGGAAAGATAAGTGCAAACATGTTTATATTTGCTCTTTGCAACACAGTGTTAGGAGCAAAGACTGCTAAATATCCTCATCACGTATACAGTATGGTATTTGTATATCGTGTCTACTTGAACTTGGTGTTATCACAACATTTTTGTACTGATAATCACACTGCTGATTATGATTTGAAGCCAAACTTGCCAACTTCAGCAATTTGTCTTCCGGGAGGTCCAGGGGACAGGTGGGAGTGTGCGGGCGGGGCTCGGCGAATCGCGTCACTTGGCCCTGTCCACTAAACTGTCATAACCATTTTTGGCTTATAACAGCAGGGGGTGGGACCACCATGACGGATGAATTGCGTCCCAAGCCCCGCCCCCACCACTTAACTAAGTGGAACGGATCCAGGAGGTTGCCCTCCTCTCCCAGAAATATGGGAGTCTCCCGGACATTCCTGGAGAGTAGGCAACTATGCTTAAAGCTGCACTACCACATAGAGCATTAGCTCTGGCCCTTCTCCAGAGCTGGGGATTGGTCGGTTCTGCTATTTCCCAGGCTCCTTGGTTAGTCTCACCGCTCCGCTGAATAACCGGGTCCGTGGGATGGATTGGAGGGTGGTGTTAGGGTGATTGCCAGTGAGATGCTGGAATCATGCACACTGCTGTTTCATGGGGGGTGAAGTTTACTTGCAGGAACTGTGCCTTGGCATGTAACAAATATATTTACAGTTAGAGCTGCCTAGTTGAGTCATTATGCTCTAAATTAGTGATTGTGTACCACACAGACTAATGCCGCTCTCTCCAACACTCCCTTTTCATAATTTTACTGGCCAAAATAGGTAAATCCACATAAACTATTTCTATGTTGTCCCCTGGACAGTGCTACCCTAGGCCTGTGTCTAGTCAGCATTATGGTAATTAGAGCAGGGAAGTAAAAATATTCACTTGTGTAAACTCTATCCAATGATATTATTGAGCAAAATGTAGTGAACAGCTATGTCAGTAAGGGAAATCAGAGAAATTGAAGTAAAATAATTTCTCAATAATGGTTATTTATTAATTTGCCATGTGATTTAATACAATATAGCATGAGGTAGCAAACAGGATGGATACATTGGTCAGCAGCATTGGAAAAGGGTGGGTTTTATTCATGTACGTGTATTTTATACATATCACTTTGTGCTTATATCCAATATATATATTGTTTGTTGCTATATATTCAGGAATGACAATTATGATGTCATACACTTGGCGGTAAATCAAGATTGTATAATAAAAACACAAGTCATTTTTATCCAATGAAACCATGGTCAGCAGAAGCGTCCTGGTACCCACCACTCTTGGGCACCCACCCCGCCACTCCTGCCTCACCCCCAGATCTTACTTTGATTGAAGCAGGAGGGGGTGTCTTCTACTCCTCTGTCTTACTGGGGGTGTGGCTGTGACATCATTCTTCCAGCCTATCACTGACAGAGTTAAGAAGCTGCCCAATAGAAGCTCCTTCCTGCTCAGTATGGGCGTGCCTCAGGGAAAATAAAAAAATTGAAGGAGTAACATTCAGTGACTGAGGTGCCCCTTAAACCTTGTCCTAGGCAACTGCCTATAGATGCCACGTGGTAGTGCCAGGACTGAATAAAACAGCTCTAAGAGGTTTTAGGGAAGAAACCTGAAGTGTGTGTCCAATTGCTGTTTGAATTTGCTTGTATGATTTAAGTACAGCAATATAGTATGGCGTGAAATACATTATAATTCTTATAAACTGCGTAGTGTTGATGCCTTTTTTTCATTGCACCAAAACCCTTTTCATATGTCAAGATTTATTACTGTAAGTAAATAAATAAAAACGCTGACACCAGTAAATTTTGGCAATAAAAGTCAGTTTATTAAAACAAGACATGGTGGTGGAGAAGGCAAATTTAGAGTCAGCTACAACTAAAAAACAGATACCAAACAGTGTATGGCCATCCGGCACTAACCACTGGTCCCAGGACATAATCCTTTATGATTGGCCGGTGCTAAATCTGGCATCATAGTGACTACACCCCTTCTGGACTCACAATTTCGTGCCCACACAAATAAGGTCAAGGGATCCCGCACACAAAGGGACAAAGAGCCAGATTACATCAAAGAGTGCAGTGTCCTGCGGCCAGTCAGCGGTAGCACCGTATGAATTAGTCGCTGACTGCAAATGCCTTCCTGCCCAACTGAGCCTGCTCTGTACAGAGGGAGAGAAAAGTGTTAAACACAAACATATAAATGTAATTAGCACAGGTAGAGCTGAAGGGAGGGAGGGATTTCCTGCAGCAAGTAAAAAAGACCAGCAACACTGGGAGAATATATAAATAAACCGAAGCTCCTCCAGTGGTTATTATTGGCTGGAAGATGCAGTGGAACTTAACCCTGGATAGGTAAGCACAAGGACACTTGCACAAACACATGCGTTTAAGTGCGTTCAGCTTCTAGCATCTTTTGTCAAAGGCTAATTCCACTTTTGTGGACTTTTTTCGCTTAGGTTAAGGGGTATATTTACTAAACTGCAGGTTTGAAAAAGTGGAGATGTTGCCTATAGCAACTAATCGAATTCTAGCTATCATTTATTTAGCACTTTCTTCAAAATGACAGCTAGAATATGATTGGTTGCTATAGGCAACATCTCCACTTTTTCAAACCCGCAGTTTAGTAAATCTAGCCCTAAATGTGTAACTAAAACTCGTATCCTAGCTTTCAGCCATTTCTATATACACAATCTAGTGAAGTGTATACAGCACTAACTTGTCCTGAAGCTCCTGCCACCTTTAGGGGGAAAGCCGTAGTTAGTCCTCTTAATACAGTCGCCCCCCCCCCCCCTCCACTGCGTCATCTTGATGACCTCATCAGATCTGAGCAGACTAGGGCGAAAATCTATTTGACGTGTGACGTCATAATTGTGACACAGCCCTTCCCTACCTGCATTTATGTTGTCTACCTTGTAGGTCTCTGTTCCACATATGTCCAGTGCTGTAGAGCATTGCGATGCCTTCCAAATCAAATACAACAACATAGTTATTTTATTATCATTATTAGTAGAGAGTGTAACCATAAAAAAAACTACTTTGAGATAGGAGAGGGATTATATCTGCACATTTAGCCCCTAAGAAAAAGAAATCCAAACAACTGGGGTTAACCAATAAAAAAAAATTATGTATTTGTTTAGTTGTTGCTTGTAAATTTGATACATAAAGTAATTAATGTAGCCAAACAAAGTAAGCTTATATGGAGATGTATAATAGCTCTTTAAATAAAAAAATAAAAAAAAAGATGGCCTAATTAGATTTCTGGAAAAAGACAATAACATTTCTGAAATCAGCCTTCATTAATATTGAAATAATGTTTTCTTCAATTATTATCAAAAGATATCTGCTGGAACACATCCATAATAAATTAATACCTTTTAGTCTAACACAGAGGAAAAGGAGAGGCTCCATGTAATTCTTTCTCATTTCGCAAAACACTGTGTACTAGATCTGAACAGAACCTCTTGTACTTCCGAGAGACAATGCCTGCCATGTCGCCATGGTAACAGTCATGGTATCACACCACACAGTGTAGGAAATGAATGTCATACTACTTCATATTCATGTCCTCATGAAATAACATGGGCACCGACTCTGCTCATTCATAATGAGCACTGAGGGGCAAGCACATGATTTTTGGCAGGGAAATGTGGGGAGTGTAGTTTCTCATTTTCCTTTTTATATTTTCGATATACCTATATACTATAACATTTTATATATTCTTTATATTTACCTAAATCTAAGATCTTCAGTTTATTCACATCAGTCCCTACCCTATGGCACTTACAATTAAATTTCCTTATTAGATACACCAGGGTCAATGTTCTCAAAGAGGTAAATTTATCAAGCTGCAAGATTGAAAAAGTGGAGATGTTGCCTATAGCAACCAATCAGATTCTAGCTATCACTTTGTAGAATGTACTAAATAAATGATAACTAGAATCTGATTGGTTGCTATAGGAAACATCTCCACTTTTTCAAACTAGCAGCTTGATAAATTTACCCCAAAGGCCAGTTAACCCACCGGTATGTCTATGGGTCATGGGAGATTACCAGAGCAGTCGTAGCAAATTGACACAAACACACAGAGAACATACAAGCTCTCCGTGAATCGCGGGATAGACTCAAATCCAAGGCAGCAATGCTAACCAGTGTTCCACCATACAGAAAACAGTATATATACTGTGCTTGTGTTTGTTACTGTTAAATAAATCCCCACTGCATTGCATTTTAAATAAAACTGCACAGTAACCCATAGCAACCAAACAGACGTTTACTTTCACTGTCTAATTTGTATCACATTGACCCACTCTAATCTCTGATTAATCTTGGTTACTGCACATTTTCACCTGTTAGTGAAAAAACAATTCAGTGTATTTTAGACAAACTTAATGAAACTTATTGGTGACATGCCCCAAGCTAGATTGTATGATTTGTGGATAGCATTTCAGGGCACAGGCAGTATTTTTTTTATTATTATAGATTTGTAAAGGGCCACAGTGCGCCCTGCAGTAGGGAGAACAAGACAAACATAAAACAGGCAGTAAAAACCATATAAAAAGTATAAAAAAAAAAAAGCATAATGCTAGTGGTCTAGTGAGAGGTCCCTGCATGGTTTTCCCACCTCATGCTTTAGAATTCATAAAATCACACCAGCAAGTGTGACCCAGGCAATGTAATGCCTGCAGCCTCTACGACACATGTGGCAGTATAATGTATGTCATATGACAACCATTTATCTCCTGTTGTCAAACTAAAGCGGACCTCAGATTGGATGGAGGAGGAGGACTAAGCCTACACAAAGGACACTTCAGACAGCACGCAGTCAATGTACAATAAGCGCGTGCCAAGCTCGAATGCACATATAAGCGTCCTATTCAAGCTTTAGTCATCTCTAAGGTACATGTTTTCCTGTTGTATCACTTGCACCAGCTTCAGGTCTGGTAAGTGCAGAGTGATAGTGATAACGGTCCCGTATGTATTCTAGAACAGGTGTTTGCAAACCAAAAACAACTGTAAAAATGCATTTTATGTACAGTAGACATTAATAACATCAATGTATTTCATTGGAAAAAAAAATTAGAACTTTTTCAATGTTTTTTCATTAATGATTATATTATTAAGAAGGGAAAATAAATGAATTCTTTATTTATTTTTTTCTGTGCATTCTGCTATATTCCACATATATATTGTTTGTATTGTCGAAGTCAGCAAATTGGATAAAGTCATTTAAATTAATATCGTGCAAACTTGGTTGCCTTTGTCTGAAAATATGCATAGAGCCCGCTACGGCGTGGAAGGGCGTATCCAGCCACAACACGTGGCAATAACAGTTTTTACACTTTTATACACATTCACACGAACACACATATTTGTAATTAGTACACATTAATTGTAGTTGCAACACATAGTTATTTATGCCAGGATATAGCAGTATTTATGTTTAGTATTTTAAGTTATATACATGTTAGTGAAACATAAGGTTCAGTTTGCAAGAAATGTATCATGTTTGGAATCATTTTAATCCCCTATTCATCAGCAGTTGTCCGGTTCATCCGCCGAAGAGATCGCACATTGCATACTCTAGTTATTGATGTTAAGGAATAAATCTTTAAAGTGATACTGACTATAAAATGCTAATAGACTGGTTGAGACTGGATTCTTGGCGGGAAAGTCTAAGCACATCCCCCGGAGAGATGACCCCCACCTTTGGATATTTGGGTTTGAACTTGCCTATGACCTGCAACATCCTGGACCTTCCTGAATCCTGGACCAATAGAAGCAAGCCACACCATCTGCATTGTTTTTACTGTATTTCTGACTGCATATAAGCAGGAGCTCTGAGCTTAGTGACCAGTCTTCTTTGACCACAGCCTTCAGACCTGAATGACTGTTCACTGGATCCAGGGCGCCTGCGATAAGTAACGGCTGTACTTGTTTTTATTTCGCATGAATTATTCTACTACTTTTGGATAATAAATTACTTTGTGCTTTGGAAACACAAATCGAGATTCGACAATCGTTATTGGATAGCGACAAAACGTGCATAACAGTATCCTGCAGTGTATTATGTCTGTCTCAATATGGCAAGTGTGTATATGCCTAGTGTACCTTGACCAGTATACAACAATAGACGATTCATCTGATCGGGTTGTAGCTAAATACAGTTGTACGTTTGCCTGAATTACAAGCAGTATGAAAAAAATGCACAATATGTTCATTTTGCATACCTTAATGATTCAGGCCCACTGTGTACATATGTGTATATGCAATGCTGGGTACAAAATGTATGTGGGCATGACTGGGCCCAATGTATAAATGCCAATATGTGCACTGTTGGTTACAGTGAGTGAGTGGGTATTTCTGGGCACATCCTCCATGCACTTTGATAAAGAGGGTAAATATAGAAATTAGTGGAGCATTATGCATGACATTTTTCAATCTCAAGGGTGGATCCAAAGTACCCCAGTCTAATAGTGCATAATTGTGAAGAAAGGCATAGTGTACATTTTCACAGAGAAGTAGCGATCAGTTCAGAATATCACACTGAACCATTCGGATTTGTACAGGTGTAACCTCCGGCACCCGATGCTCATCTGTATAGGAAGGCCAAGTCCCGAATGTTGAGAGACAGAGAACCACCTGCAGAAGGTGCTAGAAACTACATCTCCTGTGACGGGACCGTGTCACACAGCCAAGATAACATCTCTCACCGGCCCATCAATTTGCAGGGCTACATGGACTGTCACCCCAGGACCAGTTCTTAAATTCGCCTGGCGGATAGGGGAGGGCTTATTACGGACACATGGGGGAATAAGAAAGAAGGGACAGGAAGTGAGTGATGGCTAGAAGCCCTGACATGTACCAAAAGCGTTGAAGAGGTTAATTTCAGTAGGGACTGGGTGTTATCTAAGATCTGGAGGTGGGGATTGCCAAGGATTACCCATTGTCTTCCACAGGACTGGCCCAGACATTATGGCAGGGACACAGCAGGGGAGTCACTGTGGAAGGCTCACTCATCTCCCCTCCAACCCCCTTGTCCAGCACCCACCAATGATTAAGGAGAGACACAGGGGTGTGCCCGGGGGAGGGAAAACCACCATGGGAATTTTACCATGGATATAAGGAGCCACCTAAGACTGCATTTCTGGAAGGTGCAGGGCTGACTGGTGTTGAGTTTCTGTACTCTATCAGCAGACCCGGTGATCATCACTGTCCTGTATCTTGGTCGTTGTTGCTCTATCTGGGGACCTGTCATCACCCCACTCCATTGGGAGACACTTACCAGATTCTGGGTAAATTGGTGCGCCCACAGGAGTAGGGACACTGATACCCGAAGCGTGGACAGTTGGGCAAGCGGCCAGGAACAGCATAATACCAGGACTCCCTGAACCTCCTGTCTTTTGCCTGTGAAACTGTTGCATGACTAAGGTGAGTGGGGAACTTTACTGGAACTCCTATTGACACTGGTGATCCGCTGACCTATTGTTTAAAAATGTGCAGGAAGTCCAGGTCCAGTGCAGAGGGAGTCAGGGATGGGTCTGGTTGTTTACATAATATCCTGTTTCATTTCAATTGTTTGAGGTGCCGTTGTTGCTGCTACTATAGGCCTACAAAGGTGAGTCATTGGAGTCCAGGGGGGTAAATGTATAAAGATTCGATTTGTGTGTTTCATCTTTTTTTGGGCAAGTTTGAATCCACCAATGTATGAAAGTGCGAGTTGATAGTAAATCACCAGAAACATGATGTAACCAAAATCGACACGCTACAAATCGCTGTCCCAGTGTTGTCGCATGCTGCTACTTGTAGTACAACAAGTGTGCACTTTAAATGGTGTCCCTCATCAGGAAATATTAAGTGTTGTCACATCAGAAAAATTATTATTGCCCCATTGGTACTCAAATAGTATGCCCCAATAATATAATAAAATAAAACATTTTCTCTTTACAAAAAAAAGCATACAAAAAATTTGGGCCACTAAGTTATTAATAAAATTATTTTGCCCCCTGTAAGATTATAATATTTTTTGCCCCTCTATTCTAGAAATAATGATTACCCTCATAATTCATACTTGTATTGTGCCTTCTGTTATTTTAAGAATGGCCAGGTAGCGCTAACAGGATGCTGTTGGAGCTACCTAGCCAATCAGAAGCGGGTGTAAAAAAAAATTCCGGCGATTCTGCTGAAACGTTGACTAAACCACAGGCAGCATAGATGTTCATAAATCGTCACACATCCCCAGAGATTAGACTTTGGACTCTCAAAATCGTGGGTTAATACATATGGTGGCTTGACTCATAAAATTGCCGGCAAACTTGAGCGATCTGAAACAATTTCAAATCGCTGAACAAATAAAAAATGTAATTTAAAAATCTCTGATACATTTACCCCCAGGACTTTTTCCCATGTTTTAAGAGCCCTCCAGGCTTCCAGAGCTCGTCAATGTTCACGGCAAGTTTGAGTGACCCGCTACATACTGTACAACGACATACACGGGCTAACCACTAGTACGGCGGATCTTCTGAACTAGAAGTTTGGCCTTGAACTGCCACATATTGCCTGTAGTACAGCTTCCTACATCCATTGTCATTTATCTGTGTTTATTCTTGTTCCCACCAAATATTACATAGACTGGGGCTACTATCCACATCTTCATCCTCATAAATATTATTATTGGGACTAAAACTCCCATAAAATTATCTTCATCTTCAAAGGGAGAGTCACATTCTTCTTTGGCTACGTTACAAAGATCATCGTTGTTGTTCCAACAACATTATGTTGCTACCTCATCTCTTATGATTCAGAGACAGAGTTTATGGTCAGTTCCTGTATGAGACATTAGTTAGATCAGGGTCGGTGCCAGCTAGTTAGACTGAGAGTGCTGCCCGCTCTAAAACCCACTACCAACCCAATGTTTTGAGCAGAGAGAGTGACACTTAGCATGGTACTACTACACAGTCACATATTAGAAAACTACAATGACTTATTTCTTGTTGTATAGTACCAGGAGTATTCCTATTGCGGAACCTGAATTTCACCAATGCTATTACTGCTTGTCATTGCTTTATGTTATCATCATTATTCAATGCCATTGTTGAATGCCAACAAAGAGCACCAGAGGCACGTAGGGCATTCTTGGAACAGAAGTCCCATAACATTAGGATCATCACATTTTGCTCAAACTTAGGATACTAGAAGATAAGTATGAACTAAACAAAATAATGTTCAAAACAATTCACAACTTCTCCAGCAGGCTACACTGTGACCCAATGTTTTATTGACCACATCTATGCAACAAAATAAATCAGAAGCATCGTTTACTATTTACTATTTGACATTGTTGTTGTTGAGCAATAAAAATTGCTAAATTCAAAACATGACATTTCAGTTTTAATGCATTATTATCCTATTGAAATACAACATCCCCATTCCTTCTAATTACATTTTAACTGCTGACTTTCCAAGTGTTCCTATTTCTTTAATTCTAGCAATGTCTCCTTCTACAACACATTTGCATTTGTACTGAGCACATATTAAATATGCTATGTGGTTGGGTTTATGACGCACTGGAAGTGGTACCAACGATGAATTTAAACTTTATGGAATTAGTCTAATTTATGCAGTGTAAAGGACTTATCTTGCTTCCAAAAATACATTTGCAAATATTCCTAATGTAAGAACCGCCATGTGTGTTTCCCCGACATTGTAGGCAGCCTTCTCTATAACCTTACTAGCGAGAACTCCTCCCTCTGACCTATCAGTGAGCAGCAATGCACACTCACATCAGTTTAAATTACGGGAGCAATCTTATAGAAGTAAAGCCTTGAATGGTTTATTATATTCATAAGACATGGTACTGTAACAGGTAATGAAAACATCAGGACTTAGGCTGGGTACACACTACAGGTTTTTCAGCTGATTATCTTGCCAATCTCCCAATAAACAAACCAATCGGCACGATATCGCATTAGTTTGTACGCTCCAACGATCATGTTTTATCGTTCTAAGGCACATCATATCGTTTGACTTGAGTTTTAAAGCAGTCTAAAAATCTCATTCAACGATGGAACGATGTCGTTCCAATTCTGCAGTGTGTATGCACTCAGGACCGGCAGTGTCTTTAGGTCTCTATGGAGTGTGCAGAGTTACAATCTTTTCAGATGATGGTTATGACAGATGAATAGCACAGATCTGACGGTAAATCGTGTAAAACATGTTTAGTGGGTACACATGAATTGGCTACTGATCGGGACTTTTTTTGTAAAATTATTAACTATATCGCATCGGGAGAAATTGTCTGTATTTTGTACCCAAACTAAATCTAAACAAACCTGTTTCCCAATTGCTGTCTTTAGCTTTGGTTTCAGAGAAAAAAAACCTGTCAGAAGTGGGAATGTTTTCTTTTAAAAGCACATGGCATGTATGAAGCACACGTGTCAATCTACTTAAACAGACAAAACAACGTAACACTTTTCATCAAGAATTGTTTTTCATTTGCTACATCCGATTCAAAACACCCACATTATAGCAGAAAGTATTAACATAAGGTTTGTATTTCTTCAATAGCTGACTATTGTACTGCTGTGAATGAGTATTTGTCTCCATAGTCAGAGATGCTTTAATGTGATTGGCCAGAGCATGCACGGAGGTCACAAAGACAGATCTGAAGCTCCATTAGTGACTCAGAGTGCAATGTGGGAAATTCTGACTGTGTTTCAGGAAGGCTCAGCATTAACATACGGCAAAAAGAACATTAATATAGTAAATTAGATTTATTAACATTATGGGTTTTTTTTTATTTTGTCTTTCACTTATGTATGATTATTTTACTAGTTATGCCGTAGGAATAAAATAATGGCAGAAATTGTTTAATTTCACAAGTTAGACAGCCTGTACTCTCCCTATGGGCCATATACTGTCCCAGTATGGTGAATCTCTCATATCCGTGATAGCTTCTAGGGAGCAAACTTTTTATTTGTGAAACTTGTTTACAATTAGCTACGAAACCGACCCTCACTATAAGGGTCAACGTGAACCTATAACAACATTCGTTGAAAGCATTTATTCTCAGCTCAGAGAACATTGACGTGTTTCTGCCAATATATGTCCCGTATCCCCAGCCACTGCAGCGGATGACTTGTTAGACACAATATATGTGACCGAAAACATTTTACCCCTTAATACCGGATCAGAACATTCCCAAAACCTGGACGCTGTTTTTATTGTCAGAATATACAGCAGTGACTTGCTGAAGGCCAGATTTGCAGGGTGGGCCAACTAAACATAAGGACAATCTAAATTAGAAATACTGTTTGATACACAGCACACTTTCACCACACTGTCTATCTCCTCTATTGGCTGGATTACAGGTGGCTGCACAAACCAACTAACTTAAAAGCAGTTAGAATAAAAGTGTTTTAATTCAATCATTTTGCATCCCACTTCAACAGATCTCAATAGAATTTTTATTGAACAAAGCCTGAGACAGAGATCCCAACTAATGCCTATTTGTAGCTGTCCAACCAATATCATTTGTTTTCATTATTCTGCGTTATCCATTTTTTTTCCCTATAAATTGAAATAGTTTACTTGTTAATTTCATTTCCTCGATTTACTCCATGTAACCTTATGTACAAAAAGTTATGTTTATGGAGACTTTATTCAAAGAAAGCATCCTGTAATGTTGCCGTGATTGATAGATGTTGAATTCCCATAGCTTTCACTGTCTGAGGACCACTCATCCTCTCCCATAGATCATCCTGATGCATAGATAGAGGGCCCTGATAAAGCACCCATATCTACCACCATGTGTGATTCAGAAATTTCAAACACTTTGATGAACACATGCATCATCATAAGTAATAAAAGATTTTTTTTCATCCAGTCAATTCTTTAAATTGTCCCGGTGGCTGGCTTGTATCTTTCATTACTGTGGGTGTACAATCCACACAAAGGTTCTGAATAATCACTAGGTACATTATCATTGCATAATTGTTTCACACAGGCTCCATAAAGGTACTAAAATGAATACAATACAAAAAGTATAAACTAACTAAATATGAAAAAAAAAAAAATCCATGAAAGCACAATAACTTGTGGGTCTTACCTGGACTCTGTGGTTATAATGTCTCTTTGGGGCGGGCTCCAAGGTTATTCGCCTTGATACGACTTCCCTGTAACACAGCAGTTTCAAATTTGGCGCTCTTTAGCTCCAAAGGAAAACAAAACATAAGTTCTCATATGGCGCATCTTCAATGCAAACTTGGCTTGTAAGCCAGAAGAAATGCTGCCGTCTCTCTCAAATGAATGGCATAACGTCGTCGCAGGAAGCTACCCCCTGCTCTGTGCAGCAACAGAGCGCAGTGTGAGCCCAAAGCCTTCCAAATCCTGTCCTGGGAATGAGCTGAGCAAGACCGGCAAAAAAAAAAAAAAAAGAGAGAACACTGTGGAAGCCACAGGGCTGTCTATACTCAGCTGAGGACGTTAACTCATTGGTCACAGCTACCAGGGAGTCCAAAGAGGAGACTGTAATTAATAACAAGATACAAAAGTCGGTGTATAGCGAAAAATAACTAATTCACTCTCATTGGCCTAGCATGCACTACACTCATCATCAAAGCTCTTATTTGATTGGTTGCAGAACTAGTTTGAGAGCAATTGGGCCCTGGATAGAGTTGCAAACTTAGGGCCCTCTCCAGATTTACAAACAGCAGTGCAATAAAAAAAACACAAAACCACAGGGAAAAAAGTCAACCGGATACCCTTCAAGAGGCACATGTGCAGCCATCTAACCTTTAAAATGGCCGCACCTTACCCTTAATCTCAGTGAGAATTGAAAACAATACATTTTTGATATGCCCCATGACAAGGTCAGTAGGACCAACACTTTGCAGCACACTGGTGCATAACAGGGCTGCCTAAAACGTCTCATCTTTTCTTTAATAAAGCACTTTCCCCCAGATTATTCAAATTGCAGACTGTACGTCCCCCCTCCCCAGATCTCAGATGTGCTGTTAGCTGTGTGACTTCTCTCCAAACTGTAACCCACAGATCTTCATCCGCTGCACCAATTCTTATTTAAAGCCGAGGCCAAGGTTAGGTTCAGTGGTGCATAAAGCAGATTCCCACAGAGCATAAAGCAGGAATGAGCGGATAAAGGCTTGCCTAAGAGGAACCCAGGGCTAGTTATACAACTGCAGTCACATATGCTCCCACATTACACAGCTCCACACTTATCGCCAACCTTTACTTTTTTAGTAGGTGGGCCCAGAGAGGAGACTCTGGGATAAATGTGGAGTGAGGTCAATTAAACAGACTTCCTGCTAGAATTCTGCAATGCTTACATCACAACAATTCCTATTATGTGCACTCTGAGCACCTCTACACTAATTTGCAAGACAACAGGTGCTCTTAGATCACTGCTAGTCTTACATACTGTACCCAACTCATTTTACTGCAGAACGATGACCCAATGCAGCCTGCAACCATGGAGCTGATGAGAGGTGAACCTGGCACCTCTGCTTGTCAATGATTATGCTCAGACAACTTGGGTCTTAGGTGTGAGCTGGAGATGTTGGCTCATGCATAATCTGTCATTGATTAAGATGGTCCTCTGACCTATAGCAACCAAAGTATCACAACAGAAAATATTAAAAGGTTTGGAACTCTGATTGACAATTACATTCTAGGACTGATTGTATAGCTAGCAAAACCAGTTTTCAACCTACAACTGCTATATCCAAACAGGAAGATTAGTGTAAATATTCATGTGTACGTATATAGTCTGTTTGTTTTAAACTTTGCATGTCAACCTTTATTAGGTTTACAGACAGAACAAAAAACAGAAATCATTAAATGACTTCTCCCCTTTTTTTTTTTCTGACTGAACAGAGCCGAGACATACTTCCGCCCACACCTTTGGTAAATTTCCATAATGCTGGTTGCTATAGCAACATAAAGTGTTGCGCAATATACCCTTTGTTTCCCTTGTTACAATTCTTCCAAATTCCTTGTTAAGAGTGAGGAACCCCAGACAGCAAACAATGGGTTTTAAACAGACTACATTCTGCTTTGTGTAATTTTTAGCTAAAGTTTCTCATCATTAAAATGGTAATGTTAACAAAATCTAGTTAAGAACATGCTACATTTCAACTATTGTAATGGTGACCTAGTGGAAAAATGGTATGAATGGCTAGTGAATGAAGCAACAATGGGCATCTAGTGTTCTAGAATTTATATAGTCCCTGCATTTATATAAAGTGTAGTATTAGAAGTGTGTGACTATAACACACTTATTAACTACAGCATCGCAAAAGTGGATGCCAGCGATTTGGCTAGTGCCTAGTGAATCAATAGACTTCATGTTAATGCATATTGGTTTAGCCCATTGGCGCTTCAACAATGTGTAGGATACCGCACGACAATGCAAACAGGATAGAGCTAGGACAAGGTAAGCCATACCCACTAAACCCCCAACTGATCTGCCCAGGCCAATTTCCCCCCCAAGGACACGCCCCATTTGACCTCCAACAATCTGGATTGTTGCAGGGTACACCTTTATAAAGGTGTTACTAAATAAAAGCAATGAGTTATCAGGTTACACGTGACCATCCATTTCTAGCTGTCTAATCAAAGTACTATAACCTCTGCAACAGTCAAGACTTGCAGCAAGTACATAGGAGCTGGTTTCTCCTACAGGACATAAGGAAAATGTGTTTTCTATTCATTTAAAAGTTCAGATACATTTGTTGCACTGAAGACAGAAGAAACGAACGCATCATTTCCAAAAGACTTCAGGACTGTCCGCTTTCATACAGACAAGCCACAAATTTTCTTAGCACAGCCAGATCTCAAGGAAACATTGAAGGTGTTACATCAACAAAAGCTGCCACTACAGATTCCTTTTTGAGAAGGAACTTGGGGGAAGAGATAATGTACCATTAAACAAGTTATTTTGCTTATGGAACTCTTCACTGCTTTATTAAGCGCAGGCAGAGACTTATTCACAAACATGGCATTGGAAACCTAAAAAAAAAAAAAAAAAACAACTCACATTACAGAGAAAAAAAAATATATAAAATAAAATCAGCGCAACAGCTGCCATTTTGCAAACCATAACCAAAAGTGTGTTCTACCCTGTGCCAACATCACTAATTCTATGGATTCACAATAAAGCACTTTTTCATTTCACGATGAACTAGTAAAATAATATATATATATATATATATATATATATATATCTATCTGTTCTTGTCCCCTCTGCCCCCATCTTGTCAGGAGTACAGTGATTACATTACATCCTTTCAGTGAAGAGGTAATGGGTGCTATAGTATGGTCTACAGTGCCCATTTTTCTTTATTATTGATTCTTTAGCCACAAAGTGCCTCCAAAATGTCCGCAAGATAATTTTCGGTGGAGATTAGACAGACTTTTCCCGCTTATTTTCCTTACACAAATGACCAGCGTTTTCTACCATAATCGCCAGCAAAGCCCGCTGCACGATGTCCACACGTCACATTGCCAACAATTGAATTCCCTCATTAGACGAACATACCAAGTGTTCAATTGAAGTAGAGGAAAGAACTTTAAACAACCTTGGTCTATCTTCATTTAAGACTATGACAAGGCTGCATGTGTCACGTCAGGAGTGGGAGGAGGTAAGCAAGAAGGCAGAGTCTGGGTTACATAAGGGAAGGTGTACAAACTGCTACAGGCAGATTATGGTGTCAAATGTACTTCAATGCGAATCGCAGTTCTTACATCCAATGAGAGTCAAACTAAAAAAATTAACACACTTTTGGCAAATCCCACACATGTAAATGAAAAAGGTTTAAGCACAAATATGAGGGAGTGGGCATCAAGAATCCCAACAGTTACGCTTTCTGAATAAGCCCTGGATTCTGAAAACAGGAGTCTTAGCATCCTTACTTTCAGTCGTCCACAGTATTGCTTGAGTTCAGGGCACCAGTTGCTTGCACAGAGCAGAGAGGGGCATTCTGTTCGCAGAACTAATCATGAGACTGTACGCTATGGCTTCCCTAGGCACTAGTGTCAGAGAAGACTATTATAGGCTACACAAGAACAGTGTCAACTGAAAGGACAGAAATTAAAAAAAAAAAAAAAATTACGATAATAGTTGGAAACAATACAAGGAACCAGTTTGTTTACCAAAACCAATCAGTTCCAATGGACTTGTTTTATTTGCATCAGTATAGTGGTACAGTGTTCAGGAGATTGCGGAATCTCTAACAAAGATCATTATACTTACCAGGTTTTTGGTTTACTGCTGTTTAGTTAAGTCTGCATTTTGAGATTACAATACATACAGTACGTCAGCCAATTACATCAAGATGCCAGGCTATATTCTAGATATCCTTGTCATGTTCCAAGAAAAAAAACAAAATTTACAGTCAAACTTGTTTCGTTTGTTTTTATACAGAATGCACAGAAAGTGTCAATGTTAATTTACAAGCCAAGATATCTACTTGTATGGTCCTTTTCATGAAAAAGATAAAAGAAACAAAAAAAACTTTATATAAACAGTTTATTTAGTCTAAACAGCAACACAGACAGAACGCCATATAAACACAAAAAGGAAGTGATGCAGAAGCAAGAGGCTGACTGACCGAATCTCAGGCGCTGGGTTGAAACTAAATACAACCCAGGTTCTGAAAGACCTAGAAGGAAATTTAGGGGAGGGGAGGGGAGGGGGTGGAAATTATGACATTGGTTTTTAGTACAGCCAGCTATAGGCTAGATATAGTTCTAAACATCTGTTTAAAGCATGCCTGCATCGGATAGCAAAAAGGAAAAAAAAATAAAATAAAATAAAAAATAAAACAAAATCAAAAACTATAGATTACTAGTGGATTTATAGAAGTATAAAAGTTTATAATTTTACAGCAGTTGAAATACTGACATCAATATTAAAATAAAAGCAAGTTTTACATCATAACAATCAAAATACAAAAAGACTGAAGGAAGAGACCCTGTATGAAAAAACTGGGGGATATTCAGCAAATTTAGAGTTTTATACAAGTGGCGAAAAATGGCAAATGGCACACATATAACCCCCTCCCCTAAGTGACTTATTTGTATTTAGCATCATTCAGTTTTGCAAAAAAAAATTGTTTTTGTAAACAAGTTCTTGCCAAACCAATCCCTTCCTTTTTTTTTTTAAATTTTTATTTTTTTGTGTGTTTTTTGTTTTTATTGTAAGATGCCGCATGGCTGAAGCTTATGATGGCGCAAACTTCTTGGCTTGTGCTCTGACTCTTTTTTCATATTCAACTCTGTTTTGGCTGCAATAAAAAACAAACCAGTGTTAATGACAAATCACAAAGGAGATGCAATGAAATTCAACTGATGTAATAACACTAAAGAAAACAACAGAGTGGTGTTCAGTGGCCTACAAATATTTGATTCTAGACTCTTAAAAGAAACGTTCCTAGTCTCTCCGGCAAACTAGTTTTAGCGGTCATATTCTCTGCAATGTCAAGTTTTAGTAAGAGCTGTGCAGATTACTAGATATTGCTCTGGAGATATTAAATGGAGCCTGAAAACAATGCAGGTCATGGTACCCGTACAAGAACTTATCCCAAACACGAATATAAGATCACAAATGCCCCTAGTTACTCAGTTTTTTATTTAAGGAAATCCATTATTCATGCATCGCACTCTATAGTCTATACACTATAATTGTGCAAACTGCTAACAAATTTGGGTGAGTGGGCCTGTATCACTCCCAGATTAAAGTAAAAAGCAGGTGACGTAAGCTCTTTGGCCAAGACCTACTGGGATGATCCAATTATGAAACCGTTCTCTCTAAAATTATTTACTTAACAAGGCTATTGAGAAAACTCAATAGCAAGAGATTCAGATTCCCACACCAAGATACTAAAGCTGGTTACACACTACAGAAAATTTCTCCCAATGTGATATCTTTAACGATTTTACCAACTGAAAGTTCAGATCCATGCTGATCGGAACACATGATTTTACACGAATTCCCTTCAGATCTGTGCTCTTCATCTGTCAACCATCTGCTGAAAAGATCGACTATTCTTTATGGAGGTATGTCTACACTGTAGGGTGTAGAGTGCATACACACTGCAGAATTTGCCAGACATCAATCATAGTGATTTTTAGTGCATTTATAAAATAAAACCAAACTATATGATGTGCTTTGGTAGGATTAAAAAAACAAAACAAAAACCACAACAGCCCATTATCACAGAAGTCTACACACTAATGCAATATCGGACCCAACTGTAGTTTTATTGTGTGATTAGCAGGATAATCGAATGAAAAACCTGTAGTGTGTACCCAGCTTTAAAAGTGTTAACAATGAGCGGAAGATGACTGTCGCTCAAAAGTTTAGCAGCGAGCACAAACATAACGTATTTAAAAAGAAGGTGCAATGAGATATTGAATCGAAATAGACAACCCGCTAGTGGACAGATAGTAGTACCACCTCTACCTTCCATTAGAAGATCCACATAAAACACAAATGCACATTCCAGCCAAACAGTTGACTCATGTTTGTGCTCATAAATGAATTGCCTTAGGGGCCTGACTATTGGTAACCTATTGCAATCCACATAGACAATAAAGATACATAAGAAATGAGGCATGAAGCAGTGCATAAAGGGGGGGGGTTGCAGGTTCTGACATTATTTGTGTGATGTCAAAGTGTTTAGATTCTTAGACCCATAGCTACACATTTTGCATCAGACACAAATGGACCACTCTCCCCCCCCCCCCCCCTCCCATTTAGAACTTGCATGAAACGCCGGGTAGAGACTCGGCTTGCCTACTTTTGAGAGTGGATGCATCAGATAATGGGGTGGGGTTTATTAGGGCTTCAGTTTTTTCGGATTCCTTGTGTAAACCAGACTAATACTAACAGCAAGACCTTGTTCCAACCTCCTTACCCCCATTAACGCTATCCACCTTGATACACTAAAAAGGGTGGTAGAATATATTCTGTAAATGACTATGATGGGTGACGAGTGCAGAGATTTACTGGTAAGCTGAATCTTGGGACCAAGGTTCCTGTCTGGATGACCCATTTGAGAATTGTGGAAAGCTGCACAGAATGAGGAGCCTGGCTGCCACTGCCTGCAAGGTTTCTATCAGACCCAGCTTGCTGTAGTGGGTCCAAACAACACTCTGGAGACCCTAGAGTCTGGTGCTGCTTACTATTAGCAGCAGTGTTGGGGGACACAAACACCAAGCAAGCTTGTGAGAACTTCACACCTCTGGACATCCATTCAACACCCATTGCGATTTAAAATCCTATGAGGCGGCTAAAATTACTCAGTTGTACTTTGTGCATTTCTTTTATATGGAAGCGTAGTTTTACCAGTGCAAGACGCACCTTTAAGTTCTCCACAAAAAAAACAAACAAAAAAAAAAACAAAAACCAGCAAAACAAAACCTCACAGCCAAAGCAGTGTACAACAACACTGCACACTGCTTTGTGATTAGTTTTCAACCACATAAAATAAAGCTGCCTGGATTTTCTGCTTATCTACTCTACTTAGTGCCCTCACAATTTTCCTACTTCATTACCTCCATTGAGAGGACCTGTGAGGTTTGGGATCACCCAATTCATGCATTTTATTGTCTCTTTACATGGACTATCCGGTCTGTAATGAAGGACACATTATGTGTATTTATTGAATACTGTGATCCCTAAATAACGGTTCTTGAATTTCTAATTCTCATATGCCCATATCACAACATGACCAGTCTCTGAAGAGTACTACACATCTTTTATAAGCGGTCAGCAGGAAATCTGCAACACATTTTACACACAAGAGATACTGACCAGTAAATTGTGTATGCCTCTGCTTGAGCTGGATCTTGTATATTTGGTTCATTTAGAAGTTCTTGTATGCCTAACAAGATCTGGGAAGAGAGGAAGGGAGTTAGCAGAAGTGGTGAATGCTCCTGATCATCCTCTCCTGGTGAATGTGAAGCTTACCTGTTTAATTGTGATTGCTGGCCTCCAATCCTTATCTTCTTCTAAGATAGACAGACACACTGTGCCTGAAGGATATACATTTGGGTGGAATAGGGGAGGCTCAAATTTACCTATAGAAAGAGAGTGTGTCAGCAAACAAGTCTGGGATATGCCAAGGTAGGAAATAACTTCGACCATAAAATTCATTCTTACAAATACTATGGAGTCTGCGAACATTGACACCGAACACAAAGTAAAAAGAGACCAATTTGCTTTAAACATACTGCATTAAGGTAATCAATATGGAAGAGAGAGTCATTGAACTCTTAGACATCAGGTGACCTACAGGATCTGAAGGAGTGCCAGACCCCATATAATACTCCAGAGTGTTTCATTTAATATACTTCACAACCAGAGACGAATTAAACACCCATACCATTCAGATGCACTGTTCTGCAGATAGAACTCATGTAAAAAGGTGGTGCAGGAGCAGATTAATTCAGTTTGCCACATGAGCAACTACTGGTGGAGAGTTCTAAAATACTAGAGCCAGCCGGTAACTGAAGTACACCATGAACAGCTGCAACGCCATGATAAATACCTCAGGACTACTTATTTTAGCTTCATTCTTTTCTGCTACAAAAGTTCGTCAAATCATAGTATGAACCAACGGAGGAGTGTGAACACTGCCTGCATGCAATTCATTTCCAACCATACACCTTGTAATATTGTCCATTTAGTCTATGATATAGACTCTGCATATTGTATTTAGATCAAGCATATAAAACCTCATCGACCTGCAGTGTGAGCCAAGTCTTTGGACAAAGAAAACAATGTATAGCAAGAAGTGGAAGTAATCTGGGCACCCAATTCCATTTCCAAGTTAGGCATCATCCCTGTACAACCAAGGCCAGTGACAGAGATAAAACCACAATTTAATGGCTTTGGAAACCTACATACAGATGGACCCAAGATGTTCTCACAGGAGAAGCCAAGAGCAGGCTTGGGCTAAAGCTGGAGAGCCTACAATTCTGAGTGTGTTGGTGCTTGCTGAAACTTTCAGATCCACAGGCTACCCCAAGCCTGTACTAGAAACATATCCTGTACAAATTTCTTACACAGCATTACAGTATATAGTCTATAATTAGATATTTTGAAGCAAAAATCTACTTACATTTCGGAGGCGAGGAGGGATAATCATCCTTAAAAAGCATCCGTAGTTTAAATAATCCTCCTTCCCAAGGGGTCTGCAGAACATATACAAACAGCATAAAACATTTATGACAAGTCCATGCAATAAACAGTGGGAGAGAGGGGAAAAACAAAAAACCCTCTTGATATCAGCATGCATTCTTCCCCAGGAATCATTTGCATGATAACCTTTTCAGGAAGGAGACCTGGAGCTCCCATGCAGGTCTAAAGACTGAACATTAAATGGTGCACTTTATTGGATGAATTGCAATAGTGGCCTGGTCCACTGCCTCTTCAGCTTATGGGTCCATATACAACTATGAAGTTCACGTGCATTTGTTTGCATGATAAACACAAGAAACAGGTTCAAATACATTTAACAGCCTGTGTTGTAATGAATTACTAAAAATGTATTGAAACCCATTAGGTGGGTATGGACTTCATTAAACAGTATATTTCTTTAGAGACTGCAATACAAAAATAGAGTATTTAGAGCAGAGGTGGCAACCCACAGCTCTTTTGACTTTAAAATGTAGGCACCTGGCTAGCTGGTTGATACTCTTTGGCTGTCAGCAGCGCTCTGGTGCTGACAGACACAGAGCCGACAGCTCAGCTGACTGACAGCAGCCGTGTCATGTGATCTCCTCATATAACGCAGGGAGGTCACATTATGACAGGCTATCCAATCAGGGAAGGAGGAGGAGAGTGTGTGTCTGCAATCCCTCCATCCCCTGTGTGGAATCAGACATCTGTGTTAGAGGCAAGACAGGTAGGTAAGGGGCATGTGGAGAGACTGTTGTGTATGCAAGGGGCACATGGTAAGGTCTGGTGGGAATGTGAAGAGGTCTGAGGGGCATATTGGCTATTTATGACTCTTTATTTATCCCCACTTCAACAGTTCCCTCCACAGCGATTGTGGATACAGAAGCACAGTGAGCTACTGTGGAGGAACCAAGTACCCTGTGAACCCTGCTCTGCTGGACACAGCGGCTAGGCAAGATCAGAGTTGATTATTCTGAAGATTTTCTTCTTGTTCACTTAGTAAGATATTATAAATTATGCTATATTTTCAATGTGTATTATGTATGCACATATTAATACTGTGTATATGTACACACATACACAAGGCAAAGTTGGCTATTTGCTGTATCTATGGATATTTTTGGGCTCTGACTGGTTGGCAACCCCTGATCTAGAGCATACCAAATAAGATAAAAAAAAACAAGTTTTAAAAGCAAAATTACACAAACTTATTATTTTAATGGAATTGCAAGATTGGTGGCAAATTAACAAATAAGCTAAACACACACACAGTACATTTTGAAGAAATTAGAAGTTCTATACAGATGAATAACCTTAACCTGGCACTTAAGCATCTCCCCGAAAAACACAGGTTTTCCAAATTTTCCAGACACAGGTGTAGTCACTAATTGCAAACGCATTTCAAGGCTGCAGTCATGTGTGCGCTTAAAGTTAAAGTTCATCAAGTGGAGTTGTGACCAAGTCTTAAAACATTCCTAGTGTGCAACATGAGCTGGCGTTTAGGTTATTTTTTGTTAGCTGCAATTCAATCAAACCATGGTATTGCAATTAGAAATGAACCCCCCCCCCCCCCCCCACCCCCACCCACCCTACCAAATCAACCAGGAACACTGCCAAATGGGGGGGGCGGCTTTCTGGACCATTATTTTATTGTAGTCTTCCAGGAAAAATCTTCATTAAGGTGTTTGTACAGGTCAAGACCGACAAACAGTTAGATTGATTTGGGACTCATTGTCCAAGAAGAAAAGATAATTAACAAAAAAAAATAAAAAAAAATAAAACACCTCTATGTACGTCATTATCGGTAAGGTTTAAAAAACAGGTGTCATTCATAACATGACAGAGACATGATACAGGAACACAGATGGAGGAGGTGGGAACAGACAAGGGGAGAGAATCCCGCCTGCGAGTGCTTACAGTCTAATGTTGATCTGGTGGTTGGAAAATATCTGCATTCCCCCAACATCTCTAGGGGAACCGGTATGACAGGCGATTTACACACTTTCGTTTAAAAAAATTGCTCACACTAACAAATTGTGTTACAGAATTATTGGTCATAAATTCTAGAAATAAAATGCAGAGGCACAATACGCCAATCTGCCTGTATTTGTTTTTTTAACACAAGTCAATCAAATTAATTTAAAAAAATATATATAATAGATAGATATATATCTCTATCTCTATATCTATGAGGCTGGAGCTAAATACAATAAAAAGGAAATAGTATGGACCTCAGTCTTACCCCTTTCTTGCCTGGAATAGCACACTCCCAGTTCATCAAATTCATTGTGCCATCTGGATTTTTTGTTGGTACTGCCACAAAACCCTTACAAAATAAAAGTTACAGTTAAAAAAACAAAAATAAAAAACAATAAAACACTTTAACACTCATTTAAAAACAAACAATGCACACTTACAAAAGGATGGTCTTTTCTCCAAGCTTTTCTCTCCTGTGCGAGTCTGCTCAGGGCTATGCCAGACATAGTTTGGGTTTCTGTAATGTAAACAATAGGGTCAGATGATCTTAAAATTACACAGGTAGAGCATTAATCAATTATTGCATTATACCACCATCTAGTGTCCAAAACTCTCACTGCAGAATACAGAGCATTTCATCAGCATTTATTAAAAGAAAGGACATCAGAATGCTAAGGCGAAGGTATGCTTATCAGAAATGCAACAGTATTTAGAAGCATTAGCCTGTCAGCAGTTACGGGAAGGATACAACAGTTATTTCCCAGTTACCATATGATGAAATAAAAACTAGATCTCACTATATAAGACAATTTATTGGAGTAACAAGTGTCAGAGCTTATTCGAGTAAGGGAAAAGAGAATAAAGAAAAAACAAACCCACACACCACATAGAACATCTCTTCATAATTACATTTCCCTTCCCTGTTATCGCTCGGTCATCTGCATAGATATCACTTTCCCACCCCCAGAGGAATAATATAGATCTTTGTTGAGTCCACATAATTGTTGCCATGCTCGGCTAAACAGCACCAAAATTACAATACAAATTTATGTCATGGGCACAATTACACTAAAGCAGAATTGTTACTAAGTGAAGCGACATAAGAGATTACAACTCACTTTTTTTGGATGCAGAAAACCCACTTTGATAAGTTCTCCAAGTCTATAAATACCACTGCCTACTTTTTTCCTCTGGGTGTAGTAGTCCTACAAGAAAGCAGCCTATTAGGGCTCATACATGTGGGCATTACACAAAAAGCCTGTTAAAAGCTTAGAAATCTAAGTGTAAGGATATGGCTATGTACTTTATGAGGATTCCCATAGCACTCCATTATACTGTACCACGCATTAAAGCTTCCGGACACTGCAGGCAACGCCGAAATTGACCCAAAGAAATAGATCATCAGCCTCCTTAACTTTATTTTAAAGCGTAGTAAAAACTGTTTAAGAGCCAACCAATTATTTGTTGTCAAGATTAAAAAAATAAAAGTAAAAAAAAATAAATAATAATTTAGGGGATCGTCAAAAGAGTAAAATAAAACATAGCTACAAGGCACCAGTATATAAACAGTAATGTACAACTACTGATGGGACACAGGACAGTCCTACAATATAGCATTTTTTGAAAGTCTGCAGCACAAGTTTTTACATCAATACATCCCCCCCCCCCCTCCCCTCCCAAGTAATAAATATGGGGATAGAGTCCATTCCTTCATAAAGCCAGGAGACTTTTAAAAATGATTAAGTACAAAATAAAACAGCCAAAGAATAAAATGACCTGCAGGCACGTCACTGACAGTATTAACAGGAGGACCCCATTAGCAGAGTGTGATCAGATTGTATATGGATTACTATGGGTGTGCTAGTCATGTTTGCTTTATGTAATCACTGCATTATTTTTTCAAAAGGCCAACTATGAGTCATGCTGCGCATTACATTTTAAAATACAGATTGCAGGCACAAGACCAATGGTTACCAAAAAGTTGAAGTGAAACAGAAACAGTACAGTGGGAGACAATGAAAAGAAGAATCTACTAGCAGGAACACTTAAATTGCGATGACCCATTGCGGCCTGTAGAAGGTTCCTGCCAGGAGACTCCGCATTCAGGAGACCCCAGCATTGGATCTCATTTGCTTAATATGTACACGGCAGCAGTGAGAGACTGGCTACATGGGCAGATGTGGCCAGGACATTGAGGGAGCAGTTCAGTCCAATGCATATAGATAGGTCAGGTAATTATATATAAATAGCTCAATAAAATTTGGACAGTGTGCCGTAAGCATTTTATGACACCACATATCTAAGTTCTAGAAGACTATTTCAACAGCGGTCATACACAATGCAGTTAGCAAAATACTAGCCACTTAACTCTGCATAGATTTGAAGGGGCACCATCATAGGTTAATTAATCAATGTTACAAAAATAAGAAATGTCAAGATACTCCCCTCCCCCTCTGGGGTCACAGAGAATGCACAATTAAAGCTCCTTTAACAGACTTAATATCCAGCCATGTTTTATTACCATGTTTTTCCCCTTTTGTAAAGCACTGCAGACTACACAGGCGCTAAATAAATGTTAGAAACGAACTGCCACTGCAAAATGGCGTTTTGCCTACTTGTCTGGGATCCAAAGCACATTCTAGCTTCATTTATGGCTTAATCATTAGAGTTCTGGGACATCAGGACTGTCTTTACAATGTGTCACGTTTGTGCATGCAGACAGCAATCAATAGATACTTGTGCATATAAAAGTGTATTTAGGTATAAAACCCATCACGGTGGACAGTACATCACTATGGCAATCCATAGCTCCCAAGAACTGTCCTTTCACGGGGAAGAGGCTCCGAGACCACAAGCTAATCAGGGAAAACCACCTAAAAGTCATAATTACTACATGTCCATTTACAGATACTTTTCTCCAGCCTAATAGGATGTCCCCCTGCTCTACATGACCTCTGGTGCAGGCAGAATTTTAATGAAAGAATTTAAAGAAGCGTTTCTGCTTTAACAATTCAGCCACCATTAACACAAAATGAATAAAAAGGCTGTAGTAGACTAGAACTTCTAATGAGACCAATGAGTCGCACTTTTGCTCCTAAAAAAATGTCATGCTACAAACATCACATAGTTACGAGCAGCCCCAATGCAATACTCCAGACATTCCTGTATAGGGAACTTGACTTGAATGTGACTGATCTTGGTGGAGACCACCAAGATCAGTCACATTCCAAATAGACCACCTGTGTGCAAAGGTGGGATAATTATTGTTCCAGTCAAATTATTTTACCTTGGCAAAAAAAAAAAAAAATGCCCCCCACCCCCCCCTTTTTTTTTTATTTCAAACAAGAGGTTGCCCTAGTACTTACACAACTCAAAAAGTTAATTCCAACGCTGCATGGAGCATTTACAAGGACTTAGGGCTAGATTTACTAAGCTGCGGGTTTGAAAAAGTGGGGATGTTGCCTATAGCAACCAGATTCTAGCTTTCATTTATTTAGTACATTCTACAAAATGACAGCTAGAATCTGATTGGTTGCTATAGGCAACATCCCCACTTTTTCAAACCCACAGCTTAGTAAATCTAGCCCTTAGACTCTAAAATAGGAACACTATACTGCAAGGAAGCTTACACAAAACATTTTAATTAAAATGACTAAAAGACTAATTCCATTTTTCATCACGCGTGGATATTAGCCTTAACTTGCACAGATTTGTCCATTCAGGCATCAGGCCACATGGTAATGTGAAGCAAGCTGCTCTGTGCTCCCTTCAACTAACAGATCAGCCAGTGAGCAAGTGGAGGTGTCTTTGGGTTGGCCCAGTTTCCTATCCGCTGTATCAGACTTAACCCAACTGGATCAGTTTTAATATGACACAATATGGCCCCACACTGTACAATGATCAGCCAATTGAACCAAAAACAATGCTACCATACACAAGTGTGCACTTGGTCAGCCGAACTAATTCACAGGTATCATTTTCTGAAAGTTATTAATTTAGCGCCTACATATTACGCATCGCTTTACAGAGAATGTTTATTCAAAGCAGTCCCTGCCCCAATGGAGCGTATAGTCTAAATTCCCTAACACAGTAGTGTCAGAAGTCAATTAACCTACCAGTATGTCTTTGGACTGCGGAGAAAATTGGAACAGGCAACAATACAAACCAATATGGCACTGTGCTGCCCCAAAAAAACTGACAATTTAACATTTAGAGGGATCAATATTTTGTCATTTTAAAGATAATAGGCAGAAGGGAGAAAAAAAAAAAAAGAGGGTTCAAGGGGAATGGTATGACGCATACATTGGACATTCACTTCAAATGGGGTGGCCCTTTTTTGTATGTAAAAGATTACAGTACCAAATATACAAATTCACTAGACAGAGCTGCCAATGAAGAAATTACTTCTCCCATTGCATCCTCAAGGAACTCATACCATTAGGTGAAGCCATCTACTAAGACTACTTAGAGAGTAGAGGATTATCTGATCATGCCCTCACCCCACAAAAATAAAATAAAAAAAAATAGCTACCATCAAAACAGTTCTGGACGCTTTATAGAACCTATGCAAAATCTCCACTCAAGTGCCCCAGTTTCTTCTTTCTCCTGCAAGTTTCTTTATCCCAATTGTAAAGTGCTACAGAATTTGCTGGCGCTATATAAATAAATGTTGATGATGATGATGGTGACACTTTCCATACACTGCTTCTTACGGGCACTCTCTCATTTGCCATTCAAGGAAATATAATTTTGTTCAAAATGTGAAGGAAGTCTTGCACATAAACTATAGCCATTAGGAGATCTAGAAACAGCTGCAAGGAGATTTTCAGAAGTCAACGACACTGGCAACATAAAATATATTTTGGCCCTAACCAAATTTTTCTAGTTGCTATGGGAGCAGGAAAATAAAAACTGGGAGCTCCTTTATCTTTACGCTATATAGCTAAAGAACCAATGAAATACTGTAAAACATTTACCGGTATATGGTAAATTAATGAATAGACTAATGTCTCTACATATCAGTAAGTGGCAATAATGCAAAGAAAGGTTTAGCAGTCTTTTCCATATGCAATATAAATATGTGTTTTAGTGATAATGTTTTGACATATGAATCACTGGAACTTTGATCTGATGCTCCCAGCTATTGTGACATGGACGCTGGTAACATTTTGGAGAACTTTGCACTAAAGTATCTAGGGCACTACTCTGTATATTTGTAGCAAATCATTTGTGAATATTTTACTCACATACTACTTCAAATGCTTTGTTATTCTGGTATTGATATTTCCTCTCTACACAAAGATTAGGCAATATCGATATGATCTTGCCAGCATTTCTACTTGGGAGCGTACATAATGGGCAAGGTAGGAAAATTGATGCAATACCAAAAAATTCTATTTGTAAATAGCCACTACCGATCCAACCACTTCCATAATCAGTGGAAACTGCAGTTGGATTAAGCTACAAGTCAAGAAACAGTAAGTACACAGTAACCTATTTTTGGAGCTTCATCAGATATTGTACAGCCTCAGACACTAGCCTGCTTCTCTCATTAGATATGACACACCCTCTCACAATCCCTTTGTTGCTTTAAATTATTCCCGTCATCCACCAGACCCCACCTAACCAGTGGAAGACGCTTATATCAGGGTCCACCCACTGGATGAGTAGTATCCATTACCTTTGAAGTACAAAGCAACAAAATACATACTCATGAAATGGCTAATGAAGACAAGGATAAGCCAAGTAGGAAGCTTTGCTGTGCAGCCATTTACCAAGTCAACTACACCCACCAAGACAGAAAAGCAAAACCACCGTTCATATCAAACTTTATGGTGTTAAAACACAAGGTGGTATCAGATTGAAGTACAAGATGGATAAGTGAGAAAAAGGCACAGTGTGCATGTCATCTTGTGCTCTTTTGTCATTATAATGCGTTCACTGTGCAACAAAGATGTCAATGCAGTGAGATAGCACTTTTTTTTTCCTTGAAAAGCGTGCTTTAAGTACTCAAAGTAGAAACCGGAGCCAGATTACTATGCTTCCAGAAGTCCAAATCCACAGGAAACTTTACTCATTATGCAGAAACATGTTCTGTATGAGCTTTCCATTGGTGAGATTGCTGTTTAAAGCCAGACTCAGCGAAAACGCTAAATTAGTTATTAATATGTGCTTGCATGGATTTAAGCAATCGGTTCTCCAGCTCCTGGCTGCTCATCCATTCTAAAAGGCACCCTTACGCATGGGGAAAATAAAATAAAAAGTATACAGGTTTTAGTTAGCATTTTAAAGCTACTTTTAAATTACCCCACACCAACTAACATCTGCAGCTGGCCAAAACTGAACTTGTGGTCTTCTCTCCATCAAGAGTCTCCAACCCTCCCAACCTCTCCATCACGGTTGACCCCAGCATCTCCTCTGTTCCACAACACCGCCTGGGTGTCATTTTTGATTCCTCCCTCTCCTCCGCACCCCACATTCAATGTCTTGTCCAATCCTGTTGCTTACAGCTCCGCAACATCACTCATAGCAAATCCTTCCACTCCCAGAACACAATCAAGACTTATCCACTCCCTGACCATTTCTCAACTCGACTACTGCAACCTTCTTCTTACTGGCCTCCCGAGCTTCCATCTTGTTCCTCTTCGATCTATACAGAATGCTGCAGCCAGACTTAGCTACTGCTCTCGAAGCTCCACATCTGCCTACCCTTTCCCTACAGAATCCTCCTTAAACTCCTCACACTCACAAGACCCTCTCCAACTCCACTGCTCCCTACATACTGCCTCCCATCCCTCCGGTCAGCCAATGATATAGACACCTCCCCCCCCCCCCCCCCTACTGGTAACCACATCTCACTCCCATATCCCAGATTTCTCCCGTGCTGTCCCCCACCACTGGAACAATCTCCCTCATTCTATCAGACTATTCCCTAGCCCATATAGCTTCAAATGGTCATTGAAAACCCACCGGTTCATAAAAGCCTACCAGTCCTCCACTTAATCATTTCACCATGTAGAATATCTAACCCTTATCCTCATCCTCATGCTTCTTGCCCTCAGATCCACTTACACTGGCTTACCCCCATGTATCAACCATTTGTCTGCTCCTTTCCCTTTAGATTGTAAGCTCATAGTGAGGAGGGCCCTCTTCCCTCCTGTTCTCATTCTCACTAACCACAAGTACTTGGTTCATGTTTGACATGCAGTGGTAACATGTCCCTGGCATTTAACCCAATGCCAGTAGGAGACCAGTCTAGAAGACAAGTGGGTGCCAATGCTTATTTTCTGAGACAGAAAAAAAAAATATATATATATATTTTTTTTTAACTTAAGACGAGTACCCCCTTTCACTCTTCAGCACTCCCCTTGCCTCCCAAGAGCAGCAATCCCAAAAGGGTAGCATAGTATTGTAAAGCTCCACAACTCTTAAACATTCTTTCCAAGCCCCAAACAGACAAAAGTGACAAAGCATCATTTTTCAAAATGCCAATAAATAACATTACTACAGATTTCTAAGTTTACAAGGCATTATAAGCCACAATCTTTTAGTTTTGCTCACCTAATATAACAATAAGATGCCGTCACAATAACTACCACTGCTGCCTTTTAGTACTGGACCATGGACTAAACTCCAACACTCCAAAGACATACTAATAGGTAACCTGGCTCCAACCTATCTGGCCTTGGTCTGTTTGGATTCATATACCATAAAAGTGTGATTGTGCCAGTGGATAAGGGACTGAAGTACTAGAACAAGGTTTTGATTCCACAACACTGAAATATGTTGGCACTTCATAAATATTAGAATGGTACCAAGAATATTTAGGGATCTATATAAATGCAGCAAAAAAGCTGATTTTCTATCGACACTATCTTTATATACTGCTATGCCAGGACAGTCTCAGGAGACCAGATTGTATATTAACAAAAAAAAAAATTTGCTTTTTAAAAAAAAAAAAAAAAAATATATAGCACTGTTGTGGCCAGTGATGAACTCTTTATGTATAGGATGAAACCCTATCTGTGGCAAAAAACACTGTTTTTGCTGGAGAAAGGGCTTTTCACCTTTTAATAAATAGGCCAGTACACCACTACAACATTGTTGCTAGTTTCTATGTGCAGATGTTGTTAATGAAGCACAGCAAGTCATTCTATGGGGCATATTTAAGAAAGCACGATAATGCTTTTACCAGGTAATTAAGGTGCCTCCATGTCCTCCACAAATTTATGAAAGGTGCACCGCAGCAGATATCGGGGATATCTGCTGCTTTGCACTCCTCTTCGTTTTTGGGAGCAGTCACCATTCAACAGTATGGGGACTGCTCCCGGCTGCAATCTAACAAGTTCCGAAAAAACATTTTTTCCGGAAGCTTGTCTTGGTAATGTACGCCAGCTGAAATGAAAAAATCCAATGCTGTCAGCTCTGCTCCGAAGAGCAGAGCTGGACAGCGCATGTGTGGAGGGATCACATGATCCCTCCCTGTCACTCACCGCTCGCAGAATTGCAGAGACAGAGCAGAGATCTTCGAACTGCACATGCGCAAACTGCTGTTTCTGTGTTCCGTTTTTAATAAATTTGAGAAATAGTTCAATCCTTATAAATGCGATAAGGATTGATAACTATTTCTCATTTCTGCCGATGATTGATAAATGTGCCCCTATAAGCTTCCCGTTACTTTTTCTCCTCAAAAAAATGAATGAGAAATGCAGACATCACCAACAAGGGTTTAACAAAAAAGTCTGACTGATAATTACTACTAATTAAACACTGAGCTAGTCATCAGTATATTTGCTTTTGTTGAATTTGGAAAATCACTCTTTTAAACAAAACAAAAAAAAGATAAAAATCTAAAGCTATCAAATAAGCCATTAGGGCTTTTCCACCAAAGTAATTATGCTTACACCCTTTCTGTTCTATCCCTATGTATCCTAAAACAAGGATGTAAAAATTCCCCTCACAGATGAAGCTGAAGGATTCTGTGGGATACTGCTACTACACTAGGACAGTTTAATGTTACATAGTTAGAAAGGGGAAGACTGAAATAACTCCTTCCCTAGAAGGGATATAGTTGTAAATATCATGGTCTCAGCAGATTTAATGGCAAGGACCATTTCCCTTAATAAAAAAAAAAAAATCAAGTTACCTGATGATTGAACATATTACTAAATACAAAAGGAGTTGATATTATCCCTACCAAGTTGTTTTGTTTTATTTTTAAAGTGTTTATTTTTTAATAGACACCAGTCTATTAAGTTCAGTGTTTCCTGAATTCTAACCACGTTGATTCAGAGGAAGGCAAAGCCCCAGAAGACTTGTACATCCAATGCAGCTTTGAATGGTATAAACTAATCTGGATTTCCCATTCCTTTTATAGTTCAACAGGAGTGATTACATGCCATTGGGTCTGTGTACAGGGAGTCTTGACAGGTGAGGGGCCCATGCTGATAGGGACTTAGGAGAGACCTAATGTAAGAGGTGTAAGCAGTAACTTGGATCACAGGTTAGATGATAAACCAATGTATCACACGCAGGTGTAAGGAGGACAGGGCAGGAAGTGCCGCTAACGAGGCTTTAGCTTCACTTACCCCCCACCCAGGTGGGTGACACCAAGCAGAGCTGCAGCAAGGGAAGTGCTCACTCACACTCACTGAGAATGAATGGGAAGGGGGGGAAGGGGTGCCTATGTTGCGGGACAGCCATGGGGGATACAAGGACCCCTCCTCTCTCCAGAATGAGGGCAGCCAGCAGACACGACGTATGTATGAGCACAGCACACGGGGCCGCCGTGTCACCCCCCCATGATACCCCGGATGATGGGGGTTACGGATCACTCCCTCCCCCCTGGTCACGATGCATCCCTCCCGCCTCCCTCGCCGCGATCCTGGGGGAGGTATGGCCCCCCATTTCTCTGTGGCCCCCGGGGCCCGCTCACCTGCAACGGCTTCACCCCCTGACAATCCGGGCTCCGCGGCGGTGACTGCTCTTTGTCTCGGGACAAAGCCCCTGAAGTTTCCCTCCTGAAGCAGTACTGAGCCTGACCCAGACTAAATAGGACCTCATGTCACAAGGACCCCTGTCATGGGCTGTCCACGCACATGCCTGCACGGGGGGAAACCCCGCCAAAGCCCGGGGTGCCACCCAGCCCGCCGGGGATTTTACACCGTAAATTAAAGTTAATCACCCGTTAGATGACCGGATCTCGCTTCCCTGAGATCAGTACGTTCCCCATCAGTATGCCCCCGCCAGGTATACGGGACCCGGGTTCTAGTTTATCACTAAAATGCCAATGATAAAAAGTGACTGCTGCATTAATATAGGGAATGTTACATCGTGCACCTATAGCTATCAGACACTACGCACATTTTATTACAGTAAAATTATAATTAATGTTTGCACAGGCAACTCTCAAGACAGCTACACACTTAAAGGAGCCGCGTTCTAAATATTAGGGACCGTCTGCAAAGCGCCAGTCGGGATGAAGGACTAGGCCTTGGGGAATGTGTAGCAAGCTGTAGTAACGCGGTTTGGGCAGATAACCGCCTATAGGCACTATATGTCGCGAGAGCAGTCGACAAGTCATCGATATATATCGAAGAATAGTGTTGGGGCTCATATATTCAACCGGTAGTACTGTGCGAGGCCTAATGTGGCTCAGGGTTTTTCCTCGTCTGTCAACGGGAATCCGATTCCGGCTCGGAGAAAGCTCGCTTCTGATTGAAGCTACCAGTGAGAAGTGGGCGGAGACAGGAGATCCCGACCAATCACAAGGCTCGTAACAAAGGCGCACCGCTTCTGTAGAGAGCAGAACAGAAGAGTGCAGATGGTCCCTAAGTTTAACCTGAGAGAAGTGTAACATGATCTATAATATCAGAAATGAAAGTGAACACATTGTGCTCTTCCTGTACACGGCCTATAGTGCAAATGTTTATAACACCATTAAACAATAGTTACATTTGTTTAAAAATATTGAATAAAGACAAAACATTAGGTGTGAAAGAAAATTATGTTTGGTATTCATCTTTGTGTTTAGTGAAAATGAAACTAAAATATTGCTGTTTTTGTAACAAAATATTTTGGAAACTGTTTCTATGTTTGCAATATTGTAGCATTCTGTTTGTACAGCTGGTTATTAACCGTGTATGCAACTTAATCTAAAAAGCAAAGGCACTGACATGTAAAAGCAGCTGCTGTTGCACATATAAAAAGCTTTGCCCATTTTACAATTAACTAGAGTATAACGTTTTTAGTGGCATTTCCTATGTAAATTTAACTTAGTTGCTATTATTGCATCCATTATCACATAATTGACCTTTCTGCTCAATGGCACTGCAGATTACGTTGACACCCTACAAAGAAACGTTTAATAACAGTGGAGCTTTTCCACAAGGCATCCATATTAATATCATCATCATCACCATTTATTTATATAGCGACACTAATTACGCAGCGCTGTACAGAGAACTCATTCACATCAGTCCCTGCCCCCATTGGAGCTTACAGTCTAAATTCCCTAACATACAGAGACTAGGGTCAATTTGTTAGTAGCCAATTAACTTACCAGTATGTTTTTGGTGTGTGGGAGGAAACCGGAGCACCCGGAGGAAACCCACGCAAACACAGGGAGAACATACAAACTCCACACAGATAAGGCCATGGTCGGGAATTGAACTCATGACCCCAGTGCTGTAAGGCAGAAGTGCTAACCACTTCGCCACCGTGCTGCCTCAATATATGTACTTGTATCATTAGCAACTGTATAAAATGGCTGCCATCCATAGTTTGTTTTGTGTGTGTCCCTTTACTTGACAAACTCCATATACTTTATGACATATTTTTAATATATATTTTTAATATTTTGCACACAAGCCTATAGTACTAACCTAAATGTTGCCTGCTATATAAACAAATATTAATGTACATACTTGACATATGTCACAGTGTAATAATATTCTATTTCTGTTTTCCCTCTTATTTTCCCATTGACTGGAAATAATAATTATTCATTTGAAATTACTGAAAATGAAAAATAAGTTGGAAAGCAGGAAAGGAATATTATCACAATGTGAAATGGATCAGCAAAATTTCTAGGTATACTGTATATGCAGATGACAGTTCTTGTACGTGTAGGAAAATAACGCTAAGGCCCTTTTCTTGTTGGTATCTAAATATGTGCTATTACTAGAGCTGTTAAACATTAATAAAAGTATGTAAACATCTATGGGAATGGAACCCATTGATTCCAGTGACCCTGTAACCACTAACAATTGCATTTTTGAGTGGCAGAGTTTGCATTTCAGCACCATATTTTAGACACTGCATGCTCCATTTACGCATTGGAATCAATGGATTATCCTTCATTGAAACCCCCTCCCATAAATTAACCACTACATGTCAAATGTGACCGTGAATGTGTAATCAGCCTAACATGGAATATATTTTGGAGTGTTCCAGACAATAAACATGAGCTGTAATAGTAAACACTGGTCATTCTGAAAATGGCACAGACACTATTTTTCCAGCACTTGACCCACAATTCATACTGTAGTTGATATGAATAGCTGAGACGTGCCGGCACTGGGTAGCAATCATTACAATGCCTGCTTGATTTTAGAGTGTGAGGTGTAAGCAACTTCTGCAAAAACACAAGTCTGAACAAGCCCTGGATGAGCAGTTAGAACAAACAGGGTAAAAGCTTTTATTTCTAACAGCTTGTGCACTTATTTTTTATAAATAAAAATAACACATTACAATTGTTATCCACAATAAAGGGCACTATATATTTTTAATATTGATTTTTAGATAAAAATGTTTTAAAGTTCGGGCCCAAAAAAGGTGACAAAACTTTTGATGAATGTGTCTTAAAAACCAAATTACTCCTGGCTATGCAGCATAAAAATAAATCAAGGAAAGTGTGTATTGTACTAATTTTTTACAAAAAATTGTGGTCTTTATATTTAGGTGGGGGCTACCTGGGTGATTTTTATCTGTGCAATGAAGGCTAGGTCCACACGAACATTGTATTTTTTCATTATATATTTGATTTGCCCTTCTAAACATCTAAAAAGCACATTGCTTTTTCAAGTATTTAATTTAATAAACATGTAGTTATAAACTTTTTTATATGTGTTTTATGACATGTCTAGAGCGCTTCAAGTTGTCATTGCTGAATACACCTCAACCCCCTGGGGAAAAATCCAGCATTGACTTAATCTAAATTGCAACCTTGGGTGGACAGAGGAGATCATCACACTACACAGCAACTACAAATGGCTTGTGTACTAGAGCCCATAGGAAAAACATAGGCACCAAATGTTCATAGGAAGGTTGGTTTGGGTTTGTTTGTTTTTTTAACATTTCATTCAGGTGACTGGAGGGATGTTTTAGGGATATGTTGAAATGTTAAAGTACTTCAAATACATTGGAAAATGTGTCTATCTGGATGAAACCTTAGATACACAACAAGTGATCACTGCTGTGAGATTAATTGCTATAACTAGGAATATTTCAGGTAGGTTTACTGATTATTATGTGGCAGTTAAATGGTTAAGGCAGGGGGAGGGTGTTCTTTTTCCTTCATGAATATATAGCACACCTGGGATGCCTAATTAGCAAAGACAGCTTGGCTTAGTTTAAATGCTTTGTGGATTGGTGGAGGGTGTCTCTGTAACAACATGAGCCTGGGAAATGGAAATACTGGTTTGGAAGGATAAGATATATTTGTTGTTTAATTTTGCAAAGGATTTGTCCTTTTCTTCTATTGGTGGATTTTGTGTATATATATATATATATATATATGTGTGTGTGTAAGAAGCCTGACTACAGAAAGCTTATTAGTTCATGTCACTTTATTGAGTATATGATTTGTAAAATTATTTTGACTGTTTTATGGATGACAGCTATTTAAACATCTGGTACTGCAGTGATGTGAGTTAACTGTCTAAAGACCTGGGTTTATTCATTAAGCCCCCAGAAAATCACATATTCATCATTTCTCTTGGCAACTAAGCACAACTACAGTAATAGGTTTAAGAGCTGCATAAGCTTGGTAAGTATCTGTAGCACTTTTCCTCTAGATTGTGAGTAATGCTTCCATTATCTTGATGTATTTGCTATAACATTTTCAGTAATTTATTTTAATTTTTTTATATCGCCCATAATGTTAACTGCATTGCTATTTGTGACATATATTAATTTAGACCAGAGGTTCTCCAGTACCCCCAACATGTCATGTTTTCAGGATTTCTTTAATCATGCACAGATCTGATTTGTTTTTTGTTTTTTTTGCCAGTAATTATCCCAATTGTTTTATACACAGTAACCCTGAAACCAAGACCTGTTGGTGATATTAGGATTGGACGTGAGCACCCCTGAATAAAACAATTTGTGACTTTTAAATACTAACTGCTATAATTGCAATGTCTATTTTTAGTACTTCAAACCTCTCCATATGGTTTGCAGCACAGAAAAATCCTCCAATAACTTTGGCTATGATTTTTTTCTTTACACAGCTTTTTAATTCACCTGAAAGTATCTCTAGCTAGATGATTGGCAGTCTGCCAAGGTCTCTTGTGAATGGCTCATAGTTACCAGGGAGAAAGAGGATGTAAACTCCATGTTTACTGCACTTAGTTGGCAGCTGTTAAGTGTGTATAAACCTCTCTATTTACAAACTGTAGAAAGTATCGGTTTTAAACATATTCTAAGAGTTACTTTCATGACCTAAATATGAACTGGAATTGTAATGTTTTTGCAGCAAGTCAGTTGTTGGGTATTTATCTTGTTCTCGCAATAGTAAAAAAATGAACACTACTGTCTGTGGGTAGTACAAGGGTAAAATAGACCTCCCTGCCTCAACCATGTCTTACATGGTTGGTGCCTTTCAGCACCTGCATATCTTGGTTGTTTGGTAATGTCCCTTGCTGTGTGGCAGCTATAATAACTGTGCTCTAATTGTTCTGTATCTCTGTGTACAGTTTGGAGAATAGCCCAAGCGATGTATAGAGCGCGGTGAGCTGATGAATTGTAGTTCAAGTTGACTATTGCACAAATGGTGGGGGTTAATGACGTTAAATTTTGACCTTTGTTTGGTGAGACCCCCAGAAGCTGCATACCCAGTTAGCTCAAATGTCAATGAGTGTGAGCCTCCATATTGGTACGCACGGCTAGTGGCGGCACTACCGTGGGCACTACTGTGGCATAACCATAAAAAAATTAAACCATTAGATTTGAAGTTCATGTGCTGATGACATTACAATCTAAATGTTGATTTAACTTACACTCTAGAGACCATATGGAAAGGTACATTATTCTGTAAAGGGGATTAAGACAGCAATACACACTTTCTATATATTTTATTATAGATATATCCAATTACACATACAACCATGCCTTACATGAAATCCCCTTAAAGTAGCAATGCTGTAGATGGTTAAAAGCAAAGTAACCCAGAAGATAAAGTATTAGAATGTTGGGATGGGATGTCCAGGTCTATTGACCTCAATTGACTCCATTTTATTACAGCCTCTTTTTTTTATTTTTTATTTTACCGCATTTGACGTTCAAGCACATGGTTATGAATGTAATGTTCATGTACATAGTTGGATAGCTAGCACATTTGTAGCGTTAAATTTAATCGCACATTCCAGAAAAGAATAGATAACTTTATTGTTTGTTTTGCAATGGTGATCCTTTGTTTAATGTGTAGTGTCTGCTTGCATTACTGGAGCTATTGATTTCCTGGCTCAAATTTAGGCAATGGCTCCACTCTGCAAATATGTAATATAGAAGAAAAATAATAAAGTTCCTCCTCTAAAACAGTGTTGGCTAACCTGTGACACTCCAGGTGTTGTAAAACTACAAGTTCCAGCATGCTCTGCAAATATATAGCAGCTTATTGCTGGAAGGGTATGCTGGGACTTGTAGTTTCACAACACCTGGAGTGTCACAAGTTAGCCAACACTGCTCTAAACTATTGGAACTTTGGATGTCCCAGTTAGGAACTCCAATGGCTTATTCTAGTTAGAGGGAGGGTTGCTTTTGGTGAAACATCAAGCTTGGACGATGATCTCAAAATGTTATCCAGGAAGTTAAAGTGGCAGTCTCTCATAGAATGTTGTCAGCCACACACCCAGACTCTTAACATGTCAAGTGAAGGCAGAGGGGGGTTTATTTTGCAGTACACTGAGCTCAGAAGAGCTTTCCAAAGCCTCTCTGCTGACATCATGTGTCTGTGGTTGCCCCGGATGTCACATAACACATGTGCACAGTTTTAAATCATAAAAGCCAGAAGAAACAATTCAAGGCAAAATTATAAATGCAAAGATTCTTCTATCATTCCATAGTAGCTTGCGCAAATAAACACACTGATTCATGGGATTGCTGCTTTTAAGTTAAGTTCATTTTGTCTTGATGTCAACTGCACACAATAGAGGCAACTGTTGTGTAAGCTGAACCTTAGGAGGCAGCAGGGGCGGATCCAGACTTTTGCTATACCCCGGGCGATTTTAAGGGGGGGGTGACTTAGGCCCCACCCCCTTTCTAATTTCTAAGGCTGCCAGCGGCTGCACAGTATGTGCAGGTCCGCTCGGCAGTGACAGTGTGCTGCCCGGCTGCTCTGATTGTGTTTTACACAATCAGAGCAGCCGGGCAGCACACTGTCACTGCTGAACGGACCTGCACAGTGTGCAGCCGCCGGCAGCAAGCCCCTGCTAGGGGGGGCGATCGCCCCCCCTGGATCCGCCACTGGGAGGCAGCCTCTGTTCACTGGAACCAGTAGCATAACCAAGGCATTTCATGAGACAGGGGATTTGGGTGCATTTTTAGACTGCAAACTCATGAATAAGTTCACCTGATTACATTGCTGCTGAGACACTGTATGTGAGTCAGTTAAAGTACACTATGGTAACATAACCGTAACTGGGACTCAGAACTTATCACACATGCTGCAGCTTATATCAGAAAACTAAGTAAAATATTAGAAAAACATTTTGATTGCTCCTTTTCTTGTTGGTCTTCTATATCTATATTGATATCTCTGCACATTTAAGATGGAGGAGCCAGTCTCAATAACATTGTAGTGGTCATTCAGATGAACAAACTGTTCTGAAAATTGTCCTGTCATTGGGATCATAATTGGTACACAATGAGTGCACAACGCTGTTGTTCAGATGACCCACAGCATGACATACGAGTTATACATTGTTTCTCCTAGGGTCTTGTTAGTAGAGATGCTCGGGCTCGGTTCCTGAGAAAACCGAACACACCCGAACTTAGGGGATCCGAGTGCGGCTCTGTACTTCCGCGCTTTTTTGGATTAGAAAACTATGCAAGACGTTGTCGAATCTTGCGAGTATTGGAATCTATAAATACCGCCCTCCATGGTGATCTAGAGCGGGATACAGAAGGGTTAGCAGAATTGAAAGAGGAGGGTGGTAGCAGTGTTAAAGAAAGTAATCAGTTACATTCAGGAGAGCTCCATTGCTTGTGTTAAATCTCATTGCAGAAAAATACAAATACTATTGCTGCTGTCAGGGTTGGTGTATTTCTGCAGTAAAAATCTACAGTGTTCTATAGGTAACACAAAAAGGAGAGCTGCGTTGCTAATTGTCATTGCTGAAATACAAATATTAGTCTTTGCAGGCTTTTCTTCTGAATTTGCAGTCAAAGTGTACAGTGTTATCAAAATGGATTCACAGCAGTACACAGAAGACCAGGAGCACCAAGCAGCTGCTGCCACCAGACATGATGATAGTAATCCCTATACGTCATCTGGTAAAGCCTATGTAAAAGTACATTTAAGTCAGGCAAACAAAAATATAAAAAAAAACACCTTTTACCTTGGTCTGTCGCTTAGCATCCAGCCAGGTCGCTGCAGTATTTGTCCGAAAGTGTATGAAAATAATATTGTGAACTGTGAGGTGGTCAAAGTTGACTGCAAATGACTTGAAATTGGTGCTATTGAGGTTAATAATAATGTAGGATAAAAAAAGAGCAAAATTATGTGAATTTTTTTTTTTATTTTTTTTTAGCAATTTTTCAAACAAAATCAAGATCCAAAACCGCTTCATGGGGGTCAGTGAGCATATCTAATTGTTAGAAATGGCATGGCCTTTTTGGTGCCCATTCCCTGTAAGCTTCCCATGAAGCTAGTGTTTTATTTCTACAAGCAGCATGTGAGACATCTTGTGAAAGATGCAATTTCTTGGGGTAACTGAGTTGCCTATAAAAGGGAAATATGTGTTATAGGTACTACAAAACAAACATATTGTTATTAAATAAACTGTCCAAACCTCTAACATCCTACAAATGACTTCTTGATAATACATTAACTGTTTTTAAGTCTATCCCAATTGGCTACTTTCCATTGATTGCATCTTTAAAGTACTTCTTACTATTGCTTAATGCTTGAACTGGCAAATTACTTTTCAGGATATTCTTAAAGCTGGATGAGCATTGCCTTTTATCTGACATTCTTTGCATTCAGTTATTGGTGGCCATTGATTAGCCATAGAAGCTGACTTGCTCTCTAGTATTTTACAGAAAAGGGTACTGTCGCACTAATTGCTAGGAGCTGAATTCCCAGCTATATTGTGATTCAAGAGTTTTTATAGAATAATATTTTGATATTTATAACCTACATTTGAATGCACAATCAAGTATTTATTATGCGGGGTGCGATCTTAAACCGAATTGTAATAGAAATAAAAAGAAAAAAGAAGTGCATCTTATAAGCAAACTATCGGCTCCAAATATAAACATTTTTAGGGATCAACTTAAAGTTTAAAATATAACTTATTAAATTAAAATAAGCAAAATATATTACAGCCTCTTGGCCTCCTACAAACAACCTAATTCCCCCACTCATGAAATTAGGTGGGAGCAGTGTCGGACTGGGGCATGAAGGGCCCACCAGGGGACTGCAGCGCTAGGGGCCCACCAGAGGGGGTGTGGCCAGCCATCATAGAGGTGTGGCCAGACACTAGGGGGGGGGAGTGGTCAGCTCACAAAGGACAGCTAGCACCATAGTGTAGTATATAAAGAGTACACAGTGCTGACCTGCCCCTTAGATTGGGCAGAACAGTCACCAAAAATCGGGATTGTCCCACTAGACTAGGCTTGACTAACCTGTGGTACTCCAGGTGTTGTGAAAGTACAAGCCCCAGCATGCTTTGCCAATATATAGTAGCTTATTGCTGGAAGGTTATGCTGAGACTTATAGTTTCACAACACCTGGAGTGCCACAGGTTAGCCAAGCCTGCACTAGACTCAAAACATTTGACAGACTGTCCTACCTGTTCTTGTCACTTTTACCACCTGTGGCTGCTGGTTTCTTTAGTTGCGGCTTGTCTGGATCCTGGAATGTTGAGGGCCCTATTTGAAAAAAATAATGGGTACATTTCAAAAATTCCAACCAGCCCCGGCATTAAATAAATAGGACCCACAATTAATACTTAGGCCTTCCTCCAGCCCCAACATTAAATAGTATTCCCATTTAATAAATAAACCTGATACCCTCCCTCCAAACAGCCCCAGCAATAAATTAATAGCATTTACATTTAATACATCCATTTCCCACAACCATTCTCGGCATTAAATAATATTCACATTTAATAGATAGCCCTCCTCCCCACACTCAGCCCCAGCATTAAATTAAAGGTCCTATCACCCCCTCCCTATAGTGTTCTCTGTGCAGTACCCTCCCTGTAGTTTAGTATAGAACGGCAGCCCAACTATAGTTTAGTATAGTCAGCCCCCCTATGCCACACAGTAGTGCCCCCAAACAATATTATGCCACACAGTAGTGCCCCCAAACAATATTATGCCACACAGGAGTGCCCCCAATGTTATTTCACACAGTAGTGCCATGTTATGCCACACAGTAGCACCAAAAATTCACAAATGCCACGCTATAGTGTCCCCAATTCATATTATGCCTGCAATGGTGCCGTCATATATATATATATATATATATATATATATATATATATATATATATATATATATATATATTTTACACATTTTACACAGTGATAGCACAAAAAATATAAACAAGTGGCTGAAAGCTACTTACCCATATGTTGATTGTAGAAGCCTCTCTGCTCCTGGCAGCCTCTCTACTTCTGATGCTCCCGCTGCTGGGAGCAACAGGCAATCAGCTGACAGGGGGAGGGGGTGGGTCACATGATCGCAGCTGCGATCGCATTTGAAGCAGCGGGAACGCCGGGGAGGACAGCGTGTTCCCTAGTGCGGACAACGGGTCCCCAGGGGCAGTTCCGCCCACTTTTAAAAGGGGGTGTGGCCGTAAGGCAGTGCGGCCCACCGGTGATTTTTCTGGTATCCTGGTGGGCCAGTCCGACGCTGGGTGGGAGGCGGATTTGGGTGAGCTGCCAGATGAGGATACCTGGTCAACTATTAGAGAGAGAGTCTCTAAGACATCCATTTCATCCCTTGTCACGGAGAATGCGTATAAAATATATTATCGTTGGTATCTGGTACCCACCAGGCTGAAAAAAATATATGGTTCCACCTCTGACTTATGTTGGAGAGGCTGTGGGGCACAGGGGTCCTTTCTTCACGTTTGGTGGTCCTGTCCACATTTTGCCTCTTTCTGGGATGATGTTGCCACTCTCGTAAGTGAGGTTACTTCCGTCCAGGTATCCAAATGTCCTTGTTCATTTCTGCTAGGCTACCCTATTGAGATTTTGGATAAACATGCTGATAAATTATCTATCCAAATTCTCAATGCTGCTAGATGTTTGGTTGCCAAGCATTGGAAAAACCCTGATTGCCCCTTCTAGACAACAACTATTTAATTTGGTATCTAGCTTCTATGGAAAAAAACTCTGCATATTTAAATAAGAAAACTCATATATTTTCTTCTCAAATTTGGAATGATTAGTTTATTTCTAATGGTGCCTCTGGGTTTGCACACCAAAATGACCCCCCCTTGTATTGCCTCTGCCCTCTTCCTAGACTAATTTTAGGTAGATGATATGCCACAGAATCACTCGGCTTCTGGGGGGCCCTGGTCTTGGTCTCATCATTTCCCTTTCCCTCAATCTTTCTTCCTCTTCTTTCCTTTTCCTTTCCCCTTGATATAAATCGTCACTATATTATACTTCCTTTCTGGGTCTATTTTCCTTACTTGTCAATTGTACCTTTTGACTATGCTGAATGCTTATATTACTTTGTGGTGAATTCTAATAAACAATGTCTTTAAAAAAAATAACAAAATAAGTGACATCTAAAACTAAGTGTAGGTGCATATACAATAGTGACGATAAAATTGCTGTCTGGTAGGTAGGGAGATATGTTTGTTTCTGTAGTAACCTTTACCATACATAGAAATCTATAGGTTTAGTAATGCTGCATATTGGAGCAGTCTATATTCAATCCTCTTCTCTATAGCAATTATACTCCCAAGAAAGTGTCAATCCCTTCAGCTGTCTCTAAATATTGTGTGATATTATCGATGAGACCACAACCATGCCCAGAGATATGGGGAGTGTATTGCTATCTACCTAAATATTTACTCCAAACTACATGTGGGTTTATTGGAGCAATGTATTACTGTGGCATAATGGCTGCCTAATAAAATAAAACAAGGGGCAGTCAACGAGAAAGCTGAATTTGCATAGATCTGCTTAATATTTCTATTTTCTTGGCGTAGAATTTATTATAGACTGTTCCAATATGCAGCATTGCTAAACATATGCTTGTTGCTGTTGTAACCTGTACTATACATAGAAATCTATATATCTTCCTACCTTTATATCATTGGCTTACTAGGAGCCCTTATTTTTGAGGTATTTAAAGCATAAAACCTTAAGGTAATCTTGGTGCAGACAGCAGTTTTATCTTCATTATAGTATATGCACCTACACTTAGTGTTATATTTTGCTTATTTTAATCAATTTAATTTATATTTAAAACTTTAAGATCCCTAAGAAGAATGTTTATATTTCGAGCTAATAGTACATCTTATCAGCAAACTTCTTCTTTTTTTTTTTCTTTTTTATTTCTATTGCTCTCTAGTATTGTCAAGATTCTGGCATCCTATTACACTATAACGGTTAACATATGGATTACTGTTTTGGTTAAAACTTGTGCAGACCATTAATTAAAGTCTCTGACCTATTCTGTTAGCTACAGGCTCTTCAAAGCCTAAAAAGAAAAAAAAAATGCCACCTTCTCCACCCACCCGAGCAGCCCTGATTATGCTAATCCCCAACCCATTGGAGCCTCTCTGATAAACATTGGTGACTGTGGAAGGGTTCTTTTTAGGCTTTAAATGGGATCTAGTTAACAAAATTAACTTGCAGTGTGGGTGGTGGGCTTAAAGCAGGGGTGGGCAAACCAGTCCTCAAGGGCCAACAACAGTTCATGTTTTTAGGATTTCTGTCTGTAGAAACAGCTGGGATAATTACTGACCCAGCCAAATACATTAACTCAGCTGTGCATGATTAAAGAAATCCTAAAAACATGAACTGTTGATGGCCCTTGAGGACTGGTTTGCCCACCCCTGGCTTAAAGGAACCCTCTAAATAAAGTACAGTAAAAGATATAGCTTCATTTGGTGTGAAACTGCTGCTGTGAACCAATATTCAAACTTATTCAATAGGAACTACTACAATCACTAAGGCCCCTTAGGGGCAATACAAAGGTTTTTTTTTGTTGTTTTGTTTTTTAGGGGGGGGGGGAGGGGTTCAGAAAAACTGTCTTTACCCAGGATTGTGCAAGTAACTTTACTGGAGGAAATTATGTAGAACTTTTGACTACATTTAAGGGTGGTGTCAGCATGATAAAGGCTTGGTCTACATTTTTTGTTTTCTTTTGTTTGTTGAAACCGGTCTAATTGGTTATCCAACATCATGTTTAAAGGAGGTATGTGCTGCACCTCCACAGCTTTGTGGTCCTTGCTGTGACCTTTTTACACTTTTTTTTTTCTTCTTTTTTTTTATATATATCCTCTCCCACTTCATTATTTGGCTTCAAACAATGTCAACATCTATGTTCCTGGTCATTCCCACCTACAAGACGTCTCCTGTACTGCTCCCCACTTCTGGAAGTCCCATGTCCAATTAGGCTTTTCCACAGCCTTCAAATCTTTAGACTCGCCCTCTGATAACATAATTTTTTTTATTTTTTTTTGGAGCTTACCGTATCCCTGATGCTGATACTCGCACTAATACCGTTGCCCACTCCCTCCTTTTTGCAAACTCTCAAATCTATAGGCCTTTGTAATGCTGTCCTCTCACCTCGGCATCCGCTCCTTCTCAGTCTCTACACATGACTCCACATCTCCCCCCCCCCCCCCCCTCTTCCCTTACCTGGTGGATTTCCCCAAGGTTCTGTTCTTAAGGCTGCCTGCTCCTCTTCCTCTATACACCCTCCCTTGGTGCCCTCATCTGCTCCTTTGGCCTCCACTACCCCCTCTATGCTGATGAAACTCAAATCTTTCGTCATCTGACCTCTCCCTTATGTCTCCTGCTGTCTCTCGGCGATCCTCATCTTGGATGTCCCAGCACTTGTTTAAACTCAATATTTCCAAAATCTTGCTACTTCCACCTCCTGGAATATATCGAAGATTATACCCGGGCTGCTCATTCAGCTGTAGAAGGATCTCCCATTCAATCAGGTGAAGCCTATACACCTCAAAGGCTTCAAGTGTGCCCTTAAGACTAGTTTCTTTATTCAAGTCTATCAGCCCTCCTCTCTTGTCCCAGATTTCACCCCCAATCATTACTACTTATTTGTGTATTCCCCCTTTCCTTTAGGATGTAAGCTCTTGTAAGCAAGCCCCTCTTTACTTGTGTTCTTCTAATATTTTGTGATCCTCTGTATCTCTTGCCCTGCTTCCCTAGCCCTGTTTTCTTCAGCTTAGGCCTACTTCTTACTACAGTCACTCTTGCTTACTGTCCCACAAATAATTTGATCTGCATTATCATGTTACTTGTCTATTTATTCATTCAGTATGTCTGGTCTTTGTATTTTGTTATTCATGTATCATGTTATGGATCACTGCTTTCTGTATATGTCATGTATGGTGCTGCGGACCCATTGTGGTGCCTTATAATTAAAAGATAATAATGCAACATCATAACTATCCCAATCTCCACACTGAACCTCACTTGCTCCTCTTGTTTCAGCTGTGCCCTCTTCGACTTGAGCAGGTCCCTCCATACCCCCTTTTTTTTTTTTTCTATGTTTGGATTTATTTTGTCTACATTTTTATGTTTTGGTTTTTTTTTTTGTTTTTTTTTTACATGTCCTGTTTCCCTATTGTACGGTGCTGCTGAGCCTTACAAATCTAGTATAATAATGGTATGTCCCAAGTTTGGCCGCTCCACCTAGTTTGATATTTACCTAAAACTGACCTGGTTACTGAAGTCTAGATCGGTGGGCCACTGCCTTTAAAACTGAGGCAGTCACCTTGGCCCTCAAGTGTCACCTAGTGGATGAGAATCCTATCCTGAGTCTTATGTCATGGAACACAGTCAGATCGTGTGAAGGCTCCAACTCCTAGTGCGTAGAAATTCCCCAAGAAGTCCTTTGACGTTGTGACTCTCCTATGGACATCCAAGGTTGCAAGAGTTATTACACTCAGAACTGAAACTGCCAAGTGCTGGCGACCACCTTCAATCCAGATAACTCTGGACTCCTTTTAGGTAATTCCTCGCCTCTTGTACAGGTCACACATGGTAAGTCTAGCCCTCAAGTCAGGGGGGGAAATGGACAGTGTGGATAATGTTTTGGTTTTGTTTTTTTTAGTGGTGGCATCTGACTGTTATGACAATGCTATCCACGTCATCCCTGTGTAGCTGGTAGAAGCACAATGTCCAATGTCTCACTCCTAGCATATAACTTGGACTGCTGACTGAACATGCACAGGCTTCACATCTGGACCCACAGGCTGCAAGAATCAGAAGAATTAAATTCTGAGCAACACCAAATTCTCTGAGTTAATAAAAAAAAAAAAAGCATTAAGGGCATGGAGTGGTGAGATCATTACATGAAGACAATGATAAAGAGTTATACCATACTTGCCTCCTTTTCATAATTTCCATTTCGGCAGATTCTGGAGAGGGTGGTCTCAGGATGGAAGGGGTGGGGTGCAGTGAATCACATCTATTTGGCACAAAAGTGTAATTTTTCCACAGGGTGCAGGGCAAAAAAAAAGTAAATCAGAGCAAATTGCCTCATGGAGGCCCTTATCCTCATTCAGAAGTGGGCATGATGCGGGAGAATAACCTGCTCGCCTGGGAGACCTACCTGGCGTTAGGGAGTCTCCCGCACATTCTGGGAGAGTGGGCGAGTATGAGTCACATGAACTCCCTGTTATAATCAATGAAGAAATGTGACTATTGAAAAAGATGCTGATGGAGGTTGTAGTACTAACAATGCACTCCTGCACTTCTCTCCATTTTGTGGTGTGAATGTCTTCACTTCCCACTCTTCAGGCATGCTGGGAAGTGTAATTTCTAGTGCCAGAAGAAGCATCAGACTGCTCTGTGCCAACGGCCCCTCCTTCTCTGCCTCTATACTCCTGGGACCCAGCATCCCAGAACAGGTCACTTACAAATGTATTGTGTATACACTTATTCCCCCTCACTCGCTAACTGTCTAATAAAAGAAGGCTCATGGCCATTGCTGCCACTGTACAATTATTGGTGAAATACTCTGGTCCTTGTCCCAAAGGCTTTTTCCTTTTAATCTATACGGATTTTGCAGTTACTACCCTAAGCTTCCTTCCCTGCCTTTACAGTAATTCTCACCCCTAACTAATTTGTTCATTCTACTGTGCTATGACCTACTTGCACCCTCTCCAACAAATATCCCATACTCTGTTCTTACCCACTATTAAAGTAATTTCGTTGTTTTCCAATAAGTATTGTCTAAGTGATTTTGTGTGGTTCCAAAGCACAAACAATTTATTTAGCAAAATCAAAGGTTAAGCAGTTCCATAAAGAAGCTACAGTACAATACAGCCAACACCACATACATACATAGGCTGCGCTCTCTGCTGGGTCCAGTGAAACAGTCCTTCAGCCCAGAAGACTGTGGTCAGTGATGACTGTTATAGCTGGTCCAAAGGGAGCTGTATATATACATGTAGTGATACAGAGAAAACAATACAGATGATTGGCTTGCTTCTATAGGTCCAGGCTTCAGGAGGGTCCAGTTCAAACTAATATATCCAAAGGTGGGGGTCAGCTCTCCAGGGGATGCACTCCGATTTTCCCGCCCAGAATCCAGTTTAAACAAGTCTATTTACACTACACAGACAATATCATTCTAATCATTTATTCCCTACAATCTATAACTACTATACGCAATGTGCGTTCTGTTTGGTGATTGCCCCGGATGTCTGCCAATAAATTGGGGATTGGAATGATACTAAACATGACATGTTTCTTGTAACCTGAACCTTAAATATCACTAAAGTGTACATATAACCTTATAATATATATAACTATAAAACAAATACCATCTACTCATAAACGACTGTGGAATGGAACCATTATGAATATGAAATATATAAATAAATGAATGTTAAAGTGCGAGTGTATGCGTGCGTGTTTAATCGTGCACTCGCGCCATGACACGTAACACGTGGCGTACTGATCGCAATCCCACGGTAAAACAATATTAATCAACTTTCTTTCATCCAATTATACAACTTCGACACCACCTACACCAGCTAATATAATTCTCTATTGTGCCAGGAGATAATACTTGGCTGACACCCACCTACTGTACACTATACCAGTCCGAATCCTCAGGTGTCCCACATACTGTACCTGGACTACATACACCAACTGCTGTATAATCAGTGATCTGGAGAATGTTACCATTTATTTATATCGGGAGAATTTCATATTCTCTAGGCATTAATCACCACCTTCACTTTTTGCTTTAATCCTCACATTTTGTTGACACACTGGGAATGTAACTCACATGAATTAGTAAAATATATTCATAATATTTAAACGTTGAACATGACTTAAGAATCATTTTCTTTATTAAATACCATCTTGTATCTGCATAGTTTAGTGTGTCCTTACACAAGCTGAGAAATCCACACTAGCTGCTGGTTATGACATTAGAAATAATGTTCCACATTCTATGTGATTTTCTTAAGAAATAAAACCTTTCCAGGGAGGATAATTCTAGTGTCCCTACTGCCAAATCCTTCAGGACAAATGAGGATTGGTGTAGGCAGAGTGGATGTCTTTTGGTTTCTTCCAATTATCTTTCAATGTATTCACAAACGGAATTTGATCACTGCGGGAGTTTTCCATTGCTCCCTGAAACTGATAACGAGCCAAGGCATGGACTGTCAGATCCAATTACTGGGCCTGATTACTGCATGCGACTACCTCACTGAAATAATACCTCTGCAGACGAGACCGCTTCAAGCGATATGTTAGACAAATAGTATAAAGCTGCTTGCTCACAGGGTACTTGGCCTGTGCTGTGTAGAGTGGATGAAGTGTAAGAGAGCAGGTTGTCATTTCAATTACAGATGAAGCGTTGGATCCTGAACTTTCAGATAGGGTCAGGACACGCTGGCGGTTTAAAACACTGCGGCTTTCTGCCCCAGAAAACCGTGGAGGTTCTAAAGAGAGCATACACTGAGATACGCTCATTTAGTTTTACATGGATTTAAATGGGGAGCACTGTTACCCTATCACTCCACTGCATACAGTACTTTGACAGGGGAACAGCATCCTTCATTCCCTTCTATCTTACCTTGAGGGGCCATAACCTGTTTAGAATATTGCAGTTTCCTATTCAAAAAATTGTTATGTTCTAAAACCTAAGTGTCACCTGCCCCTTAAAAAGTCTTAGAGACGTCACCCTGGGATCATTAGGGATAGCTAATATATTTTGACATTTTCTATTGGTAGCTATAGCTTTCTAGTAGTGTACAATAATGAAAGCATAATACTTTTTCTACAGTTACCTGTACAACAGGTTTCATAAATGTCTCGCCCTTATCTAACTTGTAAACTGCAAGCAGTTATTTTTCAGTCGCTCTAAGCTGAATCGATTAATGAAGTAGACCTCCAGGACTTTAGCTTCAATTACTTTCCCTTTATTCTACAATCAACAGGCAATAAATAAACAGAGGGATCATCAGTTGAAAAGAGGGGACTTCCCTTTGTCAAACACGGGTACCTCCACCTTTCAAAGTGCCAGACATAGAGAGATAAAGGCTCTAAACGTGCGCCCCCCTATCCCCAGAGCCACCGAGAGGGATTTGGGCCCTGATACAGCAACTGTCTAGGGCCTAGGCCATCTTCCACACACAGCAGCAGAAGGGATGTGTGCCGCTGCCACCATCAAAGGGGGCGTGGCCAACAGGGGCTGTGGCTGCGCCTCTTTACACATGACATTTTGGGGGGAATTCAATTAGCCACGAAGTGTATATAGGGGTACTCTGGGATGTAAATTGAATCTATTAAAAATTATAATCTTTATTGAACAAACTTAAAATATCACATTATCCTGACAATGAGAAAGCCAGCGACATGTTAAAAACAAGTAAAAAAATTGACTGTGAAATTAAAATTGCTGGGACAGTGTGTGACCTTACAGTTCAGGGACTGGGAGCTGCTGATGGCTGTCAGCTCGCTCCCTCTGTCCCCCTTTACGCCCCACTCCCCCCCCCAAAAAATTGCGGGGTGCATGACCCACTAGTGAAAAAAATAATTATTTGCATCCACCTCCTCGCCCTCTCTGTTTCCCTGGCATTTCCCAAAGATTACTTTTCTCCAGCAGCATCAGAAAACCTACAGTTCATGATGGGAAGTGCTCTGTCGGTTTTATAAACAACTTAAATCAGAGGATGAGTGGAACTTATCACGCAAGGGGTTAATAAAATAATTCTCCTTCAAAACTAGCTCTTAACACCAACTTCAAATAATATGGAAAGCTCATTGCATATATCCTTCCCTCACTTGTCGAAAATGCCCAAGTCTTTCCTGTCCTAGTGTTGGCAGCTCTCAGGAAAGAACCACTTGGCTGGGGTAACTATCAGAGACTCACCATGGATGGACAAGCTGCTTGGTCCTAATGGGAGTTGTAGTGAGGTACAAGCTGAAGTCAAAGGATTGTAGAAGGTAGAATAGTCATGGATGAAGCTAAAGTCTACAGATTGGAGAAGGTAGAATAGTGGGGGGGTGAAGTCGGGTTCGAAGGATTGGAGAAATTAGAGTTGTGCTGAACAGTCCAACAGAGCAGGTCTTCTTTAAAGCACAAGCAGAGAGATCCAAAACAAAACCTTGCTCCTGCAAAGGTTTGATAGAATGGAGGGACATCTAACCACTACAAACAGCCGAGATGGATGGTTCTGATTGACTTGATCTTTTCACTGCAATGCTGATTGCAGAGTAAGGAGAGCTGTGCAGAAGTCTAGCTGAGGTGACTCGATTGCTGTTCTTAGCAGAGTGTTTACTACAGGAATTGAGAAAAGGTGTTTGTAGCTGTCATTGTGAATAGTTTTCTGACAGCGGTCATCTGGAGCTAGTATATGAGTCCCCACTGTCATCTGGAGCCAGTGTTGTGAATCCTCACACTTCAGATAAACCTCATCTCAGGTGTTCTTTGGGGCTTAACTGCCTCCACTGGTCCTACATCAAGCAGGTCCAACCCCAATTCAGTTTCAAGGGACACATCACAGACTATTCTCTCATTGTGTTCCTCTCCTGGAGCTAGAGCTGGAGTCTTTAATTGTGGTTTTCGCTCATAGAACTTTAGCATAACCAACATTATTGGTGGGCTGCACCATCTCCACTTATGTTTGCCTTATATATGGAGCTTTTAGCTGAAACTAGTAAGACAGCTGTGAACATTCATGTAGCACAAAATATGTCGGTTTGCCTGTGACTTACTGCTGGCAACTATTAGCCCCCACACCTCACTGCTAGCCCTCCATACCATATTGGATTGGGTTAGCAAGTTCTTCTAATATAAATTAAATCAACTCCAAGCTATTATTATAGTCTGGTTTGGAAATCTAGGAGGCTATGAAGCATTAAGGTGACTTCAACTTCCAAAGGATGCTTAAGAGCTAAATTGTTGTCTATATTTCAGTGCATCAACATCATGGTCTTCAGAAGGCTTTTGATTTTTGTTTTTAAATACTACATGAGATCTTAAAATGGGTCACAGACAGGCACCGCCATTCAGAAAGCGAATGTAAGAATGATAAGAAGTTTTCATTGGGCAAAAAGCCACTTTCGTAGTGGCCTAATTAGTATGTATAAATACAAGCAAGATCAATATAAAGATTTATCTAATTACATTTTTGTAACAAGGACATCAGAGGATAAGGGGTCATCAATTGCGATTGGAAAGACCATAATCATAGGGTACTTTACTGTAAGGATGGTTAGAGTTCCTGCATGAAATTGTGAATTTAAAAATAGATTGGGTACATTCCTTTCAAGAACCTGTACATGTAGCTATAATTAGTAATGGACATTATGTGTGTGATTCATCCAGGGACTTTCTCCAATTGACATTTTTTTTCCAACCTAACTTTGCAATATGCAAAACCCTTCTGCTTGTGAGCAACTGGCAGACTATTAAATAAAAATAAAACAATACAATTGTTTATTCTATAATTTTATTTCAAAATATTGCCTTGTATTGTTTTGGCAGCTGTCTATCATGCCTATTTAAGGCTTGTCCTTAACAAGCCAGCCCTTGTTAGATGTAAGCCCATGTACCTAGAAGGTGAGTATATCTGATTTTAACTGCATTTTAATGGTGTATAGGTCAGTGTAGGACCTGCATATAATTATGTACCCTTGACGTTGGGATGCAGGCTTAAATGTTTTGATCAAAATATGAACAAATACCTCATGTTTTAATTTTGCTAGATACACATACATATATGCAGTGTAAAGGATAAGCGCTGACAACTGTCTTTTTGTTTTGTGTACATATATATTACCATGCAGCTGGTACCATTTATAATATGGGATTAACCGAGCGCAGGCTTATTTCTTCTCGAGTTAGAAAATGATATTCTCCAAGACAAAAGATAAATATTGGCCAATATGCTTTAGATAAAGGATGTAATATTACACATTACTGATAATGGAGAAAGGACACCCAAGTGATTTGGAAACCTAATTGAATAGTGTATAACCATTACATGGGAAATCTTAGTAACTGACTAATACAACGAACCCTACAAATGAAGAGAATTATACTTACCGTTATTTTCATTTTCTTGAAATACTCCATGGTAGCAGAGAAGCGTTAGCTCCTATTACATCCGCTTAGGAACCTCTGCTGTTCACCTTTCCTCTCCCTACTCAGTCTCACAGACTCTGAACAGCTGCATCCAGTGTTCTGGTAATGTCATTAGGTACAAGGCAAGCATGCTTGTCCTGTGGCCCTGAATTGTACCTGGACCTTAGTACCAGAGAGTAATCTACCCCATGAGAGAACTTTGAAAGAGACTTTAAGATCTGGCCTGCATGAACCACCTCTGTGCTGTACCTAGAGGCATTTGTAATAAAGCCTCTTTGGGCAACAACAGGGTGTGTACATTGCCGAGTCAACGGGAAACAAAAATGCTGTTGAACATATAGATTGTCAGAGTGAACTTAAGCAAGGACCTTGTTTACAAGATCCTATAATCACTATCAAAGTGGAATTTAGAACTTTATGTTTATTTTTAGTTATGTGCGTTTCTGATCCTGTTTATTTATTCCTTTGTTTTGAAGTATACTTTATTTTTATTCAGAGTAGTACAAAATTAAAATGTTATTTGGATGTATTAAGTTGCGCCGTAGCAGTTCGAATTGTGATCACTAGAGAAAAGACCCTTCACATTCTACAGACCCTGACACCAGAATGGAACTCTAGCATCGTACAGGTTCATGTTCTAATTGGCTGCTGGCAAAGTGTGTGTCTGTGTCTGTGTCTGTGTCTGACTTCTTAAAGCTGACTGGAGCCTACTTCCAAGCACCTCTGATACAGATAAGCTGTTTATTTATATTTTTGGGTACGTTGCCACCTATCACTTGCTACTGATTGTCACGGATACATCTGATACGTTGTTTTCTGCTTTCTTCTGTCTGTATTTCGGCATATGTTCAGATATTATGAAAATTGGTTGATACTGCTTTCACCAGTCTGACATGACGAACATTCTGCACTTGCATCTCTATATACAGTAATATTGACTGTCTGGACAATTTGCACCAGCTAACACTACCGTATTTGCCACCATTTTCCCTCTTTTTATGTTAACAATGTATATAGAAAGGCCTCACTCTGGCACCAGAAACTAAAAGAACACACATCTTACAATCCTCTGTCCTATCTTTCTTCCTCCCTGCTTTTATGAGCTGATGATATATCACCTACCTAATCCAGGTCCCCCACACACATATCTGAACGCTACTGCAATCCGGCAAACCTCAAACGCATCACCTGTCTCCCCTCTCTTCCAAAGTCCTTTAAATGTGCTCTATTGAATGCACGCTCTGTTTGCACAAACTTGCCTCCATACATGACCTCTTCCTCCAAAACAAGCTCAACCTTAAGGCAACACCAGAAACATGGCTCACGCAATCAGACACTGCCTCACCTGCAGCCCATTCACATAGTGGTCTCCATTTCACCCACAGCCCCCAGACCTGGAGGCAGACAAGGCAGTGGGGTTGGACTACTTTTCTTCCCACAGTGCACGTTCACAGTTCTACTAAATGTCCTCTAACTCATGTTCACATCTTTTGAATTTTTAACCCATTCTCTATGCATAACGCTGTGATCTACCTTCCCCCTGGACCCCACCAACAATATCTTGAACACTTCTCTGCATTACTCCCTCACTTCTTATCTTCTGACATCCCCACCATCATCGTGGGTGAGTTCAACATACCTATTGTTAATCCACATCTAATGCTGCTTCAAAACTGCTCTCTCTAACCTCCTCATTAGACCTCTCCCAGCTGATTGAATCCGCTACTCGTCAGGATGGCCACTGTCGTGATCTTGTTTTTTCTACACTATGCTCCGTTTCTAATTTCCTTAATACTCCTTTCCCCCTCTCGGATCATCACCTTATTAGTAACCCGCTCACTCCCAGTTCTTTAACCTCCCTGCTGTCAAACTCTTCCAAGATGACTCATACCCGCAGGAATATTAACTATTGATTTTCAACAATTTTCGACCTTTCTCCCCAATTTCTACATTCTTCTCCCCTGTTATGGCAGCTCCTTATTTTCACCAAACCCTAGCAACTGCCCTTGATCAAGTGGCTCCAGCGGCTCTTCATACTTTGCGTAGACTTCGTTGTCAACCGTGGCACACTAAAGTAACACGAAATATACAAAAACTCTCGTAAAGCTAAACATCATTGGCGTAAATTTTGTACCTCTAAGAATTTCGGCGCATATACTATCTACCACGCCTATCGAAATGCTCTGGATACTGCTAAACCAGCATACTTCCGCTCTCTCATCTATGCTCAGGTTTCTAACCCCAAATGCTTTTTTAAACACATTTAAATTTCTTCACAATCCTCCCACCCCAAATCCTCCTACAACCATCAGTGCCCAAGATCTTGCTTCCTATTTCAAGGACAAGAGTGATAAGATCAGACTTGAAATGGTATCATCCCACTCGACTAGCAATCAGCTCAATTCCTTCCCAGCATCCTCTGACACCCTCTCTTTATTTGATCCCAGAAATGAAGATGAAGTATCTACTCTTATCTTATCTTCCTACTCTACCTCCTGTCCTCTTAATCCCATACCCTCACAAATTGGTCCTTGTCTCGTATGCTTATCCCACCACTAACGAAAATCTGTAATTTCTCTCTCTACTGGTATCTTTCCATCACTGTTCAAGTACGCAGTGATTACTCCTATTCTTAGGAAAAAACAAAATTCTGACCCACTCTCAAATTAGCGCCCCATCTTTAAGCTCCCATGCCCCTCCAAACTTTTCTACAGAATTGCCTACACTTGCCTCACACATTTCATTTATGCAAACAACCTATTGGATCCTCTTCAATCAAGCTATCGCTCTCAACACTCCATAAAGACTGCGCTGACCAAGGTTGTCAATGATCTCATCACAGCTAAAACTAAAGGTCATTACTTTCTTCTAATTCTGGATCTCTCTGCCACATTCGACACTTGACCACTGTCTCCTCATACAAAGGCTACAATCCCTAGGTCTTCAAGACACTGACCTATCCTGGTTGTCATCCTACCAATCGAATCGCTCTTTCAATGTTAATGGCTCTGGAACAACTTCCACTCCGCTTCCTTTATCAGTTGGAGTACCACAAGACTCAGTAATAGGTCCTCTGCTATTCTCTATCTACACCACTTCTCTTGGAAAACTAATAAACTCCTTTGGATTTCAGTATCATCTCTAAGCGGATTATACACAAATCTATCTATCCTCTCCTGATCTCTCACCATCTGTGTTGTCTCGCGTTACTGACCGTCTTTCTGCCATTTCATCTTGGATGTCCTCTCGCCAATTCAAACTCAATCTTTCAAAAATAGAATAATATACCCATCCAACAATAGAAGCTTCTTGCCTGACATTTCTATTTCTGTTGACAACATGGCCATAAATCCCACCCCGCAAACTCACTGCCTAGCTGTAATCCTTGACTCGCAACTATCCTGTGTTCCCAACATCAACTCTATATTTACATCATGTTACATACATCTAAAAAACATTTCCAGTATAAGTATATATCTCACACAAGACACTGTAAAAACTTTAATTCATGCACTCATCATCTCCCACATTCACTATTGCAATTCCCTCCTTACTGGTTTTCCACAAATCAGATTCGAGCCCTACACGCAGCAGCTAGATTTTCCCTTACAAATCGTTTTACATCTGCTGAGTCACTCTGTCAGTCTCTACATTGGTTGCCTGTTTTTCAACAAATCAAATATAAAATTCTTCTACTAACATACAAGGCCATCAACAAAACTGCACCGACATACATCTCCTCACTTGTCTCAAAATATCTCACAACTCGACGCCTGCATTCTGCACAAGATCTGTGTCTCTCTTCTACTTCCTCCCACTCTCGGTTATAGGACTTTTTTCAGGCTGCACCCACTTTGTGGAATTCACTCCCTCGCACCACAAGACTTTCCTCTAGTCTTCAAGCCTTCTCTGATAACCCACCTCTTCAGACAAGCTTATAGTATTCCTCTACCACCCTCTTCATCTCCCTAAGTTACCCTATTACCACCCTCTACACAGCCAACACAAGACAACCGGTGATAATCGTTTTCAAGATTACCAAAATTCCGACACGAGGAGTCCCCAACTTAAAATCCAAATCTGTGAAAAAAAACCGATGTAAATATAAGCAGACTTACCGCCATACCGACGCTGTAGATCTCCAATCGCAGCAGGATGCTGACCGCAAGTTATTCCGACTAGTCAGGTGTCAGTCACTAGACTTTCACGTCATTGCGACCTCTATCACTTTTAATTTAAAGCGCCAATGTAGAGTTGTGTCTAAACACAACCTGCGGGGTCCCGACATTGCCGCTTTAAAGTCTAGTGACGGACACCTGACTAGTCGGAATAACTTGCGGTCAGCATCCTGCTGCGATCGGAGATCTACAGCGTCGGTATGGAGGTAAGTCTGCTTATATTTACATCATTTTTTTTCACAGATTTGGATTTTAAGTTGGGGACTCCTCTTGTCGGAATTTTCCGCACCATTAAATCGTACCCAACCCAAGACAACAGCCCTCTGACCAACATAGTTGTGTGACTGAGCATACAGCCTAAATACTTTAACCTTTGCATTATAGCTGGACAAATATTCAATATGATGTAGCACTTACCCTTTTGTATCAAACCATTGTCCTATAGATTGTAAGCTTGCGAGCAGGGCCCTCTTACCTCTCTGTATCTATCTATTACCCAGTATTGTTTTATTAGTGTTTGTTCAAAATTGTAAAACGCTACGGAATCTGCTGGCGCTATATAAATAAATGATGATGATGATGAAGGGCAATGAGGGAACTATGCTAATGCAACTTGGAAATTGCTAAAAACCAAAATACAGTTAAACTACCAGTAAAACAGCTTGTGATAACTACAAACCATAAACCACTAGCTGTTCTCGCCGGTATCTACTCATGTATCTACCTAGACAATGTAATCTGTTAGGTATACAAGGTTTGTCTATTAAATAACGAGACTGTGATTTCACCTAATAAACAAAGTAGTCAGAACCGGTTATAACTGCATACATAGTAATATTGAACTGGTCTGAACCTGCATGACAAGCTGCAACGCTGACGTTCAGTTGATTGTGAGTCGCCATTTAGTTTTGTTGTGTTTTCTGTAGAGTGCCGAAAAAAATGCCAAGTTTAAAAGTTGAATAACGTGTCAATTTGACATTTTTAGTAAAGTTGCACAAAACACAAACAGAATGTTTTCAAATGCTTACTACGGCCTATGGAAATGACTGTCGTGTTTTTTAGTGGCACAAAAGATTTAGCAAGGGACGTGAGAATGTCGAAGATGATGAACGCCATGGACAATCTTGCACTTCAAGAACCGAAGAAAATGTAAAAAAAAATCAGTCAGATTGTTCGAAAAGACCGCAGATTCAGTGTTCGAATGAATGCTGAATCTGTGAACATTGACAGACACCGTATGGAAAATTTTGTGTGAGGATCTTAACATGACGAAAGTTTGTGCAAAGATGGTCCCAAGGGTTCTCACACCAGAGCAAAAAGACGTCACAAGGAATGTTGTGTTGACATTCTGCAGTAACTTAGCACAGATCCAAACCTGTTTCATAAAGTAATCACTTGTGAGGAGACCTGGATCTTCCAGTACGGTCCTGAAACCAAAAGACAGTCAATGCACTGGAAAACACCGTCATCACCAACAATGAAAAAAGCTTGTTAAAGCAAGTCAAAATTCAAAGCAATGCTCAGTTTTTTTCGATATCAAGGGTGTAATTTTGGAAGGATGGGTTCCATAAGACACAACAGTTAATCAGCATTATTATAAAGGAAGTTTTGCAAAAGCTGAGAGAAAGAGTCAGAAAGAAACGGCCGCAACTGTGGAAAAATGGTTTCTTTCTTCACCAGGACATTGCGCCTGCTCACACAGCACTTTCTGTGAAGCAGTTTTTGACCGACAAACACATTACTACACTTGAACATCCTCCATATTCGCCCGATTTAGCACCTTGCGATTTTTATATTTTCCCAAAAGTTAAATCAGTGCTTAAAGGGACACATTTTGAGTCAGCTGATGCTATAAAGAAGAAAACGGCAGATATGTTGAAACAAGTGACAGAAATTGATTTGCTCCATGCCTTCGACCAGTGGAAAACAAGACTACAGCGATGTATTCGTGCAAATGGGGAGTATATTGAAGGGGACAAACATTAAATTTGTAATACCAATAAATAAAGGTGAGTTATTTAATCAGTCTCGTTATTTAATAGGCATACCTCGTATATCTCTGATTAATTTGCTTCTTTGTCTTATTCCCTGGTCACATATTTACTAACCCCTTTCAAAGCTCACATTATTTACTAAATTGTTCTTATTTTCCTTTCATGGCATTTTCCAAATTACACAATCCTGTTCACCCCCAATATTTCCACCCCTTGATCTATATGGCCTGCTCACTACTCCACGATCCACTACTTACCACACTTGGACACTTTCCTATCTTAGATGTAGTATCCTCAAACTGCCACCTGAAAAGAAAATCTTATACATCAATCATTTAAATAAAAAAATAAAAAATGTAATGTCTTTCTTCTATTAGCTGGTGATATTACCAAATGCAGGTCCCCCCTTTCCCAAAATCTCCTATAAATATAATTCTGATCCAGAAAACTATTTACCTCCTAGGCTCCTGCACCATCTAGGATCCCATTGTCTCATTACCCCTCCCATTAGAATGTAAGCTCTCACAGGTAGGGTCTTCTACCTTATATGGCTCTTGTCTGTCCGCTCTCAGTCTCTCTCACCTGTCCCTGTCATGCCTTATGCTGTTTTTGTATGCTATAAAATTTGCTCTTTTATATGCATCCATACATTTATTCTGCTTCTCAGTACTTGCTATTTTTACCATTTTTTCTTTTGCAGGATTTGTCATGTCCTAGTGTATTCATTAATTTCCAAATGTATACTGTGTTCATCCCCCTATGTATGGCTCTGCAGAGATTTTGTGTTCCCTTTATAAAATTTAATAATCCAAATGAAATAAAGCAGACTTCACAGCAGTAAATATGAAATGGTCTATAAAATATATATGAAGTGTATCCTCACTGGGCCACTGCTTCTGATGTCTGGATAAATAATTATATGGTTGAAACCCCTCTATTTTGTATATTTATAGAATGTTATTTTGGTTAAAGTATTTTCGAATGTCTTAAACTTTGCCAAGAAATGATCTAATAACAGATTGAACACACAGTAACACATAGAAGTACAAGGCTAACTTCACCATCTTAATATTCTGTTTTAGCCACAGTATTCATTGCCTTAGTTAGACATGGCAATGTGCCTCCCAAAATGGGGCAAAAATTATTTTATAGAACTAATTGTGTAGTTTATCCGTTTGAACTAAATCTTTACATATTTTATTGTTTTAATATTTTTGTAGTTACTTAAATGCATTATATGACAGTCGTTGAAGCTTTATAAAACCACCTAACATTGCAATTACATAGCTAGTCATACAACATCTCAAATATATTGATTTAGGCAATAGCAGTATTTATGACCACAAGTTGGCTTATATTAAAAGCTACCAATACTAGCCCTTTTTTATTGAAAATGGCTAAAATAGAGCAATACATGTTTAATTTACAATTTCTGTGCATTTCAGGACACCTCCCAAGTGTTCCAAATTCAGCGGACTATCCTATCAGTATCGATAAATTGTACCAGGGAGAGATATAAGCAATTAGTTCTCCAAAGTTAAAAGAAAACATGAAAGAAAAATGTAGTAAGGTTTTAATCTTGACTTATTCCCATGGTAAAGACTGGAGGCAATCATCCTTGGGTTTATTTTTACTGACCGTGCTTTAGCCTTGTGTGAAAGACAAGCTACAGGCGTATTTGCCTACGGCTTCCTGAACCCTTAATCAGACTCTGCTATTTAAGACATTAATACTTCTCTCCAAGTAAAATCTTTAAATCGTTTATGAAGGGTGTTATGGATTTCACACTTTAGATACTTACATACAATAATTGTATTTCAGTCATATCATGACATGATCCCAGTAGTGTATAGTTATTAGTTGAGAGTGAGGTAGAGTTGGGGAGACTCGCATCTATGGAGCTACACACAGCCAAAACAAGACAAACTGGACACAAAAGAGAACAGTCAATTGGTAAGCCGGGGCAGAGGACAGGAAAGGTACGCAAAGTCAATAAGCAGGCCTGGAGTTCAAGGGCAGGCAGAGATCCAACAGCAAGGTCCAGTAAACAAAGCCAAGGTCAAACACACTAAATCCAACAACAGAAGATAATCAAATTTCAGATACAGATGCAGGAACTAGCCTAGGTAAACCTAACATCAGCAAGACAATAATGGCAATGACTGCATTTATGTAGGTCCTGGCCAATCAGTTGCGGGGTAGAAATCATGTGACCAGAGAATGTTGTCTGCTCAGCTTTTAGGTAATGAGCAGTGATGAGTCTAGATACAGTTGGTAATCAGTTGCTATGTGGAATCCTCATTAGCAGCTCAGGAAGCAGAGTGAGTAAGGTTGCTCAGCAATAGACATGCAACAACTCTGATATTCAGCAAAATCTGGACTGGATTTCAGAGAGAGCGCAGAAAAAAAACAACATAACACTGGTCAGGATATGAGTGTTGTGAAAATGGTCAAATATGTTGATAGTTTAATTGAAGTTGTGAAACTATTGTACGAGAAGCTTTCATTATTCATTACGATTAAGATTTTTACTAGCAAGTTAATGCTAGTAAAAAAAAGTAATAAGGATGACGAGCTAAATAATTAAGGGAGAGACTAGTACAGGTCAATTTTGTGCAGCAGTTTTAAAGATCAACCAAAATCCCTATAACAAAATCATGAATTCATTGACCAGACCGTTTGATCTAGTAATTAGTGTTTTGATTTTCTTCTTCATTTGAAATGGGCCATAGTAATGAATGGAACTTCATGATCATTGCTAATTGGTTTTTTTCCCGCTCACAGAAATAAATTCAATTAGTCTTGATGTAGGATCAAGGCAGACCTCACATCACCACCAGTCAATCGCAAGGTTAGTGTAGTAAACCGCTTTTGATTGGCGTTTAGCGTCACCTTCTCTCTGGGGATTGCCTTCCGCATTGGGCTACAACAGATCAAGACTGAAGAAAATCTAATTTGCCATTGGAATATGGCGGTTTATGGAAAAACAAAAAAAAGGGTTTAGCAGTTATATTATAGTGGAAACCAATACAGCTTGTCTAGTGCTGGGGCTGGTTGAAGAGTTTGATAGGGGATTACACTGACGGATATTATAAATTATATACTTAACTTTCAAATTTATAAAAGTTTGGAGCCTAAGTATATACTAGAGATGCTCAGGCTCTTTTCCCCCCAAGAACTGAACTTAGCAGATCAGAGTACCAGGCAGAGTTGGCTCGGTACTTTTACGTGCTTTTTGGAATTGAAAACGAGACAAAACATCATCGTTATCTCATTGGATCTCAAGTTTTGGATTCTATAGGTACCGCCCTCCACGGTGAGCTAGTGCCATTTCACAGAGGGACAGCACAGTCTGCAGAGCAGTTGGGCAGCGTCATAGGTAGAATAGAAAGTGGAGGGATAGCAGTGTTCTTCACAGTCTACAGTGACATTCAGGAGAGCTCCATTGCTAATTGTCATGGCTGAAATACAAATACTAGGGCTGTCAGTCTTGATCTAAATCTGCAGTCACATTGTACTGTTTTATCAAAATGGATTCACAGCCGTACACAGAAGACTGAAGCTTTGAAACAGACACAAATATAGGGAAGGGTGAAGTTTTGTTGAATGTCTTCCTTAATTTATGCAAACAGTGATGGAGGGGGTAAGAGAGGGGGAGACTAAAGCCCAAGGTTTTATTGAACATAGACATAGGGGGAGAAGGAGAAGAGGGAGACAGAAAATTAATCATCTTCCTCAGGACTGTCTATGGTGTTATAATCTCTTAGTAGGCTGTGGATCAGCCAGCGACAGTCCTGGATGGTCATCTTCTCCCTTTTTAAGATGAGGCGATTCCTGACAGGCCAAATAGCGTCTTTAAAGCAGTTCATAAGGCGCCAGGCCTCCTGGATTGCCCCAATTATGTGGGTCCCAGGAAATAATCCATAAAATACCGAATGGTATGAAAGGCAAGTTCTGGGCACACTGTCCTTAAGTTCATGTTCCAGGGCATCCAACAGTGCCTGTGCAGTCCCAAAAAATACACTGTGCAGTTTCCCTTCTGGTGATGCAGAAGAGGCAGTGGACATATCGGCACAGGTTCCAGGAGTGCATGAATGTCCTGAGAGGCAGACATCCCTGGATAGCCATCCATGCAATGTCTTTATGTCTATTAGTCAACCTCTTAGAGGCCACATTCTCCCACACGTGTTTTGTTGTTGCAGCAGGGAGCCATGGAACAGACTCCATAATGTCTTTAGCTGTGATGAGCTTGTGGACAGTGTTTGGCTTCTACAAGTCTGGTTCCACAAGTCTCCAGATAGTGTTCCCTCACAAATTGTCCAACATCCAGGTAAAACCAAGGTGTAGTCCAGTTGTAAGGGAAGGAACTGTCCCACTTGTCCCAACCAAGGGTCCTCCAAAGAGGCAGGAGGAAAAAGAAAGCCATGGACTGCTGCAGAATCAGTGGCGCTATCTAAATAAATGGGGATGATGATAATGACTTCCTAGCAGAGCAAATGTTCTTTTCAATAAGAGTTCTGCGGATGCAGTTACAGACAAAGAATGCTCGCAGCATGGTGGGGATATCTGGGATCCCTTTCCCACCTTTGAAGGTCTCCTTGTACATGACCACCCGCTTCACTCTGTCCATGTATTAGCTGTAGCATTACCAGTTATCCAAAGAACGGGTGGAGCAATCAAATGAACCATAACGGATTTCATGATCCAAGGACAATTCCATCTTGCACCACTTTTCTGCCACTGCTGTGTGGCAATGTGTCCTAGATGTGCTATAAACTGCTGTGTGTTTGTGTCATTGCTCTGTCGCTTACCATCCAGCCAGGTCGCAGCAGCATTTGTCCGAAAGTCTATGAAAATAATATTGTGACCTGTGAGGTGGTCAAAATTGTCTGCAAATTACTTGAAATTAGTGTTATTGAGGTTAATAATGTAGGAACAAAAAAAGAGCAAAATTATGTGATTTTAGCATATTTTAGCAAATTTTCTTAAAAAAAAAAAAATAGAAAAAAAAAAATACAGATCCAAAACCAAACCACGGGGGCCAGTGAACATCACTAGTATATAATCTGTAGAGAGAAAAGACGCAATTTAAATTTCATTTATCACAGTTTATTTAGCCCCCGAGTCCCAATCTGAAGAATCACACAAGGTATGGAGGGCGGGAAGTGGTCATTCAACAAAGAATTGCAAAAGATATAATGAGCAGTGCCCTCCATATCCTTTGTTTTCAGGTCTGTATTTATTTTGTCTGCCTTGTATATATTTTTTTTATGTATGTCCTGTTTTCATTATTGTGCAGCACTGCAGAGTACTGTAGCACCTTACAAATCTACTATAATATTATTTATCTTCTTTAAATAATTTAATAGTGGAACTCTCCCATTTGTTTCAATGGAGTTTCCACTATGTACCAACACCCACTGAAATAAAGAAAAGCGCAGTACATGCATAGAAAATATTTTTATTTGTTTATCAGATTATTAGTTCCATGGCACAAATCGACTGTGAAACCAATAAATTAATATTAGGCAAATTCCTAAAACATTAGATTATTGTATGACTAAAAGGAGTACCATAAAAGATTTATGTTTTTATTTGAAGGTGTTAAATTGTGATTTGTATGGTAATTTCCCTTTTACAGATTATGAGATTTGAAAATCACTGAAATAGCACAAATTCATGGAGACTTCTGCAAATTGCCCTTTACTGGATGCAAATGCAACACTAGAGGGCGCAGTGCTGCTTTACATTAGCACAGGCGGCCCATTAGTAGGAGTTACAATTGTGTTTAACTGTTCCATCTTTGAAAAACATCTCTGTATATATTTTTCTTCCGCTTCCATTCAAACTAATATTGGTATATTTTGAGCAATGTATGAAGTGTTGGTATTATTTGCATATTGTACTGAAATTAGCAGTCTAATACTTTATATTACAGCACAATTGACCCCCACCTTCATCCTCTTGCACTGTCAGACTATGGAAGTTTTTATTGAGAAAATATTTAGCAGTTACTGATTTGGTTAATTATGTAAGCTTACCTGTTCATGGCTAATGTCAAAAATAAGGAAGTGGAGGAGACGGTTTGAGGACTTGCGTGATGAACTCAAGGGTTGTAGTTGTCTCCAAATTTGATTCAAAATGATCTCCTTCCACATTTTTCCACGACATAGCATTCCGAATTTCCCCCCAGAATTCTCTGAACGCTGGGATCACTTTGGGCTACAGATTGTATTTTTACCATTAACTTCACCTGAGTCACTTCTACAATAACAAAATTAAACAGCCGACTCCTCATCTCTCCTCGACATCTTTGACCTGAACTCTTCCTTCTATTCTCATTTTACTAAACATGGGCAACTGTCTGAAGAACTGCATGAGCTACGCACGGAGGAAGAGCTCAGCAATGCTCACAGGACTTGTCCCAAATTCGTGAGGGAGTTGCTAAGAGCTCAAATTTCCATGCAAATAGAAAAATCATACAAATTACTGTTCCGCTGGTACTTCCTGCCATCAAGACTTTGCGTTAACATTTACCACTCCATTTCCAACTCCTGCTTGTATGGCTGTGGGGCAGAAGGCACCCTGGCCCATATTGGATATAGCAAAAACCTGGCAAATACAAAACTGGAGCATATCACCAGTATAATACTGGATCATCCCATTTAATTTTCCCCACAAAAATGACTAGTTTTGACCACACACTAGAATGTTAGCCCATCTCCCACCAGATAAAGGATCAGACTCTATACCCAATGCCCTCCGCACATGTTCGCTCCAGTCCCATACTAACAATTTCTCGATCTTCCCCCCATTTGCCTCTGGCCCTCAGATTGAGTTCTCCAAATGTATTATTAGTTTGATTTATATACTCTAAAAGCTTTTTTGATATGCTCAAGCCAAATGTACTCATTGTTCAGTTCATATTATATGCCCTGCTCCCACATTATTATTGAAAGACCAAATAAAGTATATTCAGAAAAGAAGAGGCTCCTGCCCCAGAACAATGTTCATTCTCCAAGCTCTGGAGAATGCTAGTTCTATACATGATCTCTTACAGAACTTTATCCGGCAGGGTAAGAGACACCTAAACTTTGTAAATGGACCGATTTGTATGTGCTAAGCCAAATTTTGTGTCAGTGTGTGACAAACGACAAAGAATGGAGTAGCAACCTATTCCTTCCGCATTTTGAGGATGGGAAGCATTTCCTCAATCAATTGCCTGATAGCACCTCTTTAATTTTATACACACACGGGACAAAATGGAATCGGTAGGAGCATACCCTCCTCCATTTTTTCCCCCTCTCACTTACTCCACCACCATCAATACCACCATGTAGTAGACCTCACCCTCTATCATCCTCCACCTCTCCCACTTTTGCCCTCAGATCCCTTTACATTGGCTCACCCCCATGTGTGTTTATCTGCCCCTTCCCCCGTAGCTTGTAAGCTCTGGTGAGCAGAGCCCTCTTCCCTCCTGTTCTCAGCTACACTGCATGCTTCCTCTTTGGGGGAGTGTAGTCAATGTGCAGAAAGCCCATTGTCTTTGCACCTCTTTCAGTGGCTCTAGACCTGTTAATTGCACCCACAGTAAAGGCAACGTCTTAGCTATTGTGGTACAATATTCAGCGCAGACTATGTTGAGTTGTAAATGGTATTTGTTGTTTTTTTTCTATTTAAAACAATTTCTCTGTATGGTGCTTGAGATGAAAAGTTAATTAAATCTCTGTATAGCTTCTTACTTTGTACCACATTTAAGCTGCCCTACAACATTTTCTATGTCCTGATACTCTGCAGTGTAAACTTTACAACTACTGTATGCTCCCTTTCAACACAGAAGTCTCAGCGTTAAGGCCTCAACAGATGATATTTAATCTTCAAGCGTCATGCTTAAAGGACATCCCATGTCCTGCAATACTTTTACCAACTGCTACTTCAAACACTCATAATATAAACCCCAGCTAATACACAGCTCATAACCAAATGCAGTTCATTTTCTCAAATTTCTTCCCCCACAAACTCTTATCCCCAACATTCTAATTCTTCCACCTTACTACCCAACTCATTCACCAACCTAAAGAAGCAGAAAAGCCACACACAGAGCTGTAACTTAAAATTTTAGCATCTGAGGCCAGAAACAAATGCTGCCCCCCCCCCCCTAATTTTAACCAAATATATTCATAAAACTGCACCCCGTCAGCATTGCGCCCTGACCCACAAATCATGTCCTCTTATTGCCGTCTCATTCCTGCTGGAGACCTCTCACCAAACCCTAAGCACCTCTTTTCACTCAAGTGTCACATCCACCTTGTACTTCCAATCCATACAAGGTTATCCACATCTCAACTAACCATCTGCTTTTCCTGTGCACTCTAGACCTAGAGATCCACTTCTAACAAATGTGCAACTACCCATTTGAAGGCCCCTCAACCTCCTTGCTATTCAAGAACCCTAGCTTCTCTCCTTTGACACTACATCTATGGCTGCTCTCTTATGAGGTGATCACCCTTAAAAGAAGCAAACAGGTCAGAGTGGGCATTTCAACTTTACAATTAACACTGCCACTGTGTTTGCCACTAGAACACTTATATGGCTTACTTACTCCTTTAAGTCCACTAGGAGAAACAATCTCCCACCCACTGTGATGGGACACTTCATTAATCTATTCTACAGAATAGGTCATCACTAGCTTCACCAACATCATCCTCTTTTGCTCCTCTTCCCCATGCACACACACTTAAAATCACCTTATCTTAACCAAAACTCCTCTTTTATAAGTTCCCTGCCTTGATGCGATTTCCTCTTTGCACAAGAGCACACTTCAGAGCTGGCCCATGCACCTCCAGCCAATTCAATCCAAACTTCAAATGTGGCACAGCACACAGACCTACCACCTGGTTAAAGTGCTCATACACTGCCACACTCCAATGCAGAGTTCACGATTAAATTAATTCATCCTTTCATATTAGAACACTACCAAATACCTTACCAAGCAAGCCAGTCACACTTTTCTAACATCCAGTCTTCTAACCCCCAAAACTTCACCATGAACAATTCCATGCTCACCAAGAGCACCACCCTTCATCCTTCAAATTACTTGCCACCTAGTATATAATATATATTATAGCAACTCATACCAGACCCCTACAGTCTTGGTCCAAAATCCACCCTCTCATTCTTCACTTGCCTCGTCCCACAAGATGCCCCCTTAATTATCCACTCCTAAATTCCCAGATTCTTCTCCCACAATTCTTGCCTGCAGCTTCCCTCTTCAACCAGTCTCTCCACTAGCACAGTCTCATCACCTTTAAAACACTCCATAATCTCCCCAAATCTTTAAAAACAAGAACCATTCCTTGACAAAGCCAATTACCACCTATTCCTCACATCGCTTTCATCTCTAAACATGAGTGGATTGTGTTAAGCCTTCTAAACTCTGCAATGGTGCTTCAATCCCCATTATGCGACTGAGGCTGCCCTCACAAAAGTTATCAATCTACTTACATTACTAGTCTTCTTGGACCTCTACTACTTTCATCATTGATCATCTTCACTCCATTCGAGTTTGTGAAACAGTTATCTCCTGGTTCACTTCTTACCAGTCAATTGCTCCTTGAGCATCTACCTCTGTACAGTGAGAAGAGGGCAGATGTGGATGGGTCACTTTCTGGTAAACTAATCCACCTCTATGCAGACGTGCAAAACTAATGCCCCTCCTCTGAACGGTCCCTTTCTCAACTCTTATATAATCAAATACTCATTCTGCTATTTCACATGGATGTGCCAGTGCTGCCTAAATCTCAACATGTCCCAAAAAAACAGACCTTTCCATCTTTTCCTCCTAGTCAACACCTTTGATCAAACTGCCCCCATAGACTAAACCACTTGTGGTAAACTTGTAATTTTCCAAGTCTACTGTCTCAGTGCACCTTTGACTCCATCCTGCTTTACGGTCACATCCAGTCTGATGTATTTCCTCCATTGAAATATTACTAATACCAGTTTATTTGGAGTTGAGATGGGATTTTGTATTGCATCTTGTGCAATCACCTAGCTGGCATTCCCTTCAGCTGTCCCAGATTTAAGTCTTACTAAATGGATTCCCACTCAGACCACCTTTCCCTCAGCCTCCCCTCACCTCATGCCATAAACCCCACACTCAAATAAACACAAACAGCAACACCCAAGTACTCTGACCAAATTCATTTTTCTCATTTTCACTGAAACTACTTTCTCCTAGGACTGCACAAACCTGCCTTAATCAGGCTGCCACTTTCTACAACAAACCACCCACTTCAGCCTAAGACAATGCAGCTCCAGCCATCAGTCCAATCCAAGCCCAACCATGGCACAAACAGATAAGCTTCCCGCACTGCAGAGTACCACAGGAGGAAATCTTGTTCATATACCAATTTCCTCCACTATGAATGGTATTTTTTATTTTTTTTTAAAGAGATACTCATGTCAAAATCCTCAAACTCCACCACTCCTCAGTACCCCCTCAATGCATTCTCTAAGCAACTTCAGAGAAAGTCTCTGCCATCATATCACTCCTACCACCTTATTTCCTTGCACCTTTTCTGCACCCTCTCCCACTGCATGCCCACCTCGTCACCAGCTCTCTCCACTAACATTTCCATCCTCATTTAAATATATATGCTGAATCTCACCAATTCTAAATAAACCATCCCTCGATCCAGCATCTATCCAGCTACTGCCCTATTTCTCTCCTCCTCTCTGCCTCCAAACTCTGAGCAAATTGTTTACAACTGGCTGAATCACTTTCTCTCCTCACTATTCTTGACTCTCCAGTTGAATGTTAAAAATGAAAGCCGGATTGCAAACTGCTCTCACAAAAGTGATCAATGATTTACTAACAGCAACATGTAAGGGTCACTCTCAGACCTCTCTGCTGATCACCTTCTCCTACACACCTTTCAGACCAGTGCCTGCATGACCGTTCTTTGCTGGCTCTTTCTACCCATCAAACAGCTCCTTTAGGGTTTCTAGCTCTGGCACATCCTCCCCTCCCACTATATTGGGGTCCCACAAGGCTCTGTTCTTGGTCCTTTACTTCTCTAACTGTACACCTCTACTCTTGGGGAACTAAACAGCTTATTTGACCTCCAATACCACTTCTACATTGATGACCCCCAAATCTCTACCTCTGACCTCACCCCTTCTGTACCATCACGTGTAATCAATTGTCTGCCACATTCACATTGATGCCTCAAAGCTACCTATAACTCAGTCACCACCTCCCCTCAAGAATACCAAAAAGTTTCCTCAGTCTCTCAAGCCTGCCTTGGAGTCACACTTGACGTCACTGCTTTTATTACTCACATTCAGTCTTTCCCAGTCCTATCAAATTCACCTTAGAAACATTGCCAGAATATTCCCTTTTCTAATCAAATATGGCAACACAACTCCATTCTCATATCCAGTCTGTTCTACCGCAACTTCCTGCTGTCATTTCATTCTCCCATGCATACCACTTCAATCCATTCTAAATGCTGCTGCAAGACCATTCCTTCCCTTTTTAAATGTAGGCATGATAAGACATTTATATAGAATACTTTTTGTATTTATGGAGGGTACAGAAGGGGTGGGAAGATCACAATTTTAACAGACCTTCTCGTCTTATACAAATATGTAAGAAAGTAAATGGTCTTGCTGCTCTTTAACAATGCAAATAAATGGAGAAGGGAAGACAGCATAAAAGGGACAATATAGTGACTTAAGGCAAATAGGTTTAGGAAGCCTTATCCCAAATAAGGTTCTACACTTGTATGTCGTTTAATGTATTATCCAATGTAACCACTGTCTGGCATAGTGGCACCTTATGAATAGTTGCACATGTACCAGCAATCACATTTGAAGCTGAGAGACCCCTTTTATTAGCCAATTGGATAGCTTCTTTACACACTCAATAAATGCAACACCAAATTGTGCAGCGCTTTTACATTAAACCAAACCTGATTGCGAATAAAATTCGTTTAACATGAAGATTCTTATTAGAAGTTAAGCAAAACACATTGTCAATAAGTGGTTTGGTTATGTTGATCCTTAATAAGTTTTCAGCCAAAGATGTTCTACTTTATAGAAAAACCATAACACATCATTTTAATCCCAACAAAAAAACAGAAGATGGTGAAAGTAAGAACCATTTATTATCTTGCAGTTTTTCTTGGATGCAAGCAACATTATACATGTAATAAACACCCAAACTGTCAGTGCAGGAACACTTAAATAGTTAAATGCAACAAAAACCATGTTTACAAAATGTTCTACGCTGGGATAATACTTCCCAAATTTCTACAGCAAGGAAAATACAACAGAACAAAATAAACATCCAAATGCTGACAGTACATTTTACTTTACATGTTTGCAGCATTCATAGACTAATGAAAATAAGTCTTGTACTATACACAAGTTAAATTGATGCAAGGGGCTAGCCCCTTACACTGCCAATATACCAAGTAAAATGGATTAATATAGACCATTTGAAATTACCCCATTTATTTGAATAAAAAAATAAAATAAATCCTCTTGCTACAAGCTCTGTGTTAACCTATGGGTATAGGGACCAACTATGCTATGATTTGCCTCAAATATATTTTTAGGGGGCGGTGTAAGACACCCATAAATGTACACCTTAGTCCTCCAAAGAGTTACCAGGACTCAAATGGATAAAAAAAACAAAACAATTTTCAATGTAAGGTTCTTTGCTGGCCTAATACAGTTCCACATAGGTTGTCTGGCAGGTCACCTATGACACCATGCGTGTTTAAGTGAACTACTTCTGGAATAAGTCCAGCAGAGGTATCCGCGCCTGTATGACAGCTAATAGAAATTAATGACTCCTCAAGCTGGCACCGGTTTGGAATTTGAACATCGTAGTTTAAGCTCTTGCCAGATTTCACGCCAACAGGTTTTTATTTGTGACCAGTAATGCGAATTAAATGCAGCTCTTGTACAATTCAGTTATAACCTCTGTAGCCATTATTCAACAACCTCTTCCGGTGTTAAACCCCATGCTCCTTTATTGGACGTAGCTATTTAACTTAATTGAATATTGTTCTTAACATTCAAAATAGTTTAGGTATTCCACAACCTGTGTACAAGCACTTGGCCAGCAGTTTTAGGAGTTCGGGCTGAGCTTTATTTCAATCTTAAGATGAATGAGTGTATCCTCTTTAGAACGTCACAATTCATTGATCAGATAACTCCTGGCAAAACTCCTGCATCACACCAGGCTTTAGGGTCTATGGAAAAAGAAAAGCTAGAGTAGAGGACGAAACGCCTCCACCAATATTCCCAAGGAGGAGAGAAAGGCATAATGCAAGACGGAGTTCCAATTACGTACTGTCCTGAGCAAACTTGTTTATGTCCCTTCATACAGAAATCACAAGTCCAATATGAGGTGCATCTTGTTCAACTCATTAGGAAAGACCAGGGCAACAAGGGCCATTATACCCAGTTATAATTAACAATTTACTCCTTAAAAAACAATTAGTCTTCCACATATTTTTACTTATCTAATATTACAAACCAGGTTTCAAGTCAACACAACCTGAACAAGCACAAGAGGCTTAGTTTATATAGTCCTGAATAACTTGCATTTCACTTTAAGAATACGGACACTTGCAACCAGGCAGTTTAATGTGACACTGAAAAGTAATTGAATTATTGAAAAGTATAAAGTGCATTGAACTTTAAAAGCAGGATTAGCACGGAGCAAGAGGCTTCAGAACATGCCTGCCAATATATACTCACAGGACAGTTTAACCAGACTGAACTACACCAATAGGTAGTGAATTTAACATCACAAAAGGCATTATTTGGGGACAAGAACATAAGCTGTAGTATAAGATTGTCAATGTTGCTAGAAAATGAAGGCAAGTTGCCACAATGTGCACAAAACACGGTCAGGATCAGAGTGCATTGATAGAACATTAATGCAATATTGCTGTCAATACATGCAGCCTTCACTGAGCATTTGCACACACTATTGGAACACTTATGTAAACTGGTGAAGTTTGTTTGGGGAAGTGTTGGCGGGTGTGGTGAGAGCTTTAACCCACAACAACTAGTCATTTGTTTTCATTTTCCAAACTTCCTGGTTCCTATGAGATATAGCACTTTTCTTATGCACCTTTTTCATACCATGTGCCTTCCTTGCTTTGCTACCTTGTACTTTCCAACCAAATAGCCATAGTGACTGCACCATGTCACCAATGCACTAGCACTTTATAATGCACCATGAAGAACGTCTAGCAGTTTTGTTGCCTAGCCAAAATAAAGTAGTTACAGATTAGCCCTTTACTTACTGCATTACGTTTTTGTTTTTCAATCCAAAAACAGATTGTTATAGCCCTTTGCAACATGTAAAGTGACAATTTTTACATAAATAACTGTTAAGACTGAAAAACAAAAAGTCACTAAATATTTAGATATATCTCACTTCACCAGCAAGTTTAAACCGGCATACAAATCCCCAAGTTGACTATGTTGCTATACATATGATTAACAAGCCATGCTTACTTGAAGCATGACAAATTTAAAATCAGCCAGAGGAACAATTTGCAGGATTTTATTTGGGGAGGGATGGTTGTAACACAAGCATCCCATTATAATATATTCATGACTATAGGAGAACAAGCAATATCTAGGTTTAGTTTTGGAAACAGGAAAATTTCATTGATGAGAATTGAAGTTGTGGGATCAACTGGTAAAAAAAAAAAAAAAAAAAAAAAAAAAAGGGAAAAATAAATGGTGAAACCAACTTTAAAAAGTGGCGTTTACCACTGTCTGCCTCCAGTTTGTAGGTTCTAAATCCCTAGTTCCTTGTGAATTGGTTGGCTAAGCATTACAGCCATCTCCATAGTGGGTAGGAACTGGGAACCAACTAGCAGTCAGAATTTCAGCTAAACTGCACAAGATAACAGTTTGTACATCGCTCATCCCTATAGCAATGAGAGTTCAATAGGATACGGACATTTACAAGCACTAGTGATTAAGCCGGCAAGAAAACAGCTTTCATAGGCAGGCAAGTGGAAATATAATATTTTAATAATTTCTTTAGCCTTAAGGTGTATTTTTTAAGTTTGCATACGCTAGGCCTCGGCAACTGAACTACAGATCCCAGCCTTACAATAATGTTGCATGCTAGGACTTTTAGTTCAACTCCTGTAGACCCACAGCTTGCCTACCTCTGTTATACACAAGTAGCCCTTTATATACTTGTGCAGTGCACAGCCTTGAAATATCTGACAAAATACAGTCATGTGGGATAGGATATTGACATTCCTTTACACTCATTGCAAGAGCCAGATGATGTAAAGCAGGGATGGCTAACCTGTGACACTCCAGGTGTTGTGAAACTACAAGCCCCAGCATGCTTCGCCAGCTATCACCTAGTTAACTACTGGCAAAGCATGCTGGGGCTTGTAGTTTCGCAACACCTGGAGTGTTATGTTGACCATCACTGATGTAGACCATGAAACTGCAAAGTCAGGCACCCCAGTACCAGGGGAAGTACAGTTGTGAATCCATTTACCTGGAAGTTATTAATACTTGTATACTAGAAGCATTTCGAAACCATCTGAAGCTCACAAGTGTTATAGGTGAACCTTTAAAATGGTAAATTTACCATTTAATTTGTCTTTATAAAATTTAATTTGATTATATTTTTAATAGTTTCCAATTTCAAATTTATAGCTTTATTTTATGAAATGATTGCTACAGCAGGTTCTTAGAAAACTGCTAACTAAAAGGAAGCCACACACAACGATTGTACTGATTTAGACAAAACAATGCCGTAATCTGGACGACTGTCCAATGATAGCTGATTGCACACAATAGTAGCGGACTGCAGTGGGATCTGGCAGTTCAGCCTCATTGCTGAATGGTCCCATGCGTCACAACCAAGTATATGGCCAGATCTGCAGGACCTTAATAGGAGTGTGGCCACGTTTTAAGAGGGATCAGAAAAAAACCCCCAAAAACACAAAACCAAAAACAAACTACAAATGAAGATATTGTAATAAGATAGACAGCCACATTTTCACAAGGAGAATAGTAAGTTATACAACATAGGCTCATGAGTGGGTTATTCCTGTACTGGAAATCATGAAAGGTGCATTATTTATTATCATTTTCATTAAAGACGGATTTTATAAAATAGAGCACAATTTGTATGAACCTCGAGTCAGCGTTGTTTATTTGCCATTTGTCTCTTTAGAACCAGTAGATGGCAGTGTTGGTAATTGTATCCATTTAGGAGGTTTATCTTGGGAGTAAAAAGTAATGGATATATGAACACTCAACGAGAAACATCAGAACAGTAAATATTTACAAGTTTCTGTACTAAAAGTTAATAGTTTAAAAATATAAAATTCAATACACCGACTGCTCGTTTAAGGCCTGGGCTAAGAAAGCTTCAGCACAGCTACTACAAATCCCATGAGTCCCACTTATTCAGGGGACGACAGCACCCAAGCAGCTAAAAGCGTGCACTTGTTTTTAGTCCAACCATAAGTTTTAATTGAACACACAGTTAGCAATTAATCTGGTTAAAAAAAAACCAAAAAAAAAAACCAACTCATCACAACATTTTTTACCTCCAGAAATATGGCCAAGATATGCAAACTAGTACTGGCCACTTTGGCATGCTTCAATAATTTTAAAGCTTCCATATAGATACACCTTTAAAGGGCACCAGGAACCTATGCACTAGAAGCTGCCATTTTGTTGGTTGACAATATTCATGACTATAAATTCACTAGGAAATTTAGACATTTTGGACTAAAAACCAGTCAAATAAAATGATGCATATTTAAAGAAAAAAAATAAATCTACTGGTATAATGCCCTTGGGTTAGACAAAAATAAAAGTTAAGACTTACTATGTTTTAAGCAGTTAGTGTTGGATCTCATTCCACACCTTAAAGGGAGGCTGAGGTGAGAGGAGCAGAGACTATGGGGGTATATTTACTAAACTGCAGGTTTGAAAAAGTGGAGGTGTTGCCAATAGCAACCAGATTCTAGTTAATTTAGTACATTCTACTAAATGACAGCTAGAATCTGATAGGCTGCTATAGGCAACATCTCCACTTTTCAAACCTGTAGTTTAGTAAATATACCCCCATGTCTGTCACTCCAAGAACATTGTCCTGTCAATGTTAAAAAAAAAAAGCGCCAAAGCCTACATCTAAGAACAGAACCATATTAGTTAATGGAGGAGACGTTAGACAAACAATAGGTCTGGAAGGATAATATGGTTGTCCCGAGATTTACAGAAGCACTGACCAATTTAGGACCAATTCAGTGGTTTCATAGGAAGAGAATATGTTCTGTTGCTGCACACGTAGGATATTATCTGTCCAGATAAACTGCACAGCGCAATTGTCTGAAGTACATGACGCTGTCACAGGCAAAATATCTGATTAGCCTGTAATATGAAATCTTTGATAACTCAGTCACTCAACATGCAATATGTCAAGTCTATTGATCTGCTAGGAAGATAATAAAATTTACATAAAAAAAAAAAAAAATAGTTTAGTTCCTTAAAAAACGAATATATGTTGTCAATGTGCCTCGGAAGAAGCATTTTTCTGAAAGAAACCTTTTGCAGCAATAGACAAGTGCAGTTTACATATGAAATGCACCATGTTCATCGCTTGTTAAGTTACGAGTCTTAATGAGCCCACCTTAGTGGAAGCTTCCATGTATTCTTTGAATAAAGTAACTGTCTAGGTTTGGGTAGAAAAGCAAAACAAAACACACAGATATCATACAACTGTATAAAAGTGTGGGACAACTCCGGGCCATATGTAGTGTTACAGTACTAATAGTAAGTTGCTGTAAGGGCAGTACAATGGGGATGTACATACTGTCAGTTGACCCCTTCTGTAACACCAACAATGTACAAAGAGGTTATATTGCAGAGAAGAGAAAAAGGGTAGGGAGAAAAACAGAAGAGTAGACCCACTTAAGTTCCTGTTTCATACCCAATTTACATTAATGAAACACTGAAGCATCCACCACAAATGCATCTTTTCAAAAACAGGTCAATAATGTAATCTAAAGCAGACATCTTGCGGTGGCTCTTCACGGTGGAGATTCTCGGCTTGGAATAAAATGCGTGTTAACAAAAAAACAACAAAAAACAGCTTTTCAACACTTCACATTCGGGAGCCTCGCTCTTGCAGGATCTGAAAGAAATTATATATAAAAAAAAAAAAATGTAAGAGTTAGCAAGATGGTATTCTATTGGGAAAGACAGACCCAACAATATATAGTCTACATAAAAAACCCAAGACAAAAGGAGTTTAATTGTGTATTTTTGAGTATTAGATATTTACAGTTTTAGTTTTGAACAATTCAAGCGAGTAAAAGATATTTCAGCCTCAGACACAAAACAGTTGTAGATTATTGGTTTCTAAACATCCTTGTCAGCACCCACCTCTAAGATACATCATTCAATATCATCCGGTAGTGAAGTTCTACTAAATGGGTATATTTACCTGGTCTACACCCCCTTCCCCCTCTACATACCAAAACTACAAGTTCATTGCAGTGACTGATAGAACACATTATGCATTGTGGCTGCATAATTTTGCATTATTAAAGTGATCTTAAGGAAAAAGGTAATCCAGCAAAAGCTTTTCAGAAGAAATGTATGTTTTCAGAAGATGTATGCAGTATACATGTTCAGTGCTTAGGAATCATGTGTAGTACCATTGTATATTGCACTGAAATGCAAGGGTGGTAAACAGACCTCTTGTAAAAAATCATGTAAAGCGGACATGCAAACGTGCCATTTATTTTTGGTATGTGCCCTGTGATTTTTAAAAGATGACCGCTCCCTCATTAGCCAAGGCCGATACTGGTGAAATCAGTTAAGCCAGGGTAACCTAATCGCTTTGAATAGACCTAGTTAGAGATTGACTGTTGACGTTTATCTACTTTGATCTGCAGACTACAATCTCATCATACTTTATGCATCCAGGCCATGAACGCTAAATCCTTACAATATCCTTCGAGTGTACCAGCAGACTACAGATGTTATACACAACAGCAACAAAAAAAACAAACCAAAAAGCAAACACCTTTTTTGGCTTTATGATGATCAGGTATATCAGATTCAAATGACACATGGGGGTAAATGTATCAAGCTGAGAGTTTTCCGGCGGGTTTGAAAAACCAATCAGATTCTAGCTATCATTTATTTAGTACATTCTACATAATGACAGCTGGAATCTGATTGGTTGCTATAGGCAACATCTCCACTTTTCAAACCCGCCAGAAAACTCAGTTTGATACATCTACCCAATGGTGTTTTGGAGACCCATATATAAGAATAAGGATTTGTTTATTTTAGCAATTACAAACCATTTTGTGGCAAACTAACAGTTATTGAATTTTAACTGCATACAAAATAATTTTTGTAATACATGTTTGTAATCCTCAAACGCTTTAAATGTAAATAATCTACTTCTAAATGAATTTAGTCCAGCACATAGCTAGACCAAACTACTAGCATAATGCAGTTTTCTATTTTGGGAGACCTAAGAATGCCTGTATTTATTTCTCGTCTTCTCCATATTAAAGTGACTGATGTAGAGCGCTCGTCTATTGCTCAGGTGCAGTGTAAACATTGTGATTCCCAAGACAGCTGGAAAGATTATAGGGATAACATTCTGCCTGTGTCAGCATAAGCGATTGCTGGGTTCTGTAAGACTTAGAGGATATTAACATACTGCACACAAGCAAAATGAAGGATATGTTCAAGCTATGTGCTTGCTCCTTCACATGTTATGGAGAAGACATTCTTGATCTATACTGTATGTAATGTAACATCAAGATCAGTTGAAGTTCATGTCCCTTTATTAATTAAGAAGCCGGTTTGCAGATAACCAAATTATGCATCAATGTTTTAAGTGTTTATTGCACAGAATGCATGAGCGTTTCCTCTCAGACATAGAAGCCATATTTATTAGAGGCTGAGTACTTCGGAGGAAAAAAAAAAGTTATAGTATAGGACCTGTAGCAGCTCTTCTGTAATACAGATTAGATTTACACCAAGAGATATTCAGGGCACTCAAGCTTTTCAAGTTGGCAAACCCATGGGCAGCACAGTGGCTAAGTAACACAAAATTATGTGTGCATACTATACACAGGAAAGCACGTACTGCTGACACTGTCTAGCCGCATCTCTGCGCTATCATTGTAAATACACACTTACGCCTGGCACACATACTGCTGTTTGTGAGCTGGTCTTATTGAGATGGCAGACTCTACAAATACATGTACACCTTTATTTGTGTGACTTTTCCGGTATACGTTCAGAATGCAAATGTGTCCACCTTTACCTAAGCCACACACACTTTCCACATGCACAGAAACTGTCTGCAACCTGTGATCTTTATGTTATGCTCTGTGTATGCACCTCTCAACACCGGGTGACCATAGAGGAGCTTGGAGTTCTAATCATCCCTAACTTTTACTATATACACACCACCCAGCTAGTATCTAACACTGATCCCACATAATATACCAGCATCATTATCACAATGTCCCCCACACCAACCAGTGCCCTCAGAAAGTAGCCTGTGGCTGATCTACCCACTAAACATCAAATTTTCATATTCACATGTGATAATTGATAGAACTTCTGCCTTAGAATGAGAGGGGTTGATAATGCTTTTAGTTAAACATATCAAACCAAACTAAGCTTTATTTAACGAGGTTAAACACATAATTTCATAACGCTGTGTTTGGGTAATGTAATGATTTCATTGATGTGATGCTGCTCCCTTATCGTTCGGTGATAGAATGTTCAGCATTCATGGTCCAGGTATGGGAACCTGTACAACTTAAGTATTTCATACAGAATTTCTTTTAAGAATATTGTTTTGGCCCAAAAGCTACATTTTGATGCTACATAGAGGTTTTTCTTTTATAGATAAATATAAACAAAAACAGGTAATTTGTGTTTAGATTGATTGTGTGTTAATCCTTGGGACCTCAAGCACAGCAATGGCTAAGCAACAGCAGGCGTACTAAAGAGATGATAAACATTGTCCTGTGTATTTAATGCTGTGAAAGGGAGAACGATGTGGTGCGTCCAGACCAACTACAAGTCACTAAGGAGAATAAGAAGAATAACCGGGAAGTTGGGGATGGGTCAGGAGCAGATGTGGGGGTCAGCAGGAGTTTCAGGAAAGCTAGCGCTCACCAGTATATTACAACTTAATCTGAGTCATTCATATCGTAATCCGTCTCTTCGTCCTCACTCTGTACCAGCATGCAGCATGCATGTGCAAAGAAAAAGGAGCGAAAACAAAGAACTAGTAAGTGAAATAAAGAAAGTCATGCAAGCAAGAATACACACAGAGGGATGCAGTTGATCAGAAACAGGAAAGTTAGCATGTTAAAGAAAAAGAAAAGCAACACAAGTCTCCTTTTATGCTCTGAAAATCATCAGCCATCAGGACATACAATTAGGAGACATCTTCTCAGTGAAAGTTAATTTGTACTTAAAAATGTGCAGACTGCAGGAAATACATAGCTATGCACTCAGACATCCCTCTCAATTCACTGCAAGTGTATTTGATGGCGTTAATAGGGATTACGCTAGTAAACACAATAGATGTTCGTGTTCACACTGTAAATAACAGTTCTCTTCTAGCGTACCCTACCCTCCACTTGTCCTGCTGCTTGTTGATCAGGATGCCCTCCGAAATTCCCCTTTGAAGCCACTTATTACGGTTTATAACATCAAAACTAGTACAAAAGTACCAAGAAGAGATCCTGAACAATCACATTTGGATGTTACTTTATCATCTGTTGTAGCTGCAAGTTAGTTTAGAATGTTTGAGGAAAATCCTGCACACCTAACAAAATGTTCAGGGACTTGCAAATATTTTAATACAAGTTGTTAAAGGTTCTCAAGTGCAACATTGCGAATATTTTTGTGCTTTGAAGTCGGATCTATTAAACCAAGATCAAATGCATTCTAACAAACGTGTGACTATTGTGTAGGGATATTGGTTTTTGAATGGTACGTCATTTACAGTACTAAACTGTTTCACGGGGGTAATCCCATTATCAGCAAGCTGCAGGGTTACACACCAATAGACATGTCCTTACAGTCCAAATCACAGCACAGTGGTAAGTTGAGAAGGAGACACTAAGTGGCCAGTTTATTCCACATCTTCACAACTGTCCCATGTAAATCAATCGCCAGCTGGTATCATGCTAATTATTGCAAGAGACGAGATTCAAAAGAGCCCAACCATATACTTTCCTTTCATTTTACATTAGTGTATAAAAATTGAATTAGGATTAAATATTCTCTGAAACATTACATAATATGTAGGCATAACAAAAGGCTAATAAAATACTCTAGAAGAATCACACCTCTAAAATACAATTAGAGTCAATACATTGGGGTATAGTCTAACACTGGATGTGTGACATCATTGGGTATGGCATATGACATAACTGGGGGCATAGCTAGGTTCAGAAATGACCGGCAATAGAGCAGGCAGAGAGGTGTTGCACAACCATGTAAGTGTCTGTACAGCGACAAAGCATGTACATTCCCCTGTACCAAGCACAATTAAAAAAATAAGTGTTTAATGTCCCTTTGAGCAATTTAACACAGCTTTGTAAAGGGTGTTAAAGTTAATTAGCAGAAACAGCTATGTTCTCACATGTCACAGGTATACCAATACTGGTTGCCTACCCATCCAACAGAGATCTGGTGGTTGTAAATAGTTGATAAGAGGCACACATTTGTGCAAGTTAACAAAGGTTGGGCTGGTTGGTATACAAATAGCTGAGAGTCATGGAGCAGAAAGGTTTATCAGTTGAACACTGCACCTGGTAACAGATTGTTGACACTGGGCCCTATTCTTTCCCCTCCTGTCAGCAAAATAAGTGGAGGTTGTAGTGAGCCAATGCTAGAAGGTAGAACGGAATCCTGGTGTGATGAATTGCAGTAGCTGTGGTTTCACGCTATTGGAAGAATCAGGATATAGTCCAATGATCCATCCCAATCGGGTGTAAACAAGCCAGATTAATGGTGACTTGTTTTCATGCCTTAGTCATGTCTGGATACCACAAGGTAGTTGAATATACATGCTGTCAGAAGCATAGCAGCAGTGTACCAATCTGCATGGGCAAGAATATTTGCCATGTCAAAATGCTAGGAGATTCTGCAAAAACTGGCACGAGACTGAACTATTTAGAGCAGGCTTGGACAATCTGTGGCCACAGGTTGCCCAGAGTGGATTTGAGTAGCAGTCAGCTTCCACAACTATGAAGCATACTGGTGTCAAGATAGGTTAGTACCCTTTGTTGTTCTTACGCCTTGTTTCAGGCTGTTTGGAAGGCAAATAGTGACCTCCTAGCTATTACACAAATGTAGATAAAGCAGCCATTCTGTACATTTTTTATTTTTTTTTATAGTACAGGGATTTAGCAGCTTAAGAGACATACAGTGTTCAACATTTTCATTCTATCATGGAGAACAATTAGACCTCCCAGAAGGAAGAGAAACTGTTCTGTCTGAAAGAATATGAAAGTCAAAAACAGTCAAAAGCTGCTTAAATGAAAATAAAAATATGAACATTTATAACAAGTTCAGTTTTGTGCTCAGTGAAGAAAGTGTGCCCTCACAAAACATGCACCTGAATTGAGGTAGACCAAAGGCAGATTGTTATGTTAACCATGCCTCGATCACATACAATGACACAATGGTCCGTGTGTCAAATGAACTGGCATGGGAATGATAACTGGGCAAACAGTGACTTCCTGCAGCCTACACCAAACTGAGCCATCAGCTGTGGATTACGTCAAACGGGTTCTTGCTTTGCAGTAGGGCAGAGAATGGAGGTCCCAGTGATGCTATCCCTCAAACAAATATCATGAGAATAAAAAAATGCAGACAGAACCCACTCACCTTTGCCTTTTCACTTGGTTCACTAGTTGTGCCGTATGGGGTATTGTGTAATTCTTTTGAAACCACACACAAGAACTCTGCCTGATCTTCGTTTCCATAATTATAGGAAGAACCAATGCTGACAAGCTTAAAAATAAAAAAGTACAAAATTAATGGAGGACAAAATTCATTAAGCATGCCCGATTACCAGCAACTGGGGATTACCATAAGCATACATACGCAGAGAGTTAAAGCACACCAACAAAATATCCCCCCAAAAAAGTGAAACCACAATTCAACATTACACATTTAACTTGATTAGGTGTTTAAACAATAAAGTGAATACTAGCACAATAAGTAGGTCAATGAGCTTTACATATATTCTTACGTATACTAGGGGTCATCAGCCCAGGACACTTACAAACACCACAAGACAATTATCAATATGCCGTATTTGTAAAAGAAATGGGTTCACACAGGAAGTGTTTTTTAAAGAGCGCTATTAACACAATTGTACAGTCTTACAGTAATCTGCTAATGCAGCCTTCATAAAACTCCCAGCAGTACACTTCTACGCCACAGGTAAAGTTAGTTAAGAACAAGAGTAAGAGCAGGAAGAACACTGCCAGCACCTCATGCAATGTTAAAAAAAAAAAACCTTTATTTTCTATTCTCATGGCTAGGGTTATTCATTATCTTATCTAGGTTGTTTCTGACGTAAAGACCAGATGGATTGGCTACTGCCAGTGTAGAGGAGACAATGGCTTCCAAGGCAGCTGCTAGGCCTTGTTCCAAAGCAAGGACTTAGCAGTTAACATGACAATCATTGGACACTGTTGGGACGTGGGTTTACCATATAAATCAAGTCAAAAGAACCTGTCTTTTCTACTTTAGGAAACAAGATCGTGCACACTAAGGTACTATGTTCCTCAGCTACTGCTGCATCTGATCATAAACACAAGCAGATGTTAGTGCTCAAGGTAGGAATGGAACAATTATCCGATGTTTGTCGCCAGATATTGCTCAGCTTTCTATACGCATCACGGCTTTGTATTCCGACCACCAGGAAAGGCTACATTTACAGATGGGGCATTGGAAAAGTGCCCAGTTTGCCCTAGCTTACTGAGTGGTCTTTGATTTGTTTATTATGCTGTCATACAAGATACCTGAATGGTTTAACCTTCGTACATTGTTCAAGTGTGCTCTAGCCGCTTTGCATAAAGCTAGAGGCCAGCCAAAACATTGCCTGTGTATACTTTTAATATAGCAGACTGCAAAAGCTCAACCACAAAAGCCCTGCTATAGATCTCCAACCTAGTTATTTGTTTTGCCTGCATATCATTGTTAGAATGTCATTAGGTCTGCAACAATAGAAGCGTTTGGACATAGATAAATGTAAATATAGGGAATGCATCCCTATATTTTTAGGATCAGAATTTAACAAGTTTAGATTTCAATAGTCCATGATCTATTAGTTTTACATTTAAAGAAATGAGAAGCTGGCAGTTTATGGACATATGAAGTCAGTGTATACAAGCCTACATAAAATTGTATGCCCGATGCTGAGTGTACTAGGCATGAATCCACAACTACAGCACTCCCCCCTCCACATGTTTCTTACACCACCTTCACATAACATGCTACAGAAGGGTTTAAGAGGTATTCCAGCACGTCTGACAAGCAGGAATGACACAAACGGGACGGACTGTGCAAAGGGCCAATTTCAAGCAAGCCACCACATTACATTCTCTATAACATGTCAGCTGTATTCGCCCAAACACATTAAAGGCTCCACTATTTACTAACTTATTCAAGGTTACCCCCTCAAACCTATTTTTTTTTTTATAGAAACCCTCCCCTCTTCAGTTAGAGGTAACAGCCAACCTTCAGTCTGCATCTCTCCCCCTCTGGAAGGTCATCCTTGATATACAACAGTGTTGGCTAACCTGTGACACTCCAGGTGTTGTGAAACTACAAGTCCCAGCATGCTTTGTCAATATATAGCAGCTTATTGCTGGAAGGGTATGCTGGGACTAGTAGTTTCACAACACCTGGAGTGTCACAGGTTAGCCAACACTGATATACAAGCATTGGCATCCTAAGTACAAAGAATATAGAACAGGCGTGGCTAACCTGTGGCCCTCTAGGTGTTGAAAAAATACAAGTCCCAGCATACCCTGAAAGCCATCAGGTGGCAAAGCATGCTGGGACGTGTAGTTTCACAACACCTGGAGAGGAACAGGGCGGCCAGGTATGATATAGAAGTTAGAGACTTAGAAAGTTGCAGGTGCTAATAGGTAAGAGTATTTAGGTGTGGGAAACGCAATAGGAAATGTTAGTAAATAGTGGAGTCAGAACGGATCCTTAGAAGAGAACCTGATTTTCATATAAAATTATTCAAAAACACACAAGCCATGGGGATGTACATTTTAAGGTCACTCATTGCTGAATTTGGAGAAGTCTTTATGCCTTAAACAAAATAACCAAGTGAAAAGGAATGTATTGCAGAATGTGATTTTCATACAAAACAAACACTGAATGAGAAGGAAGAGCCATAACCAAGCTTAGATCATTGTCAATGGGTTTAGCGACACACAAAGAATGCTGGCTCTATTGGCAGCCTACCCCCCCCCCCAGTAATAACACTTTATGCAAGGCCATGCAACGTGTACACAGAAGATGAAGGAGCAGATAGGAAGACTGGGAGAGCAGTGTGCGGAATGGGACACACCTCGCCGCTGCGTTTCTGTAGGCTGGTCTCCTCCCCTTTCACTTCCCTTGAAACAATGAGCAGAAACTCTGACTGATGATCCCGCCCGCATCCATACATGGAACCTATGCTGACAAACTGCAACCAGAGTAAATACATAGTAACCACACTGGACAATGCATACCTGACAACATTGTGCAGCCAAAGCAAGAGCACTTCTGCACATCTATGCTGCTGTTATTTTTTTGGGGGAGGAGAATTAACATTTCTAATCCATTATATAGCCAAAATGCCCATTACCTACAGTAAGCAAACAGGTTTGGATTGACATTGTGCATTACCAATCTATGCAAATAGTACTTCCAGCCAAATGCACGTAGCATTATAGATCATTTACTGGGGCTTCTAAGAGCGTAAAACAGCAAGAAAAAACAGGCATCATGTGGGCCAGTTTTCATAAATTCTAGTCTTGCTGCTAATGTGTGTGGGACCAAGTCATTCTGCCAGATTAGTCTAATCACAAGCTAGATGGTCTTTGACCATCCAGGACAGAAAGACATGGTCTGATGACTGCTATTGGCATACAGCATCAAGATTGTTGTTAGAACGACTGCCCGAGGGCCCAATTACAAAATAACATTTGGCCACATTTATTATTTTTTTTGGTTTGTCAATTAGACAGAGCAAAGATATCAGTCAGTGTGTTGGCAGCATTACCCCACCCAATGCTATATATACATACAAACCAATAATACAGACTTAACTCAATAGCAGATCAATCAGAATTGGTTCATCCAGAAACTCTTACACTGTTGGATGTATAGATCAGTAAGGCCCATCTAGTTGCAGGACACATTATGTGAAAGCAGCAGGCTGGGTGTGTCACAAGAGCATATGACTAATGAGTGAAAACTCCTCAAAGAGTCTACAGCACAGAAATAACCTAAGTTATATATTCCCACAGGTGAAAACAGATTTGTAAGAAAACACATTTAGACAAAATGTTTTCCCCAATTGATCCAACTATGTCAGAGACAATCCAAACTGCTTAATTTACTTTATTTACAAAGTAACATTGACAGCCTAGTAATAAAAACAAAAGTATTTGGTGTTAAGAATGATGCAAGTCCCAGTGGGAGTAAGATGATATTACATGGTGCAGGGTCTATTTAACCGTATCGCACTAAAGAGCTATTCTGATTTGTCACGCAATTTCAGCAATAGCAAATGTTCACCTTGTTCACAAGCAGATATTGGCATTTGTGTTCAATCTGATTGAAATCTATTAGCAGATAATATGGGCGACAGATTCCATGTGATCTGGCTGCTTGACTAGCATACAATATTAAGGAGTATATGCACATATATACATATTAGGTCATCTTAATGGACCACCTTAAGGCAGATTAATTTTTATCACTGCGGCAGACATCCATTTATTTTGGAAGTTTAAAAAAAAAAAAAAAAAAAAAGGTGAGCCAATTAAAAGTTAGATATTTTTAAATTAAGACTTGGGGAAGAAAACAAACACAGAACTTTAGATCAATTTTAATCTGTTATCACCATCCCGATATGGCTAAACCCAGCAATACTTCCCTCATACATTTGCATGGGTAAGCCATCATTCTAGTACTAAACCTTTCATGCAGAGAATAAAAGCCCCATTGCTGGTTTCACCAGCAACAGGGCTTTATTTTTTTATTTGTTAATAGATTGGCCCCTTAGTTATTCTTTACCTGCTCGAATTTCCAGCCGTCAGACATTGTAGACACCATTTGTGTGAGCTCCTCTTCTTGACACTGAAGCACTCTGTAAACATGTTTAACTGGCACCTTTTAATAGAGAAAGAGAAAAAGCAGCATCCAGTAAATTAACCAAACAGTCGTGTTTTTTTTTTTTCATTGGAACCATTTTTCTAGTTTTCATGCATTTATTGTTAAACGTAAACCTAAGGTTCAGATTCTCGCTATCATTTTCTAGAATGTACTAGATAAATGATACCTTGAATTGGATGCTATGGGCAACACCTCCACTTTTACTTTTTAGAGGGTCTGATAAATCTACCTGCTAATTGAATCAGTCTGTATGTACCCCATCATGTTGGTTAAAACCCTCAGCAAGCCTGGCCAAGATGTGAGGCAGAAATCAGATATTGATCAGAACTGCCATCTGCCAGCCTGTGCAATAATCAGCTGACTTTAGTGTCCCATGTCATCTGACTACTCAGGCTGTGCTTCCAGCAACTGTACCCAGCCAAGTCAACCACAGTCTGGTGTGTGGCTAAGCTAGACCCAGAACTTGAAGTCTGACATACTAAAAAAACCTCCCCTCCATGATCAATCTCTTCTTGCCCAGAAACTTTCTACTATTTCTGCATCTTATTAGCAGTACTTGTATGAAGCATCTTTCATATAAGAATGTCTAGAGATCCTTTAGCCTGGCTTAGCATGCAATAGTCAGTGGCTACACAGATCCTCCAAAGAGGATAAACGCATTAGTAAAATGCATGCTCGTCTTACTGAAGTGTGTAATCACTTTCTCCATCACGAATTTCTGTCTCATAGCACTAATTAGCTTATGGGATTTTCTGGCTAGGAATTCCCCAACCACACTTTACAAAGAGCATATCTGTAGTTGCTAATATTCCCTCGTATCACTCCATCCATTAAAGAGAACCTTTCATGCAGTGATGCTCTACACATGTGTGTGGCACTGAAGCCGTTAGAATTAACGGCCACAGCTAACTTGGAGATTCATTATCTTGGTGACGTCAGTAATCTCTGCTGAATGAGTGTTTTGTCTGTTCTTGTCGAGATAAAATATATACCGAGGGCACTTTGTTAACGTTGTCTAGTATCTGTTGGAGAGGACTTCCTTTTATGGAACATTTTGTGCATTTTAGTTCCTCCGTTTACTGAACTGCCAGCAGTCAGAACAAATTGTTGATGCTAGAAAGCAGTAAAACAGTTTGCCTCTCACAGCCACATACTGCAAGAGGAGGGGCACAAGGGAAAGGAACACCCTGAAGTTTAACTTTACAACCGATTCCCTCATTGTTTGGAGATACCATTTAAATATGATTTTTGCATGGAAAAGCATCTTCCTGTAGAAATTATAATAAACCACTATTTTTACACAGTTTTCAAACTTTGCTTCTGAAAATATAAATGCAAGGGATGTCGTCCAATTAAGAGCCAGACTAGGGGGAAACACTGAGGTTAAGTAACAAATTGTTCTTTAACGTATGGGCAGCACAGTGACCTAGTGGTTAGCACTTCTGCCTCACAGCACTGGTGTAACGAGTTAAATTCCTGACCATGGCCTCATCTGTGTGGAGTTTGTATGTTCTCCCTGTGTTTGCGTGGGTTTCCTTCAGGTGCTCCGGTTTCCTCCCACACTCCAAAAACATAGTAGTAGGTTAATTGGCTGCTATCAAAATTGGCCCTAGTCTGTCTGTGTATGTTGGGGAATTTAGACTGTAAGCTCCAATGGGGCAGGGACTGATCTGAATGAGTTCTCTGTACAGAGCTGCAGAATTAGTGGAGCTATATAACTGATTATGATAATGCTACCACCAATTTTAGGGATGTCCGTAATATGCAGTCATGAATGCACTGCTGAATCCTTGCATTTAAAACGGCCAAATAATCATCAACATGAAGGTCTACAGCAATAGCTAGATGAAACATGCCATCTGATGATGTGGCTGCATGTGCTAAAGAGCCTTTATTGAATGAGAGGAGCTTCAAATAAAAGAAAGGATTGGAAAGGAATTGAGTAACGTATCTGTGCTGCATCCTAATGGAAGCTCTCTCGCTATCAATGGCCCAGGAAGGAATTCATTTCTTTGGGCATAAGCTCTCCGGTGCATTTTAAAAAGACATTGGGGATGATGTTCGTAATTTGTGTGAAATCCCTTTGTGCAGGCTCAGAAAGTGGGCGCACTCACACTCCTATGCAGACTTGCATGTTTCTGGCACCTCTGCACAGGGGAGGGAAGGAGTGTGCAAACACAAGTGGAGAACACTAAAGTCATGTTCACGCAAATGCTGCTCATGCAGAAACACTTTTTATGCGGCTATAGGACAGGTGCAAATACATGCCGATTACTACTTATTATAAACCAGAGTCATATTTTGCCGACGCAGAGAGTGATGCACTACAAGATGCAGATATACGCTAGTTTTCTGTAGATTGTTTCTTTTAAAAGAATATGTCACACCCGTTTTGCAGTCAACCCAATGATCAAAGCTAAAATAAAGCCAAACCACCATTACATTTGATAATGAGGAAGCAAAGATATGCTTGGCACTTAATTTTAAGGAGTTTATACTTATAAGTAAACTGTACGGTTACTGCATATTTCTTGCCATTTAAACATTGTCATCTAGAAATCCTAAGATACAAAGTGAAAAAAAAAAAAAAAAAAAAAAAAAAAAGTGTATGTATGTATTATGGTTCCATCAGCAAGCATTGGCGTTTCTATATAGTGCATGTACAAACACCCTTTATCAATAAAGTTGGTTATGACAGTCATGTATGTGCAAGCCCACTGACCTGCTAGTTTCAAGTGGTCTGCTGGTGCTGTAAGTAGTAAAACTCTTGGTACAGGCTCCAACACATCCCCATCTGACCTTACACTTAAATACAAACGACACTGGTACAGCTAAAAATAGATGCCGATGCAACGTACTTATTGCAGGCTGATCCTAAGTCCTTCAGTAACAATTAGTCAAGGGTAAAGAATTTGTTGCCATGATCCAAGATTGGAGCAGTGTCTCAAAGTGATTTACAGATACCCCACAGAGGTACACCTGTGCGTGTTATAAACATTTGAGTGCAAATTCAGGTCTTACAAACAGAATTATTGACTTAAGTCCTAGAATGCCTCACCTGTGCCGTTTTACTGTCTCTCTCTCTTATTCTATCCTTTACAAGTTTAATTAATGATGTGATATTGTAGAACTCTGCTTCCTCCAGAACACCTGGTAGAATGATGGAAACAAACAGGTTAGAACCCACTGTCAGAAATGTCAAAGTTAGTGTGAATCCAGCGCATCCTTTAAAAATACTTTGAGCTAAAGAGCGTAGGTCTGTTTTTCTCCTAAATATCACAGCGCGAAATGTAATATTTTACGACCCTGACATCATTCTTATGCTCCATTAAAAGTGGAGGTCTATATTCAGACAAGTAACTTTTGGCTTTAACATGTCCGGCTACAACTTTTATTAAAGGATTTGCCTTACGGTGATCATTTTGGCCATTCTGTGTGCTGCCCCTTTGACAGGTCAGACCTGCACATTGAAGAGACTTACCCCTCACATGAAGGTCATATACCTGGCATCAACAAATCCTGCCTAGATTCAAAGCTGTGGACCCAATAAGTTAAAGCTATCAGAGGGTGCAGTACCCCTTAGACTTCCTTGTAAAGTTACTATACAGACAGGATGCATCTATTTTCCATGTAGTCAAGCAACCCTCTTACAGCAGTAACCCCTACATAAGGGGGGGCAATAACTACACAGATTTTACACAGTTGTCCTATGCACTTGATGCAAAGACAAGAATATTGACAGATTAACATTTCCCCATTTGCATATTGAAAGCAGTTACTACACAAGTACAGAGACATTTGCATGTTTATATGTGAATTTCTAAATTTAGACCAGTTCAAAGCTAGCCTTTGAGGCAAACATTTACATTGGACAGATTCTGAACAGCAGCACTCAAGTGCTCGAAAAGGGATAATAGAAGACCTAGAATTACAAGTATTTAGTGAAAATTTGCAACCGTGAGAAAATAAAAAAACAATGTGAAGTGATGGTAAAAAGCAAAAAAATAAACTACAGCAGGCAGAAATCTTCCAGATAACAGGAAGTGACTGATGATCAATACAACAGCTCTGTACGTCACAGAAATGGTTAGCCTGAAACAGTCACACCTTGAAAGTCTTCAGAACAGGTAATACAACTTTAGAGACAGCGCAGTGATGCAGTGATTATGCACCGGAGAAACAATCTTCAATTGGCAGAGGACGGCCTCCTATGTGAGACCTGTAGTATTGGTGTACTATATAACACTTAAGACTACACTGCTCTCTATGCCTTTATTTAGAGGAAACCCTACCAATGGCACTCAATATAAGTGCTTCTATCTGTTCGAGGTTTGAAAACTAATAAGAGCTTAACACTATTAAGCTACAATTTCCAGTAATACATCACACCATTGTCAAAACTTTGCCTTGCTAAAGATTATGCTGAATATTAGAGTTTGCTGCTTAGACTAGATATTGAGCAGTTTCCAGCAAATATGATTGCACCCAAACACACAGGGATATGGCAAACTGCTATACTACAGTCACCCAAGTTTGACATAAAAAGAAACAGAAATCAGAGCTGCCCACATCTGTTTTATGCACCAGAAAGGAAGGTTCCTTCACAGGAAGAAGGGTCAGTATACGAACACACTGATTAGTTAAACCCAACATCTGAAAACACATTTGGGCTCATCGACCAGCCTTCTTCTATTTAATGCAGATTTTGCATTAAACCAGACAATTTCTTTTATTGTCAAGTTTGCACTAGACAGTTATAAACCAATGGCGGGTGTGCACTGAACCACAGCAACCACTTTTGCTCCTAAATGCAATATTGGCAGAGTTAGCATTTACACATTAGTTTAAATAACTGCTCCAGAGAAACTACAAATAATGAACTCACCTTCTTCTGCTAGATCTTTATTTATCACCAGTTTCCCATGTCTCAAGTAGTTCAATACCGGGCCAAAGTATGTGGGATCTCTGTCTATTAAATAGGCACCCGTTTCATCCTGAAATAGAAGACATCAGTATAAGACATTCACCCATTCTAAAGTCTACCTGTAACTGAGCTTTGTACTTTCTGGACTGAGCCAATATAAAGAAATATGCAGCCCATGACTTCCCCAAGAACTACCCCCACTTCTTGCCCAAGTTATGTCCAGTCCAGTGTTGGCCAACCTGTGACACTCCAGGTGTTGTGAAACTACAAGTCCCAGCATACCCTTCCAGCAATAAGCTGCTATATATTGGCAAAGCATGCTGGGACTTGTAGTTTCACAACACCTGGAGTGTCACAGGTTAGCCAACACTGGTCTAGTCCTTAGTGCAGGGGACACTGCATTCTCAGATACTGGATCAGACAAGAGGTCTGCCCCTTACATCGCAAGCTCACTTTAAATCTTGCTATTGGAAAAATTTAAACTCCTAGAAGAGGCATTCAGGAAACTAGAAGCTATAAAAAAAATTTTTACTATCACATGGTTAATAATTGTAGCACAAAAACAATATTTACATGTAGTAAACCATCTGCAGACATGCAAATCAAGCAGTTTCCAAGCCTTTTGACTATGGTATACAAGGAAGTTCTCCATTTCCAAATGACAATATAATTTGCATGATGGAAAGTTGTTTATCAGGATCCTTTATCCTTCTCCTGTCAGCAATGATTCATTCTCATTACCAGTTTATCCAGCCAGAGTGTTACTCTGCACTAAAGCAAGGGAACTTGTCAAACTGGGAAAATCGATCACTAGGACAAATGCGGTTTCAACAAAAAGCAAAAATGACAGAGCAAACCTGCGTTTACGATCTGTGCCAACAATTTTGTCTGGCCCATTTAAGCGTTTGTGCGGCAAAAGCTAAGGCTTCGTTTTGCCTTTTGTATTTTAAATCCATTGCACACTAAAGTAGATAGGTAGAGTATGACGAGAGAACATCTTTAGTCAAAATTACAAAAAAAAAACAAATAAAAATAAATAAATACATTTCTTTTCTTCCAATTTTGACTAGAGTACAGAGAAGCATCACTATTAAACCAATGATATAGTCTGACTAAATAAAAGCATGGTACACCAAACACTTCCCTTAATTGCGCTAGGCAGAAGCACAACAGGATATCATTTATAAGAAGCACAGAAACATGAATAATGCAAAGCAACATTAATGGACAAGGATAATTCTGTCCTGGAAGGTAATTAAACGCAATACATTTTTGACCAATAGGACAACAAGACTATGGAACCAAGACCAGAGTGTTGAGTTGCAGTTTCAGCAGTAGCTATATGGCTACAGTATAACTGTTAGAGTCACTGGACATCAAATACACCAAAACATCTACAGCAGTGATAGGCAACAGGCAGCCCTAGGGCTAGATAAACCACCCCCGAGCCTTCACATGCAGAGCCCTGCTGCTTCCGGCTTGGCCAGATGTGTTGGAGCTTGCAATAATGGTTTAGATGCCTACCAGATAGGTATCTTTGATTAAATGTATTGTTTTAACTTATGGAGATTATGGGTAATGTGTGGACCTTTTGAAGGTTAGAGGGTCAGCCATGTGGCGCCCTGAAGTGTATCAGGTTGCCAATCAATGGTAGACAGATTTAGGAAGGCCTAAGCAATAATGGTGTAGAAACAAATGCAATTAAGTGTAATGATGCAGAATCCAGTTTGAAACTTCTCCCCAAATGCCAAAGTTCTACATGAATTTGGAGAAGGCTCTTGTGGTAATATTCCTTTAAACCAGTGCTGGACAAATACTAGTTCGGAAATAACAATGGCAATGAGGGAGGAACAAAAATAAATAAATAAAAAAAAAAAAAAATATATATATATATATATATATATATATATATATATATATATATATATATATATATATATATATATATATATATATATATATATATATATATATATATATATATATATATAGTGTACCCAGGTGACCACAGAACATCTTCCATGCAGCAGGGACAGGAAAAGGCTCTGAATGGCAGCTCCAGCTCTATTGCGCCTGTTGGGAATTTACTTGAGTACACGAGCACCTGTACCACCATATTCAGGTTCAGCCCCACATAGTACAACAAGTGACTCCTATCCTGTACTAGCCTGATCACCGAGTATACAAGCTACAGAGTCCCCCCCACTTGTGACCAGTGAGGCTGCATGGGGACAACTTGTATTCAAGGTCACGTTCCTTCAAATAATTGCCATTTGCTCATAGCCACTGCCAAAGCAAGTGTATTGTTATTTATGCCGATGCCATTGAGCGACACATTGGTGCAGACAAACCTTTAACTGCCAGCAGTGGTTATAAAAAGTTGAGTCACATGAAGCACTAATGGTTGGCCAACTTTTTTTTTTTTTTATTATTTTTTTTAACTTCCATGACAAAAGGTATGTCATGGAAGTTAAAAGATATGTCCAGCCAAGTCAAATTATGGAAACTAGCCTATTTAACTGGTCACTGTGGGGAGGACTGTTCTGTTTTAATAGGTCAGATACCAATTAAGTATAGCTCTCAAAATCCTCTATAAACAGAGGATAAAGTAATTTTTCAAATAAGAATTATATATTGATCAGACCTGCAATGTCAATACTACCTGCAGCTCAATGATAGATGGATATGAAAATTAATGGGCAAAGAATTTGGCTTGAACAAGATTTTTCCCTGTTCGCCAATAGTTAAAATGCATTTTTCTAACAAACGCTAGTGTATGTAGCCTTACCTTCCTGAATAATATACATGGAGTTACTGGAGTGTTTATACTTCAAATGTTCACCATGGTCTTTCACTCCTGCCGCAAGTTGCTGCATTAGGAGAGGGATATTCTCATTTAAGTAGGTGCAATAGTATCTGAAGAAATGCAGTGTGTATTGGTTGATTGAATTACTGTCACATCACTCCCCCAGCCTGTATCAAACTCCTGCAGAATTAGTTTTTTCGACCTATATACGAGATCCAACCAGGACAGACCAAGAAAAGATGGGAGGAGATTCTGTTATCTAATGGGAGTGACCTTTAAACTCTACCAAAGCCATGTTAAAAAGTAAAGGTACTGAACCTACTTTACGGTTCATAAATGGTAATTTCAATTTCGGGGTTTAGTCATCCTTTAATTTATAAATAAGCATATGCCAGGAAAGTCTTGCAGAAGCTTTTCATGTAATTATATTAATTTAGCAGCCTCTAACATATTGCTAAGGGGAACAAATTAAGAATTCCCAAGACACACTATTTCCCCTGTGCAATATCTAGACACTTGCAAGCAGGAATAATGAATGTTATGCAAGTGGTGGCCTGACAAACAGAAGTGACATCACCCAGCATCCACCAGCTGGGTCCTGGAAGACTGTGTTGCTGCTGGTTAGAAAACACCAAGTCTAACAATCGTGCAAGTTACAGACCGAACACCAAATTGCAAACGTAAACATGTTTAGCATTGGAAGGATGAGAAAAACTGCTTACACTTTAAGGGACAGATAAATGTTTTGTTCAAACATGCTAAAGCGATCACCATTAAAAGCATAGAGTTAATGACTATTGTGGTGATTATATGGATCTATAAGGCAGATAATGGTCCTATTTTCAAAAGGATGGTTAAAGTTTCCAGCGTGCCAATTGTGGTCATCCTGTAGACGGTTTACTAATCTTCTGGCAACAATCCAGTTGCAGCACTCCCTCTCTGAGATCAGCCAATGATCATCACCTCTCTTCCACTCTGATCACCTCATCGCACTCAAGAATCCAAGATTTATCCCATGATGCCCACCCTCCACTGGAACAGGCTCTGACTGTACCCCAATGTGTGCGCCTTCAAACTGGCACTCAAAGATCACCTCTTCAAAGCCTACCAGCCATCCACCTAACCCTCTCCCCAATGCTTGTTCTCACCTCTTCACAGCCACTTTGCTCCCTCCTCTTGCGCTAGATCCCCTCCACAAACTCCCCTTTGTGCATGCTCTCTGCCCTCCCCTTTAGGATGTAAGCTCTTACGAGTAGGGCCCTCTTCCCCCACATCTCTATGCCTATACTTCTGCTTTAACCTCACTGTACAAGCTGTGCTTGGAACTTTGATATGTTGCATTTGTTTATTGTTCTGTACCGTTTCCCCCTGTATGGTCTACTTTTTGTATTATGAACGGCATTGCAGAACTCTTGTGGCACCCTATAAAGAATAATAATAATGTTGGAAGGGATCTAGACGCTCAGCCTGTGTGTTGAATGAGAATATCATCCAGTTTGGCCCCCCCATCATTATCATTTATTTATATAGCACCACTAATTCCGCAGCGCTGTACAGAGAACTCACTCACATCAGTCCCTGCCCCATTGGGGCTTACAGTCTAAATTCCCTAAGACACACACACGAGACACAGACAGACACATTAGGGTCAATTTGTTAGCATCCAATTAACCTACCAGTATGTTTTTGGATTGTGGGAGGAAACCGGGGCACCCAGAGGAAACCCACTCTAACACAGGGAGAACATACAAACTCCACACAGACAAGACCATGGTCGGGAATTGAACTCATGACCCCAGTGGTGTAAGGCAGAAGTGCTAACTACTATGCCACCGTGCCCCCCCACGAATGACCAAGTAGCTCAGTTGACAGAACAAGCTGCAGAATCAAATAAACGTGAATGGAGACTCAAAGGATCACTTGCCAATTTGGCCGCATATAACCAAAACGCACTACTTACCAAAGTTCAGCGCTTAGGTGGATCTCTTCCAGCACATCAGTGCTGGCTGATAATGCAGTTGTCATATTCTGACCACAATTACCAACATACCCAACTGTAACCTTAATTATTTCAAGATCATCTGGCATTTTGGACATTTTGCAGTCAGTGATACCAGTTCAATAGCTTGATATGCAGCAGAGTTGACCCACACTGCTCAGTCTTAATTGCCAATCACTATTCTGATAAATAAAAAATAAATAAAAAAAAGTACTTAACCACCAGTTAGCCAATGATGTTGGGTACAGTCAAGATATCCAGAGCTTGGCTACACAAGAGAATGAAGCAAGTTACGTTGTTAGACCAAGATAATGTAGAATTCAGGAGTCAGTCTGGTAAATGCAGGAGAGCCAGCAGAATCTTGAGTTGAGGAGAATGTGCATCTATTAACCGAATTAAGAGGACCATAAGCATTTTTTTTTCTTTTTAAATAGGTAACGGCTACAGAAATAGACTTGGATTTGCCCAATCTTATTCATAGACGGCCTTATATTTAGCTGAAACTACTCATAATAGTGCCACTGTAACCCGCTGTATAAATGGGACACTGGAAAATGCTACTATCCAAAATGTATATGTTGTTAAGAGTCCCTTATCTTCCACAGGAAGATATCGTACATTAGCCACTGTCACTCGTTGCAATAAATGCAGACATCCAAAGAAAGGTGCTTCTTTGTACAGAAAATGCCTTATGAGTCACTAACCTATATAATTAGAACATATCTATTTTAATGAAATGTTAAATTTGACATTAGAGAATAAACTCATACAAATGGATACAAAAACAATCACTTCGATTTAGCACATATTAGAGGAAGTATTGGGCTTCTAGCCAGAATCCAATGAAAGAGGCAAATGACTCTTTCCCATTTGCCTGTACACAAAAGAGTGAGATCCAGATATAGACCTCAATCAAAGCTGCAAATATCAAATAGATCATCGTCAGAAATATGCAAAAATAAAAAGCCTGTTTTGCATAGCTACACTAGTAGCTTTCAGTGCAGCTTTCCATTACACATTTAGCCAACTTAAAGTACTTCACCATAAAGATACATGTATCTGACACATAAGGTGTAGGTGTTACAGGCTCAAGCAGCCTATGGCTCACCATTGTGAGACTATAAGTACCTGCGGAACCTGCTTGCTGAGAAGTTATCGTTAAACAGCTGTCAGGCTGCCCTCCTCTGCTATACCAGCTAGAGTACACCTTGTACACAGACGTGTGATCTGATAGTAGAGAGCAATACAACATCAGCAGCTGGGTACACTACTGCATTTTACATCAGATGTGATTTCTGTAACGATTTTACCAACGACTGAAAGTCCCGTTGAGCATGCAGATTACCATCAGATCATCTCAACCATCTACTGGAAAGATAGTGACTCTACTCCACAGATATCTGCCTACACTGCTGGTCGTTAGGCAAATATGGAAGTGTGTACGCACTGACATTGTTGATCGTGATTTTAGGAAGTTTAAAAAAGCAAAACATTTTGGCAAGATAAAAAGCATGACCGTGGGAGCTTACACACTCCTACAATATATGACCAAGCAGTGTGTTACCAGCTTAATGCACAGGGGGGGGGGAAGTGGGGGGGGGGGGGGGGGGAGGGTGGAGCTTTGTTTTGATGACAATATGTAAGAGGGTAATCAGATTTGCACAGTAGCCAACCCCTTACTACTGGGAAACATCTTGTATAGTTAAAATTCACTGCTGCTAAACAACACTTAATAGGTTTATTTTATAGTATTTGTAGAAAAAAAAAACCAAGATGCTTAGGAACATCAGTTCAATAAAATAAAATAAAAAAAAAAAGTGTTTTTGCACGAGTAGGAGCTACAGTTTTAGCAGAAGTAAAATATCCATTTGGGAGAGAAACAATCAGATACGAGGTTCCCTAGTAGCCCAGTGTGGAGTAGGTAATGATCTATGATCATTTTTAGTAGCACCCCTATGAAAATTAGACATTTTATTGTTAATTTATGCAGATACGTAACATGCAAGGCTACTACAGAACCTTCAACTAACTGAAAAGCCTCCATAACCTCCAATGCACAATGTCATGTTACTTGTTGCCATGGTAATTGCAGGACACTTCAAACCTTAAGTCACCAACAGTAGCTTGAAAAAAAATAACAAAAAACCCACTCAACTTCCTACATGAAACTAGAGTGATGTGTTAAAGAATGCAATTGCAGCAATAACTTCATAGCTATGGATACACCTGTCCATCAGCAAGATTCGTTTTATACAAACAGTCCTGTAAAACTAAGTTACACTGTTATTTATTATAGACTGCTAGGACAAAAAAAAAAAGAAATCATTATTGTACCAACCCATAAAATGTAAAATCCTATGCTCCCAAATGCTACAGCCCTGAACTAGACAAATGCTCTTTAACAAAAGTAATACACTAGTTTATCCAACATGCCATAAAGCTGGTTTCATGCACATTGAAATAAAATAAATTATGTATATGCACTTTCAAAATAGCCATTAGCCTCAAGAAAATAATGAAAGCGAGCAATATGCATTTTTATAATGTATCCTGTTCTCAAGCTAGACTTTATGGAACCATCTTCGCACCCATGTTTTAAACTTACACGGGTCTGAACCGTAGACCTTTCAGTTAGTGAATTAAATGTAACTTCGTAGCGTACTTTATTCCCTAGGATAAGAGATAAGAGCACCTGTTCAATAAGTCATTCGGAGAGCCAAATAGCAGAATTTAGGATGTCATTAAGCATTTTCCAGCCTCATGTAGCAGGGACAACCGCATTTCACACTGACAGCTAAGCATCTCTAGAGGAGAATAAACACTGTTTATCACAGCATTTAACATGTGCCACTCCAGCCACAGTGGTAGTACCAACGATTGTGCAACTAAAGACTATGGCCTTCTATGCTCTTGAATAGCTACATTTTACTGGCTCCACAAGCCACCAAACACTGCTGCCATCTGTCACACTTATCTTGTGTTGAAAACAATTTTGCTGCTGCTATGCTGCCAGGACAAGCCACCTGGTCAGAGCCCACTGTAGGGTACTAAGATGTGTGGGTAGTAGATAGTTGTCTTGCAGTCAACTGCAATGCAAACACCCAGATACCTTAACGCTACTGCCATCCATTGCAAGTCAAAGTTAAGGGAATACTCCTTTGCTCCACTTCGTTGAATGAGACACTAAAGGACAATTTTGTACAATGTTCAGTAGCCAGAGTTATTTCAGAATTCATCAAGTATACAGATTTTGAAGGAATGTCAGTGAGTGCAACATGATTTCACCCCCAAATAAACCAATTCTGTGATCAGGGGGCCATAACAATATTCCACCAGTATCTGGCGAAAGGCAAAGAACATTGGATCAATGGGCAATTGATTGAGCTAGAGCTACACACTGCAATATTTAAGCAGATGGTGCACTGTAAAGAGAGTGGGAAGTTAGGGTAGCTAAGCAGTGACAAATACCACCAGTCACAGCAATCAAACACCTTTTATGAATTTAATTAGAAATCGCAATTTTTTTGATGGCCCATACACAAGCACTTAAGATTGGTTGTTGAATATCAGAGGCTTGATAGAACGTATAACTAGCCATCTGGTCGGGGTGTGTACAACTGGACATGAGGGGCTAGGCAGATTCCTGGGATATTAGCGAACAACTTTAAATCTATTAATGAAGGAGATCAGTCTGTAGTCCCCACAGTTCAGGGGGTACTTCCCCCTCCTTGCAAATTAATACTATTTTGCAACTTTACAAGGAGTGTTGATTTATAGATTAGGGTTAGATGAGTTTCTTGAACATACTTTACTGCAAATCGTCCAGTTCTGGCACCTATTTAGGGTTCAAGTTCTTAATGGACACCTTTACCTTTGATAAAACGCCACATGCACACATCTACATTTTACTGTGTACTGTGCCCTTCCCAATTAGAACGTAAACTCGCTACTGAGTAGGGTGGTCTGCACCCTTTGTTTTGAAGTCTGGAATTATTTTGTTTTCCTTGTATGTCCCTGTTTTATGAACACTGATCAGCCACAAAATTAAAACCACTGACAAGTGAAGAACATTGATTATCTTGTTACAATGGCACCTGTCAATAGGTAGGATATATTAGGCGGCAAGTGAACAGTCCCCTCTTGAAGTTGAGGTGTCAGAAGCAGGAAAAGTGGGCAAGTATTAGGATCTGTGCAACTGACAAGTGCCAAATTGTGATGGATAAACTAGGGCAGAGCATCGCCAGAGCAGCAGGTCTTGTGGGGTGTTCCCAGTATGCTGAGGATAGTACCTAACAAAAGTGGTCCAAGGAAGGACAACTGATGAACCGGCAACAGGGCCTAGGCTCAATAATGCACGTGGGGAGCGAAGGCTGGCTCATCTAGTCCAGTCCCACAGAAGAGCTACTGTAGCACAAACTGCTGAAAAAAAAATTAATGCTGGCTATGATAGGTGTCAGAACACAGGGCATCTCCGCTTGTTGCGTAACGTAACTGCAGAAAGGTCAGAATGCCCATTGTGAGCCCTGTACACTGCCAAAAGCGCCGACAATGGGAGAAGGTGGACTGGTTTGACGGGTCAAGTTTTCTTTTAAGTCATGTGGACGGCCAAGTGTGTTGCTTACCTGGGGACAATATCGCACCAAGATGCACTATGGGAATGGGAAGAAGGCAAAGGCAGTGTGATACTCTGAGCAATGTTCTGCAGGGAAACCTTGGTCCTGTCATTCATGTGGATGTTACAGGCATGTACCACCTACCTAAACATTGCTGCAGACCAAGTACACCTCTTGATGGCAATGGTATTCCCTAATGGCAGTGGCCTCTTTCAGCAGGATAATGCGTCCTGCCACAATGCAAAGATTGTTCAGGAATGGTTTAAGGAACATGACAAAAAGTTAAAGGTGTTGACTTGGCCTCCAAATTCCTCAGATCTCAATCCGATCGAGCATCTCAAGTTTGAGCCATGAAGGTCCTGCCTTGCAACTCACAGTACCTACTAACGTCTTGGTGCCAGATGACATAGGACACCTTCAGAGGTCTTGTGGAGTCCATGTCTCGATGGGCCACAGTTGTTTTGGCAAGACGAGGGCAACACACATTAGGCAGTTGGTTTTAATGTTGTGGCTGAACGATGCATCTGCTGTTTATCCTACTGTACAGTGCTACAGCACTGTGCCACCTAGTAACTACTTTACAGTCCAACACAGTGGATTTTTATGTTACCTTTGTTCAGTACAGCTATTTCAGAGAACTGAGAAATAGCCAAACAAGCAATGTTACGTTGCATTATTCAGGACTAGTCTCCCTGTACTTTCATTTATTAATATCAATACCAATGTAGTTCTCTAACAGTGGCCTTGAGTGTATGATACTAAATGGAAATACTGTTAGTTGTCTTGGAGCCATGTATTCATGCAATCTCTTTAGAAATATTTTTTTCTTTTTACACAATTCCGTTTGATGGGATGTAGACAAAATTATTGATATAACACATCAGATAAATGATACTCTTAAACAAGCCAGAAAGTTGCATCAGTGATGCCTATCACTACTACAATTATGTCTCATAAGCACTGGCATTAATTACATACATTTTACTAGCGTCTAAACATACACATGTAAAAGGTTAGGTCACTAGCAAGCCAACAGCAACTGGCTTTTGAAGGCCACAAAGCAACAGACGGTATTCCCAGCTAGACACTGAAGGTTGTACAGTCTCAGGGAAGAGACAAGAACAGCAATTTTTGTGTATGTGACCTCAAAGTTGTGTCAAGCAGGCTTAGATTTTGGGCTCCCATATAATCGAGGTGGAGGACTCCATGATTCTACCTTAGCAACTAAAAAATTAGGTTAATTCCACAAACAAAATATAGCCCAAGTTTTATAGCGAAACTGGCTGCACAGATCGGCAACTTTAACAGCGAGTGCTAGAAACCAACATTGAGGCGTTTAGATTTTAATTCCTTCAGCTTGTCAACATCAGAAGAATCAGAAATAGCAGAGTCCCCTCGAGCTACTGGGATCCGTGACCCCACACTTCTGCTATTTGTGGAAAGAAGGTATGGCACATAGGGATAATCTGCCAATGATGATTGCTAGCTTTGGAAACAGATTAGTTTTATAGTAACTAGCCTGTGTGAGCAACTACCGTCATTGAACTGAATTATGACTTTATATTAAGAGCTGTGCTAATCACACCTACATTATCCACTTCCTACCATTTTAAGAGTCTTGAATTCTTAAAGACACATGTATACATCCCCAAAGAGGATACAATATGAGGTTTTAATTCATTCTAATGGGCTCTGTCTACTCCCTGTGGCCTGCTGCTTACAGGTATCAAGTTATTTAATCAATTTGACAGTACAGAATATACATATACAGATAGGCCAGTAATCAATGTATCATGTAAGATCTTCCCTTCCTAGCCTAGTTAAGGGGAAGCTGCACACTCTTGACAGAACAGCATTGTCATTATGACACTGCTGGCTTCGGGGCAGGAAATCAGAGTAGAAGAATTCCAGTAGCACTATACACACGTTGCAGGAGTTAATTCTTAACTTTTGCTCGTGTAAATGCAGATATCGGCAACATGTATGTCTGATGATCAACTGATTGCCATCTGATGGTTAATTGGGCATTTTGTAAATGTGGTCAGCAGATAAGATGAATGCTATCCGCGTGCATTTGGTTATGACAGCATTAAATTTATGAAGAGATTTGCCTAAATGATTAGCCTTCTGCATTCATAAGTACATGCTCACTTACATCCTGCTTTTGGAGCCTCAGTCTGTGCTTACTTTTGCCAAATTGCAGTATGAAAGAAGCAAGTCATTTAAAGCTGTACTAGTACCACGTAACTTACCAACCCAATCCTTCCCATAGCGTGAATGTTGGGACTGCTCCCCCCCCCCCCCTCCCTCCTTCATGCAGAGGCTTCATGGTTCTTCTCAAAGCCCTTGACAAAACCTGGGCTGTGCGATGCTGTGGAGGCAGCATGTGATCCAGAAGATAGAACAGAAGCAGCAATAAAAAGATTACAGTTTCTGTTTGGTCCTCCTGCTCCATCATATCTGCATGGAGCAGGAGAATCTCAAATAATCTCATCGAGTAAATTAAAAACACAAAAACCCTAACCCACAGAAAAGATGCAAGTTTGTGAAAAATTGTGCACATCAAGGGGAAAAGAGGCACATGACACCACAGAATTTGTGATGCACTTTTGTCAATTATCTTTTATTTATAAAGTGCTGACAAATTATGCAGCGCTGTACATTGAGGTGATCATGACACAAACTAATGACACAGAAAGACATGAATCAGAAGATAAAAATATGGCCCTGCCCAAACGAAGTTAAAATCCAATAGGTGCAGGGAACACTTGATACATAGCGGAACAAGAGACTACCAAGGACAAGCCCAAACATGTACTGAGCAGTCTTGTGTCATATCCAAGGAAAGAAACAAACAAACTACACACAGCATGGTATAAAAACAGACATCATTTATTTATATAGCGCCAACATATTCCATAGCATAGACAGTTAAAGCAACTTTGTACTAAATTGCACAAGGGCATGCTGTTAAATATGGCACCTGTCTCAATGCAGAAAACCCCTTTAAAAGGCAAATATCCAAAGAGAGCAACCCATTTTTAGCTGGTAGAGAACATTGCACGATCCCATGTCAAGTGTGGAAACCAGTTTGACTACTAATAAACAAATCACAATTTAATCTATAGAAGCTACATTCTTGGAAGAGTGGTTATGTGAAAGCTATTGCAACATTTAAATAGAAACACTATCAATTCTCAGATTCGAAAACACAAGCTGGCCCCTACAACACAAATCAAATATTGTACAACACTGTAATAGACCTATTTTCAGTTACCAGTAAAGCTGGGTAAACACCTATACAATTATCACGCAGATCACACAATTCACGACCGTTTGGTCAGATATCTGATGAGTGTGTACACTCCCATGACCATATTTATGGTACCACAAAACATCTATTTGGTTTTATAAGCTTCCTAAAAATCATAATTAACGATACAACAATGTTTTTTCAGCAGCTTGTTACAAGATGAAGATTACAGATCTAATGGCAAATTGTGTAGGGGTTGCTTACGCATGAACTGCCATACTCATCTGGACTTTCAATCGTCAATGAAATCATTAGACACATTGCATCTGAAGTATGACTGCATAGGTGTGCACACCGCTTTTCTAGTATTAAGCTCAGGACAAGTGTCAACTAACTTCTAATCTGTAAGAATTAAAGCTACACCCACAAAAAGTATTTCCTCATGATCCAATACAAACCATATTTCTAAATGACCTCCCCCCCAGCCTTTATAGTAACCACAGTCCAAAACGAGAATTGACTCTGTGAACCCCCAATTCAGTTTAAACTGAATACCATGCATAAATACTTAGCCATCTAACTATTAACCTCCATCCTAAATGACATTTTTAGTGAACTGCTCATTTGTTTAAGACATCCATCGCCTTTGTAGACCCTGTAGTTTTTGCAGTCTGAACTCCTAACTCAGTACAGAGTCTCTTGAATGTTGCTCCATTCCTAAAATATTCCCCTTGCAGATATTACCTAAATCCCAATCTATTCCAAACCCCTCATCTCTTTATTACTGTAACCTTAAGCCTTGCAGAGCCCCTATCATGCTGAACACACCCCACTCCTCACACACTCCAACTGACTTAGACCCCTGCTGGTGGGGAACTACAAGTCACAGCGAGGCGCACCACCTACTGACAGCCAGCCCAGGTCATACCTTGTCCGAGTCCAGGTCGGGGTCCGCCTGGCACAGCCGGTACAGGAAGGATTTGGGGTCCCTGCACAGAGTCTGCCGCGTTGTCAGGAAACACGTCCCCCCGACATTCAGACGAACCCACTTGGAGACACTGCCCGGCGTGCTGCCCCTCTCACACCGCCTGCACACCGCGGGCCCGGAGCCGTTCAACTCACAGCTGGTCTCCGCCATGTCCGTCACTACACTGACACTGACAGCCCCGGAAGTGTCCGTGCTTTAATAGCGTCCCCCTCCTGCTGCTGCGGCGCGCTGCTGACGCTGCACCGGAAGTGGCTGTTACACAGGGGGACAGTGTACTGCAGTGCCAGGAAACCTGAGAGGAGTGCCCCATCCTCTATGTATATATGTGTGTGTGTGTATATTATATTATATATATCTATCAGGGTGACAGTGTACTGCAGTGCCAGGAAACCTGAGAGGAGTGCCCCATCCTCTATGTATATATGTGTGTGTGTATATTATATTATAATAGAGATATATCTATCTATCTATATCTCTATCTATCAGGGGGACAGTGTACTGCAGTGCCAGGAAACCTGAGAGGAGTGCCCCATCTATGTATGTATGTGTGTGTATATATATATATATATATATATATATATATATATATATATATATATATATATATATGTGTGTGTGTATACATATATACACACATGTATGTGTGTGTATTATATATATATATATATATATATATATATATATACACACACATATATACATACACACACACACACACTTTATAATGCCAATAGCACTGGGTGTATTCTCTGCACAGAACTACTTTAAGCTCTTTTGTATTATATGTCCCTGTATTTATCATCCCAGGAGTGCCATCATTATGAAATTAAAATATGTATATGTCCTGATATCACCACAGGCCCTAAAATTAACCCCCTACTTCTTTATGGATCCTAAGGCTATAGGGGCTGTCCCCACATATCCTGTATATATTTCAATTCAAAATTAATATTCTCCTGGGAAAAAGGAGGGCTGTAAATGTTCTTAGGTAAAAGGTGTATGGCAACAGTCGCACAGATATTTTTGGGGGGCACCAACATAAAGCATACATCCTAACTTTTTCATTTATTTTATTTAACCAAGATGGTGCGTGAATGCGGCGGTGTGGCGATGCAAAAAAGGGGCGTTGACGTGGCCTCCAAATTCCCCAGATCTCAATCCAATCGAGCTTCTTTGGGATGTGCTTGAAAAGCAAGTCCCATCCATGGAGAGTCCACGTACAGGATCTGCTGCTGCTAATGTCTTGGTGCCAGATACCACAGGACACCTTCAGAGATCTTGTGGAGTCCATGCCTCAAGGGATCAGAGCTGTTTTGGCGGCCTACACTATATTAGACAGCTGGTATCAATGTTGTGGCTTATCTGTGTATATTTAATGAACAAGTCACCATGTAGCAAAATTTGCTTCAATAATAAATTGTAATATACTGAAAGATGAAGTTAGCCATTTGCTCCAGAAATACATATGCACTACAACCCTTGGGCATCAAGGGGACGTTACAAGGGTAGATGTTTTTACCATAACATGTATGAAATAGGAATTCTGGTACCGGAAGATCACCTACTATGACTAAGCAGATAATAACTGGCACTTTACAGCAGTGAATTCTGGGCCCCTGAAACCAAAGGGATGTTTTCCTCCACATGTGCTGACTTCAGAACATTTGGAGTTGGTGAGCGAGCCAGTTTTCTTTAGGCCAGTTGACTGTGACTGGGGAGGTGGGATACCTCCTACAGCAGGCAAGTCAGTAGTTCTTGGTTATTTGGGAGACTTACAGCTCGAGCGCCTTCTGGGTTGGCATCTTGTTTTCAAGCATACTGCAAATTGTTAATTGGATGGTCTATACAAACAAATGTTTGGCTCTTTGCTTTTAGCAATTTTACCAATGGAAGGGGGAACAAAAAGTCCTGATCAGCATGCCAATTCATGTGTATACACTATACACGATTTACCGTCTGATCTGTGCTCTTCATCTGTCATAACTATCGGCTGAAAAGTTTCAGTAATGCTCGTTGCATATAAATAGACATCAGGAAGGTTTCAATATCAGGTACATTGTTCTGACCAGTCGTTCAAGTCCCTACTAATGGATAGTAGCGACCAGAGTCCAATCCAAAAGTAAAGGTCTTTTCCTCCAGAGTGAAGTGGGGGTTGTGGCATGTCAGAGTTGGGGATCTGGCCAGTCCTCACTTGGTTATAAAGGGGGTGCCTGTTGGACACCTGCACCAGGGGGGACTCTACACTGACAGCCCAGCTCGCAACCAGCTGGGGGTCTTGGCTTACTCTTTGGAGGTGCCACGCGTGATTTGCCCTTGTGTGGACGACTGGGCTGTTTTAGGGGGCGACTCTGTGGTCACATCACTTCGATTGCAGTCCACGCACAACGTTTCTGGGTTGCCTTGTTCCGGGAGCTGGTCACAGTGCATCTGATCCAGCCAGGCAAAGCCATACTGGCGCATAAGGGGAGTGCAGCCTACACAAACCCGTTCACACACTTCGGCAGGGTGGCAGCAACTTTTTGTAGTCCTCCAGGCAGATGATGCATAGGAAGCATTTCAGATCCGGGAAACAATAACTGGTGCACCTCCAGGCCAGCCTTGTCCTGCGTGTCGTGGTTCAACTGGTTAGTCGTGTATGTGCAGTTGTAGCCGATGCCCTTGCACAGAGGCACAGTGATCTCTTGGCAGGTCAGGTCCTTGGCAGTAGCAGCTTGAGCTCTGGGCAGCCACAACCCAGTGAACAGAAAGCAGCAGCAGATACATCTCCAACCAGCAGCACCTCTCCATTTCACAGAGTTATAACACACTGCAAGAGACTCTAAGCCAGGGTTGTCCAACCCGCGGCCTGCGGGCCGCATGCGGCCCAGCACTCCTGTAAATGTGGCCCAGAAGGAGTTTTGGTTGTGGCAAAGGGGAAAAAATGGAAAAAAAATTTAAAAAAAAAAAAAAAACCTGCAAAAAAAGAAAAGAAAATACTTACCTTGCGGTCACGTTATCTGGTACCCCGGCTCCCTCCCTTGTCTCCTCCTCCGTGCGGTGCTCACAGTGAATGTCGGGCGTGATGTCATCACACCCAACATCCATTGCGGAGCGCAGCACAGAGAAGTCACCCGCGCGAGAAGAACAATCGGCAGCACAGAATTGGAGAAAAGAAGAGAAGAGGACAGGAGAACAAGCCGATTAAAAGGTAAGTTAAGAGGGATTTTTTTTTGTTATTTCAAGGGACGCTGACCAGTGAATAAAAGTCACCTGGTCCTGGAGCATCATGGACCTTATCTCCCTGCTACATACTTCTACTTGTAATACTAATGGGGCATTATATATTATTTTCTTTGGCCCATTATAAGTTGTTATCCCTTAACTAACATAGCGGTGTAATTATCAAAACAGGTCACAATTTGGGGTCACAGTGATGTATATGTCAGGTACCGCAGGCCTGGTCAGGGCACCCTGATATAATGCCTGGCTTAAATTCACTTTATTGATATTGCATTGAAACAATACAAAAGTGATTATAGTATAATAACTAGAGAGGATTTTTTGAACAGGGCAATTGAAAGGTAAGTATAAGGGATTTGAAAAAAAAAAGTTATATATAGATATAATCACTTTTTTTCTCATATATATATATGTTAACTATGTTTTCTATGGTATTTTGGATGCTCAGCTATCGTTATTGTTAGTGTATCTTATGTGCGGCCCAAACCAACTCATCGTCTTCCAATGTGGCCCAGGGACGCTAAAAGGTTGGACACCCCTGCTCTAAGCTGTCCCATGGATTAAGTGATATCTGCTGTCACAGCCCAGGCTGAAGGGTCCTCTCCTCACCGTTTTGCCACTCACCGCTCACCAGTAGCATGAGATCTAGCAACTCGAGTCAGGATAGTTGAGGAACAGTTTGGAAGCAAAATAAGTTCACACAGCAGGAACGGTATAACAAGCTTCTCCAGTCTGCAGAATAGTTATAAATCCAAAGTGACAGCTTCCTTACACTCCACAGAAAACTAGTTGCTATCTGTGTAGGATACGTCCTGTATAAAGTATCTGGGTAAATGAGGGCTACACTTTACGCCACCTCACTCTGTACGCAGTTCTAGGTATTGATTGAAGTAGTGCAAGATAGTAAATCACCAATGTGCTTTCACTGCAGGAACCCTCGCAGCATCTCCAGACCCCCGGACACCAGCTCCTCCAGTGACAGGTAAATTGCTAAATAGTGATTCCAATTCTGCAGAATGCATACACACTGGAGAATTGGAATGACATTGTGCCATCGCTGAACAAGATTTTTAGTTCAGTTTAAAAATCTTGTTCAATGACACAACGGGCTTTGAAACGATAATAGTTCCTCGTTGCAGGCTACACACCTGTTATATCAGGTAAATCAGTCGTTTATCATCTGATTGGCCAGATAGTCACCTGAAAACACTGTAGGGTGTACCCAGTCTTACCAAGCAGCCTGAAGGCTATGTGTATGGAGTATCTTTGCTTCTCTAAATAGTACACAAAGGCTTGAATATACTTTTATTGCTCTCCTTGTCTGCTTTTGCAAATGCCGCCCCCCTCTCCCCACCAACACTTCCTGGTACCAACCCTATTATGCACTATGAATAAAATACTGAATAAAAGTAGATACAAAGTTCTCAAAAAGGAACCAAGTACCCTAAACCACTTGGCATCAGGAGCAACATTTAAAGCTCCAGAATGTACATCCTATGTTAAGCCTCCTGCTCTAGAGCCCAAAGGGTACGTTTACTAAACTGCGGGTTTGAAAAAGTGTAGATGTTGTCTATAGCAACCAGATTCTAGCTGTCATTTTGTAGACTGTATTAAATAAATGATAAGTAGAATCCAAGATTATACTGCACATGCGCAGCATTAAACGGATAGTTACGAGACCTTCCGAAACTCCGGACACCTAGACTCAGCACCCCTCGACACAAGGGGAGGAAAAAGGCACAATGTGGGAAGGACTGGCTGAGATCCGGTCACCGCAGCACCAAATACGTGAGTCTATTTACATTCATATTGCCAATGTTGGTCCATGTTTTCGTTTCATCTATCCCAATCTGTGGAACCATTACCTGTTCCCATAAATTCCACAGAAATTATATTAATGGTATAATCTTATTAAGACTTTGGACTTGTTCTTATGTCTGGATTCTCCTAGTATTGGAACGTTTTCGTTCCCATAGGACCAGGAAACTTTTGCATATTGACCTTAATACCAGATACTGTGAACATTACTTTACTGTGCATGCAGAAGCATCTATTTTGGGTTGTCCAGACAGGACATTTCACCATCATTTACATTACTCTCTAGTTTATGCATGTGTCATTTGGATTCATATTTCCCAGTTTTAAAGGTCCAATGTGTGGAATTTAAATGTATGAAATTGCACTATATACTTGCATGCATCAATTTCTATAAGCTTTTTGTTCTGGCCAGAACTTTGTGATCAATATCCTGTTCATGCACCACATGTGTATGGATGTTTGTTTTTTTTTTTCATTTATTGCGAATAAAAACCACATTTATATAACAATTCCACTTTCATCACCTTACATCTTCAAACCTATATACAGCCCAGAACTCCATTTCGCTTCGATGACTAGAATATGATTGGTTGCTATAGGCAACATCTCCACTTTTTCAAACTCGCAGCTTACTAAATATATTCAAGTCTCTACCCTATACTGCATATCTGCTGAGCAAAAAGAGTGGAACCCACCCATTATATGCAGATTTTTTTTTTTTAACGTTTAATTTTTTTTTAATATGTAGGAATGATCGTTCTGATTTAAGAAGCAAATAAACCTACTAGTGGATATTTAGGGTGTGGCTCACAAGCCAGCCTTTGTTAGATGTAAACCCTTATACCTGGGAGGTGAGTGCATCTGATTTTAACTGCATTTTAATGGTGTTTAAAGCATATAGGTCAGTGTAGGACCTGCATATAATGAGGTACCCTTGACGTTGGGATGCAGGCTTAAGTCTTTTGATCAAAATATGAACTAATACCTCATGTTTTCATTTTGCTAGACACACACAGATATGCAGTTTAAAGGATAAGCGCTGACAACATGTCTTTTTAGTAGATATTTATATCCAAACATATGCAACTTTGTAACATATTTTTAAAGTCCTTACACTTGACTAAATTTTTCCAGCATGCCATCTGCCATCCTTTTGATGGCAGTTGACATATCTTAGAAACCGATTAGCAGCAGAATGAAAACCGCTTAGCATTGAAATGGAAAGGGACAGTGAACAAAAAAAACAACAAACAAACACACACACACACTGTAGGGTTGAATGACCAGCTTGTGGTACAAGAAAGGTAGTATTAAGATTAGTGGATTTTAAAAAAAACAACATTAGTTTCAGAAAGGCATCCTGTTTGCTATTTGAGCCACATCCCTCATCTTAACATCTACGTAGCTGACCACAGGCACGTGAAATGTGTTTTTTGCGGTTTGTGATGAATGATATAAAAATACGTATTCACAACTTACTTTATAAAAGCCAACAGTAGTTAAGTCAAAGTAATTTATATGACAAATACATGGTTTAGAAGATGTTGTGAAAAGGGAGTTACCACTCACAATTACACAATCTTATTTTTAACAGTTTTTCCTCAAGGCAATTATTTAAAAATCGGAAGACAATGATTATTTATCAGTCCATGTTTTAATAACCAGTGATCCACTATGGAATTAGCTTTTGTTGTGCAGATGGTTACCTTTTGGGTTTGACGAGCAGGGAAAATAAAAATAAAGTTTGTTAGCATATACAGTGATCGCCCAGTGTGTGTTCAATTGGAAGCTTCCAATGTTATTAGAACTATCCAGTCTTTTCATCTCTTTCTATGCCATACAGAAAGCGTTGAAAATACCATTAAGCAGAGTTTTAGTGAATAATAACCCTTTATTCAAGAAAATAAAATAAAATCCTCAATCCTTCATTACAAAATAATTACACGTCACCCAGTGAAATAAGACAGACATTTTCATATAGATGGGCCACTAGTTTAACAGCTCTATTAATGTGATTTTTCCAGACATGCTCAGTTGTGCTCAATAACATAGGATTTTTCAATCATGTAGTTTATTCAAAATATTGTCTTTGTCTCACCCTCCCTCAAAATATATATTCCCTTTAGGACCTGGACATACAAGTTTTTTGTCTTTGTAGTATTCATTTTTCTTTTACCAGCTTTTCCACTCTATTTTCTTGCAGTTTTTCCACGTCACATTCAAAACGAACAAGAACTGCAAAGAAAGTGCAAGATGGAAGAAAAAAACAGCCACTGAAAAACTAAAAGCAAAAAAAAAAAACCAAAAAAGGTGTCTGCTGACCATAGAACACTTGTTACTGATCCACACATTTCAGTTTTCCTTGCTGCAAAAAAAAAAACGGCTGAAAAAAAGTAAATAAATCTCATGTTCATGCCCTTAAGAGCTATTTGAACCTGGAACACCCAGAAATAAAGAGAGAGAGAAAAATAAAAGGCAGAACACCCCGAAATAAGGAAACAGACAACTTGTACACCTATAACCCTACATGCTTTTTATTACAAGACTAAATCGAGCATATGTGAAAAATTCCTCATTCAGTAACTACATCTAGGGGCACAAATACTTTGAGAGAAGAAAAGAAACAAAAAAAATCATTAAATTATGAGAAATATGATTAAATCATTGACCAAATAGAAAATTTATATAATAAAGCCAGAAAAAAAAAAAAAGTTGTAAAATATAGTTTACAATAATTATTCACATTCATGGCTGTACATCAATACATACAACAACGTGGCCCGGAACATGAATTCAATCCAAATAATTCATATATTAGAATTTAAATAACACAGACTGAACTAGAGGCCAATATTTAGCCAGCAAACAACCTTATACAAGAATAAAAATACAAAAGTGAATATCCTATCATTGCATTATTTGTTTTCATTGTTTTTTTTTCAGTTTTTAAGCTTAGCCTGTACATCACAGTTACAGTCAGCTACAAACCAGAGAAAAAGAGGGAAAATACATTTATAAAGAACTGCCACCAACCTGAAAAGAAAGCCAGCATACTATTATCAAGCTTGTTTATGTATTTTTTTTTTTTTTTAATTCTGTAACTAAAATACAGCAGTACTAAACTCTGCCACCAATCATGGCTTTTTAGCAGACACCATGTTATATATCTAGAGTGGTCATTGTGAACGGCTTATTCCACCAGTAATATTATCAGCGTACGTGATCATTCAACACACACTTCTTTACTAGCTGCGTCACAGAATAAAAAAGAAAAAAAGAAAATTCTCGTCTGTTTAGGCCACTGTGCAAGTCACATGTGCGTTGTTTTGAGCAGCATACTACGTCAACGTTACGAGACGTAGTATTACAGAGCAGAAGGCTCAGTTATCCTAAGTAGTCTAACAGCTACAATTGAAGCTGTGGATAATGGCAACATTAACCAGCGTTCGGATAATTTCAACAGGCTTCCCCCGTTACAGTGCCACTTTGTTTTCCCAAAGTGCTTTAGGGACAACATTCCTTTATAATTCAAAATTCAGCTGTAAATATATATATATATATATATATATATATATATATTTATATATATATATATATATATATATATATATATTTAGCTAAAGAACACAAATAGGGTGTAAATTTGGGCATATGGCAGACTCTAATTTACCACAATGTCTCCTCACAGCAAGTTAAAGAGTATTTGTCCCTAGCACACCGCGGAGGCAGTTATTTTGTAATCCGAATCTATACTCGTGAGGATGCGGCCAAACAATTTACTCAGTGAATGATTATTTTCTCTGGGCCTCATGAACATTAATCATGATGTACTTCCGTGAAGCCACTAGTTCCTACACCAGCAGCATACTCATGAACAACGGTTCAGCTCACAAAATGGCGGCCTCCGCTGTGCGCAGACCGTTGCGCTATAATTAGCACAGACCACGCCTCTTTCTTACAGAAATGTTTTTGACCACTAAACAGAAGTTATTAATAAACCAATATTTTGGGATATCACAAGTACCGTAAAAGTTTTCTAATATTTTAATTCTGACTGGTCTATTATCATATTTGTGGCCCTATCTAATTATGGTACTAAAAAAAAAAAAAAAAAAAAGTTGAAATAGCAGCAGGCAGATATCATGTAAAGCCAATGAATGGACACAGCTCTATGCTTAAACAGCTTTGTGTGGGCAAATCTAACTGGAGTCAGTAGAATAGTCTTTTCCATTCCTTCCAACAGAAAAAACATGGCCTGCTTTTGGTCTGAACATGTGGATAGAAAAACCCCCTCAGCAAAACTCTTCTTCATTTGTTTGATTCTGAAACAGGCAGATGCTATATTGTTATATCAGGATGTACGTTGAGAAAACAAAATTAAACCCCCAAAAATGGAATTTCAGACAGTGTAGATAAAAATTGGGATTTCGGACTGAGGATAAAAATTGGGATTTAGGAGATGATCCTTTAAAATATATTTATTTAGTGCCAAGGCCAACACACTGTTTACCCCCCCAGACAGCTTCTCACTATCTTATTTCTGTGCGACAGGTTAATGGTTCACTTACTAATACAAATAGAAGTGCCATGTATAACCGGTGACAAGAACTTCTGAAAGAGTGTGTTTGACCTTACTGAATGCACTATAAACAGAAGAGAAAAAGCGATGGATAGACGTTACCCTTATTGACTGCAGAGTCAAGACTGCCATGTTTTCAGCACTGTATATAGGATGTAAAACTCCCTGACCAGACTAGATCATTGCCAAGCCAAGAAACAAAAAAATAGGCAAAATGGAGGTCCCACAGACTACTGTATATCAGTTTGTCAACGTGTGCACGAGTACAATGATCTGTGTTTCTACCGACTGTACGTTAAGCTGGCGTAGCAAGGCCTACCCACTAGGTTGCAGAAGATATAGAGCTGCTGTGCACGAAAGCAAAATCACCACGGCAACGATATGCATGTTGTAACTCAACAGAAGCACAGAGAAGAAGCAAGGTAACACCCTGGAATCCATTAATGTCTTTTGTTTGTCTTCATTCCGTAATGTATAATTCTGACATGATTTCCCATGGAGATGGTGGCTTGGGGGGAGTAGAGAAGGGCTTCTCTTCTGTTCTGCTATGTAAAGCTCATCTGTTGAATCAGGGTAATCTAGCAGCATGAGGGAAGCTTGCAAGACATGGAAGAGACACAATGCTATATTTGGTGATTCTGGTATCTGTGCCGCCACACTTCTTGGATTTTTTTGCACCATTTGTGGGCGTTTCCGCTAGGGTCCATCAAGTAATATGTTCGGTTAGGCTGCAGAGTAAACACACAAATGTTAAACAACAACAACTCGTGTTTAACAAGCACTAAAGAGGGACATGGGTTATTTAATGAAGATAGTAACAGAAGCCTTATGCAAGAGAATGCCACACTCCCCTCTGCCAGGAAGAGTGACTAGCATGCCAATTACTCTTCCTCTACCTGTATCCTCCTGCTGTATGCCAGCGCTCTCCAGCTCAATGACGGAGCGCTGAGCACCGGTGTGCAGCTGGGCACTAGAGATGGAGGAGCAGAGCTCTGCCCAGTGACTGATTAATATACTGGACATACCTCATTACAAGAACTGTAGATGATAATGTGCAGTGCTCTATAGATTACTTAGACCAAAGTATTTTTGCCCTTGTAATGAGGAAAAACACTCTTCATTTATCACATAGCAACTGCATAAATATGTATTCTGTTTCTCTACGGAGCACATCGCTTACAATACATAAACGTAATAGATTCCCTTACTCTTCACAATATTAACGCTACATAACCCACAAGCATTTATACTCACAGTATGAACAAAAAAGGTTTTAAAATTCTTTGCTTCTGGGCGCAGCTCCGGTGACCATGGAATCTCTCCTTTCAGGACCTTATTTACTGGGTCCACGTAGTACAGATGTGGACCTTCTGTAAGGAGAAGCTGACGCCGACGGGCAAACAACCCCTGTAAGAAACAACAGCATAGCTGTTAATGAGTCCTGCACCAAGAAAATGGATATAGATGTCTTGGTTTTTCAACAGATTATTAGGATGACGAGTTAACAGAAATCAGGATTTCTTAGGAACGGAATGCAGTTTAAAAGTCCCCATACATAAAAGTTGACAGTACTTTTTTTTACATTGAAGAATTGTATTTTGTAAGGGATTCCCCTTTAAAAGCTAGCAGGATATAAAGTACTGTAAGCAGATGAAGTGCACGACTCCCTGTCTGCTGGACAAGAATAAATATACAAAAAGGACAACTTTGTTTTCCTTTTTATCTATACCTATGTTTTTGCTAGATGCTTTGTAAAATCCTGGAAATTAGCATTTAACAAAATGAATAATACAAAAAAATAAAAGTATGTCATGATTTCACCCAATGCAGAGTCAATATGATCTTCAGAATAGGAACCCCGTTATGACAAGTCCAGCGATAAGAAGGACATGTCCTGGTCATCGGTAAATATTGCTCACATGCACCTGGGAAGCACATGTATGTGTGTAGGGGTGCAACATTCTGCATCTTCTAATGGGAGAATCTGGGTGCATGGATGGTGAAAATTATTCCACTTAGTGGGAAGAGATTTTGTAAGCGATATGCATGTGGTGAAGAAGATGCACTCAGGGAGGTGTTCCCTGTTTTCCATCCCACAAACATGTACAGGTGCTGAGGAGGTGCCAGCAAGTGGGAGTTCATAAGCAGACATTTCGCCCAATGTAATAAAAATATTTATATAAACACAAAAAGGGACATGTAATAATATGGAATATAAGTGATTATTTTAAATCATAGGGCTAAACTAAATAGAATTTTAGAGTAAAATAGAAAAGTTAAAATGAACGAAAGGGTTGTTCTAAAGCGATATTGGCCAGGACTGAAAAGCGATGTCTTACTCTCAAGCACAGATCGATTTTCCAGGGCAGCTCTGAAGACAAGGATGTGGATATGCACCTATGAATGCACTAGGTGGACAATTACACACAATTTAAACATATATAAAAACTCTACACTCCTGAATGTTTACTGCTTCCATAAATTATTTTTTTTTATTGGAGAAGTCTCAACTAATTAAAGGGACACTCTGAAAAAAAATATTTTGTGTTCTCTAACTTTAAGCGTTGGGTAGTGTCTTCCATATAACATTATAAATATAAAATGGAAAGTTATTGCGTCGCTGTGCATTATGAGAGCATTCCCACAGTGACTGTTCATGAGCCTTGTATAACAGCTTATGGACATCTGTGACACTGATCCAAGCATCGGGCTAGGTGATTCTGGTTGACATTAGGCCAATATGTGTGGCTAATGACAGCTAGGTTACAGATAACTTAACCTCCTCACACAAAATGTTTATAAACGTTCCATTTGGTGATGTCATACAGCAAACGGACATGTTTAACCAGTATACAGGAAATAGGGAAAATCACTCTCCTACACAAGTCCCCATATTCCAACAGGGAATGTCCATTATAGCTGGATAGTGCAGCGATGGGGACAGGAACAGTTTAGTAAGTATCCCAGCGAGGAAATGTGTACAACAGGGGTCAAATAGAAATGGAGGAGAGACTGTTTTGAAATCTGTTTGATTAGTCAGTAGCAGTTTCACTGAATGCTCACTTTTACCAAGTCTTTATATTTTTACCTAACAATTAGTATTCCTCATTTCCTTCACAATGCCTCAAGCGACAAGCCCTGCTTTCAACTCCTGCTGGCATCTGTTCTCTGACTCCAATCCCTAAATCTGCTGTACATTTTATTGTGGACAATGAAAGCAGCCAAAATCATTATCCAACCGGCAACAGTGTATACACCTTTCTGCGCCATACTGTTTGTAAAGTTACCCAGCTCATATATAGTGTCTATAGTTTCAGATGTTGTGCGTTTTCTATCTGGTACATTTTGTGAGAAACATATATTTTTTGCAGTTTTAAACAAATATATGGGTTTTAGGGTCACAAGGACTGTTTTGGCTTTTTCCACAACAGTCATGTTTATGACTATTTTGCATGTAGACAACATTATGTTTGGGGTCTTATGTGGTCATGTTTGGAAGCTGAAGGTACAATTTAACTTTTTTTTTTTCTTCTTCTTAACATCTGTTATATGTTTCTTTATCAAATAACTGTAGGCAATATTGAAGAGAAAATCAGTTCAAATGAGGTACAAAGAGAAAGCGGACCTTAAAAAAGAAAAAAAACAACAAAAATTTAACTCTAATGTTTAAAGCAAAATGTATAACAAAGATCTGAAAATTACCTGGTCACCTCAAGTACATCTCCACAGGGAATTTTAAGTTGCAATTGTAAGTTTACACAATGATTAACTGATGGAAAAGTCAACCATCCAATCCACAATTAAAGCATATCCCCTATTTGCCAGCAAATGATGTATATAACCAGGGCCATTGCTAACATTAGGTAAACCTAGGTGGTCACCTTGTCGCGTCCACGGTTAGGAAGGTACCTAAAAAAACTGATTGAGTGAGTTGCTACCCAGGACGTAGGGGATCCGCCTAGTGCGCACAGTTTCCACTGGCCCTGCTATTAAAACAGCTGAATAAGCCGGTAGAGTTTGAGTGACAGCTCGGTAGACTTGTGCAGAAATCCACTATGTAGCCTGTTTGCTTCATACACATGAGCAGTCACTGATGTCACAGCCACTGAAATACCTGCAGAATCAGATTTTATTCCCCTGTCTCATCAGGATCACATACAGGTTAATAGATGTGGGAGGAGCAGCAGTGGAATTACAATGCATTTCACTTGATCACTCATTATGCTCATTTATGTGTGAAAGTTCCAATTTTGGCGTTTAGTTTCCTTGCGGCCGACTATTCTTCATTCTATTATGGGAGGTACAATTTCATACAGACAAAAGTAAATGCTTGTTACCATATTAATCTACTCCTGTAAATTACAGAATAGAGCATTAACTATTCCATGCATATAGCCCAAAGAACTTGGGCCCAGTCCACATTCATTTATCTTTCCACATTTCTAATACTGCTAGTTTCACCCTCTTCTTTGAACAGCGCTTTCAGTTAATGACAGTACCGGCTGGTAGAAGATCCTGCACCTTGCAGGATAAGTAATGGGCTCTACACTGCATACTGTGCACCCCAATGGGCTTTACTTATGTTGTATGTGGGGAGAGCTTGGGACTGGTGTGCATGTGATGGGATATGGTGGCCATACACCAAGTATATATTTATTTTCACCAGGAAGCTATGAATGTATTCCTACACCCTACCTGGTGAAATTATTCACGCTGCCAAGCAAATCTCCCTGGGGAGCGAGGTTTCACAATTAAAAGTTAAACTGTACACTTACCTTTCTTTTATCTACTGGACCCATTTTCAGTATTAAATTGTTTTCTACAAACTGGTGCCTGCAATAAAAGAACACCTTTTTGTTTAGTAACACTTACATAGGAGGAAGTAAAGCCTTTCTCATTATCACATTATTGTATAAACAGGAATGTTCTGCCACAAGCTAAGCACAACAGACAAGCTGTGTACAGTTTCAGGGAAATCTAGCCGATCAGCGCACAGCTCTGATCAACATGCCCAGCCCTAGGCTTGTTAATCACACAGGGCGGCTCAGATGTTCACCTGATAGAGAAGAAAGCTATAAGTTCTCAGGGGACACAAAGTAAATACAGTATTATAAAAAAGTAATTGCATCTTTATAGCAGGGTGTGGAAAAGAATAAATCCACTTGTCACATGACATTTTATTTCTCACCAACACTGTAAACAGCTAAGTCGCGGGCTTTATTGAAAAATGGTTTCTGCCACTAGAACATCTTTTTAGTACTCTTGAGTTATCAGTAATGCAACGGTTTCAGTTTGATGGGGAGAGAAAATGTGTCTGGTGTACTTCAATAAAATATTTGTAAAACTTTTTTGTAAACATTTAATTTGCATTGTCAGTATAATAAACAGGGGTCTCTTAACCAGGTCCACCACGATCAGCCACAGCATATGGTAAGCATTGTTACTGAAGGACTCAACTCTTCTGGGCATTTTTCCCCATATCACTGTCATAAATCAATCAAAGCTTGCCATACTGAGGGATTGGTTACACGGAGTCAATTTATTCATTAATCCATTATTTACAGTAGGACCAGTGTTGGGAGTTTGTGACCCAATATGTACAGGCAAAGTAGTCCGATATATCCAGCTAGCCGGACAAGTTGAGGTTTAAAAGACTGCTAAACATCAAAACAGTCCGTTCGGAAACACGCCTGGTCAACGAGAGGTGCAGGTACAGCAGTCATTAGTTTGTCACAGTGGCATGAAATACAAATATATAACTTTTGTGAATATAGAACAAATCCCTAAGCAGTGAGCACAATGTGAACACTTAATATTGAGGCCCTTCTGAGCTGGATTATCTGTGCAAGTTTACTTAGAAGGCAAATTTGGGATCTTCCACTACATCCTGGCAGCAATCAAAGGACTATTTCTAAAACATTTGTTTCTGTGCAGGACATTAGTAAGTGTATCATGGCAATCATTTGTTACTGATCTTGTTCTGTTTCAGAAATTATATGCCAGGTCCAACAATTTCTGCTGGACCAGGTACACCACAAAGTTTTTGGGCAGCATATTGCCGTATACAGTGACAGATGTCAGCATTCTATTACTTTTATTGTAGACTTATATTTGCACTACAATTAGGTTATTTTGTTGTTTTGGAAACCACAGCCACTTTGTATGTTAAAGAAGACAAATTGTGTTCGTGACAGAATTATGTCATTTTTTAGGATGTAAAATCAATAGAAATTAATATAAAATGACAAAGGTGTGTTTTAACCATATTGTTGTGCATAGCTGTTTCAAGTAGAATGTTATCAAAGAACTAGCACTAAATATTTGAAGGGGGTGCAGGGAGCTTTGGGCACAGCAGCTGAGCCTGGACCTGGGTATACAAACCTGCCCAGGCTGGAGTTGTGTAGTGAATGTGGCACCCAATTAGAAAAGAGCGACGGGCAAGCCAATCAGTTGCTGTATTCATTACACGCCTCCTGTCAAAGAATTAGCGTTCTGCTCTGAAAGTTACTTGCAGCTGAAATCATACAACAATGTCTAGATGGTGGTGATATAAAGAGAACAGCTTGTCCAAAAGTGGATTAATCCGCCAGCACATCTCATAAGAAGAAAAGGGTAAATAAATTACAGATGTGTATTATTAGAAAATCAATAAGGGTATATCATTGTAAATGACCATAAAAAAACATTTTAGAGGTTACAACCTAGCCACATTGATCAAATACACATTTGTTTTCAAATCCACCGAGGGACTTTTTTGTATCAGTATAGAGCAATATGTTGTATACCTCAATTGAAATTTGTGGTTTTTGGTTTTATAAAAATATTCTCCCTAGTTTTGAAATGCACTAGTACATTTTTGTTTTGCCACTATCAGAAGGAACGGTCAGTAATGATTTGTATAGGTATTATTCACGTTACCACCTTAGTATAAATGTTAAGTGATAATGGGCACCTACCATACTCTATTTGAGTAATCAATGCTCTCCCTGCTACTAAGTGTGGGTCGCCATGCTCCCTAGACATATTTATTCCAAGCTGTGCATTGTTCCATCCAATACATTAGTGTATTTATTTAATTCACTTACCATTGGTTTCCACCAACTTGTTTCTCTAGCAGTAGCCACTTTTCCTCCTCTGAGAATTGTAAGTCTAGCTCAAAAGAATTATTATCAAGGTCGTGGATGTATTGTTCTATGTTACTGTCGACTCTCTGTGGCTGAACAGGTTCTGGCACTGGCAATGTTTGGGAAGATGCTGACGAGGCTACTTGCATACCCCCAAACTGACTCAAGAGGTCGTCGTACTGGAATAAAGAGATGGACACAAATTAGAAAAATTATGTTTGCTTTTCATTGCAATTTTAGCTTTATACTGTTATAGTATACCATATGACCGCTCATATAATCATCCAACTCCACTAACCAACAATGCCAAGCTAGAATCTGAGTTAAGCAAGAGTACCAAAGAGATGTTGGATGTCTAACTAAATTGTGAGAGTCCCTATATGCTGATGCTAAAATTGCAATATTCTTTTACAACTCTGATGGACAAACGGATCTTCTATTTGGGACTTGTCAATGTATGGCGCCTTGAAGTTCATCCGGTCACCTACACACAATGGAGGCTGAATGGGCCTTTTTGTTTTTAGACTTCTAGGTACCAAATATGAGACTTTGAATTGTGCTGTCTGACTTATGCTATTTTAGTCAACTAAAAGATCAAGACTTTCTGACTGCTTTTAGAAATTAGATTTTATGGTTTATGCAATTCATGTAGTCTTAGTCTTGTATCCACTCTCCATAAAACACAGAGGATAAAGTATTTGTAGTTCATGTGGCTGGAGAAAGAATTCTGAAAGCCAAATACACCTACAGGTAGTGGGACAAAAACCACCAATATAAACCACTACATGTGACCAGTATGGTCTGTATGTGCTGTGGCATGGAGTCTACTAATGTCTGTAATTATGCACAAGGGATACAGCACCATTCTTCCACAAGAAAGTCACTAAACTGATGCCTGGTTGATATTAGGCTTTGTTCTAGAATATCCCATAAAGCTTGAATGTGTTCAGATGTGGTAACATATCGATAACATCAGTGTCATGCTCATTAAACCACTGGGTGACCAGACATGTTATGAGGATGGGGGTATTCTGTCATTCTTGAAGGCACTTCCTCCCCAGTCCCCATCAGAAAAGATGCTGCAACATGGGGCAAAGATAATCACTCACTCCCATTATGTAGCGATTACCACTGACCTTGTCTTATAAGGGAATGACTGTACCCAAACTACCCCAGAAAACGATTGAACCAACAGAAACCTTTACTGTTGGAAACAAACGCTCAGGGCTTTAGAGTTCATTAAGTTGACATCAGACGTACAGTTGTCATTTTGTCAAAAACATGGTTAAGGACAATTCATCTAACCAAATCACCTTCCTCTACTGCTCGGCAGCCCATTCATTGCCTGTGAGCTGTTTATTCAGCGAAACCAGACTAGGATATGTTGTCCTCATTAAGCAGTTTTGGTGAAAATGGTTAACATTTCAATGACACAGATCTCCTTTTGATACCAAAATTATAGGTAATCAGGACATTTTTTTTATATATGGCTCTGACCATGTAGAGATGTTATTTCCTTGATTATCTCATGAGCCACACCTGTACACGAGTGAACTGTAGCTGTCACTAACTAATTAGCTTATGTTAGATGCGGTACTCAACTATTTCCCATGTAATATTTATATACTGCGAATGTTATCAGCGCAGTAATCTTCTCTTATAAACAGATGAGGTATAGAATAGGATTGCATCCCCAGTGGTATCTACAAATGAAGGGCATTCCTTAATGACGCAGGTGCAGTCCTCCTCAACACTCTTGTTGGATGTAAACTTCTGCAGAGGTGAAAACACCCATAAGAATCGCATTATTTTCAGCAGATGAGGGTACAAGGCAATAGGTCTGCCTCAATTTCCTCTTCACAGATTCACACCTCCAGATGAAAGGGAAACCAAAATGTCTTTAAAAAGATCCAAACGGATGCAATCACCAAGACCATATGATAAACGACGATATGCTGAAATCCCTATTCAGGAGATAAATCCACAATCCTTTCCCTATTTGGTGGTGTGGGTGAACGAGGCCTGTATTGTGAATCCAGGGAGATAAAAGCTTCTGGTTTGCTTGCCTCCTAGTGTACTACCCTGATCTATGGCACAGGGCAAAGCATAGCAAGTGAATGTTGCAATGATTTGCAGATACAGGTAACAAATAATGCTCAAAGTAACTTACATTTCCATAGAATTCTTCATCATCTTCAGCCATTGCTGGTAAATACGCTGTGAGTTTTGGAGGAGTCTGAAGTTGCACGTCTTGCCATGTGATTCCATCAAAGAATGGATGGGCCTTAAGGGGACTATAGCCTCCCATCTCTTCACAGCCTAATCGCTTAGTAGGGTCTAGGACCTATTAAATAGGTAATTGAAAGAAGAATGTTCATAAAAATGGATTTACTGCAATGCAAAGCACTAAGACCCGATAGTAAAGGGACACATATACTGGCATAATATAGCTGCTTGTATTTATGGATGAAGGAATATGTAAAATGTACAGGGTAGTACTGGTAGTGGTATAAAATTATATTGTGTACATTGTAGCACAAGTGCTACTAAACACAAGATCAATTCACCAATATTTAGTTTACCATCTCCACATCAATAAACTTGATCGGTGCAACCTATAAACAAAAATGTAACCTTTTCCATTTTCAGATGCTGGTGGTAAACAGGGAGAGGGCTTACATTTGTGAATTGTAATCGTTCACTACGAAACACAACTTCTTATACGTTACATAACACAAAATAGAAGCAGAAGAGTCTATGATGTGCAACAAATTGAAGACAAGCAGAGCAATTATTATTAAGTTGTACAGGAAAAAGGTCAATTTGCAGCCCCATATTCTCTATTGGATGGTGCAGTTTCTTGGGGATTTTTATACATTTGATATTGCACGTGCTCTGTCTGCGGCATACAGAAAACAATCCCACCTCCACAAATATCAACTGTATCTCTAGTTTCGGAACATGCAGTAATTTACAGGAACTTTTACATATATATATTTTTGAATGTTCACATCTTCCATATAAATCAACTTACGTTTTAGGTTTATTGATCATTTACTTTTAAAGTAGCAACGTAACCAGAAACGGGATATCTTATGGATCCTATATTTTCAATATAATTACACAGCTTGTCCAAGTTGTATAGTCCTAGGATTATACACAGAGCCGTAACTTAGAATTCTAGCGCCTGGGGCGAGAAAGACAAATGCCGCCCCCCTACCCCTTGATATGCTGCACCCCTACCCCTCAATTTTAACCAAATAAACCTAAAATATTCCTAAACAGCGCCCCCCTTCCGCGTTGCGCCCTGGGCGGTCGCCCCTATTGCACAGCCCTAGTTATGGCCCTAATTAAGAAAAAAAAAAAAAAATCACAAACTTAAAAAGGTGCTCAGATCACTTGGCTGCTGAATTAGCGAGCATGGTCAATGACAGCAACACAGGGTGGTTGTAGTAATCATCTGCGTTTTATAGCCTGCTAGATTGAGATTACTAAGGGCTAAATTTACTAAACTGCGGGTTTGAAAAAGTGGGGATGTTGCCTATAGCAACCAATCAGATTCTAGCTGTCATTTTGTAGAAGGTACTAAATAAATGAAAGCTTGAATTTGATTGGTTGCTATAGGCAACATCCCCACCTTTTCAAACCCGCAGCTTAGTAAATCTAGCCCTAAGTATTTTGGGCAAGTGTCGACAATTATTAGTGTGGTCAGCTAAAGAAGAACAGAATGCCCAGTGATAAAGTGATAGGAATAACAGTTTGTAGTATTGACAGCATTGTCAAAGTACAGGTTTGTAAAACTCTAGAACACTGGTAATTCTGTTACACGATTAAAAAGATTCCAGTGACCTGAGCATGTAGGTGCTGCTCCAGTTCAATGCATGGCACGTTCAAAAACTGCACAGACGGTGAACTCTTACAAATAATATATACATAATAAATAAAATAGAAATACCAGAAGTTTTTCTACAAGATCTTTAGCTCTAGGGAAGAATTTTTCTGGGAAGTCGTACTCCAACTTTATTATCTTTTGAAATATAAGATATTCATTTCTGCAAGAGAGAATAAAATGGTATTGTAAGTGATACATAAAACAACCCCCATCTCCACACACAAACTGAGACAGATGCGAGTATAAAAAAAAAAATGTTAATGTAAAAGGAATTAACCATTTCTCAAACATTCACGTCAGTCATGTCAGACTCTTACCCAGCTCTGAAAGGCGGTAATCCAGCTACCAATTGATAGATAATACAACCCAGAGCCCAAAGGTCCGAGCTGAAAAAAAAGAAAAGAAAAATATAAAATTAAAAATACATCAGTTTAGAAAAATCCCCATTTTAAAGACACAGTTGCTAAAACTTTGCATACATTACTGTAAGTAACAATCTGTTCGAAAATGTCTAGAACCATAACACAGAACATGAATAATCACTGATGAAAAGATTTATTTCCATGGATAAAAGAGATCTTTATTTACGACCAGCACAAACATAAAAAGGGACACTTCTGAACAGAGGCACGATGGAGAAAATATCCAATGGTTGACTGTTCATACAGTTTTATTTTTTTAAAATGTAGAACTATACCCAATCAATTTGATGTGCATCTGATTGTCTTCTAAATGGAAAATGACTGTTAAATTAGAGTTGTTTTTACACCAAAAGCATTATAAGGACTCTTCCCCACCAAGGAATGGGATATTAGCAGCAATGCACATAAATTATGAGCTCTGTCGCTCAGAATGTAGTGCTCAGAGAGCAGTCATTCCACCAAGTGCTTCATACCAAACAGAGGCTACTGGTAAGCAGCTTCACTCTTATTACTCTACACAGTATAATCTAGAAGAAGCGCCAAAGACAATTATAAAAGAGGTTGTGTGGAGGGGACTACAAAGACCATTTAGGATAATGGAGAATTAAAGCACAGTTTGTTACTTTCAGATAAAATTCTGCAAAAGCACAGCAGTCATTAGAAGTATGTAAAGAAGATTGTGTCACTGATTACAAATCTAGATTGACAGAAGGATCATTATAACAACCCCACAATGTATTGATCACTCTAATAGAAAGTACTCAGACACAGAATGTGGAATAGTTTCAACTATCCATACAGTATCAGTCTTTTTCAATTCTGCCTTTCTTCTTATTTTGGAACAGTTGGCGTAATTATTAGAACAATTATGTACAGGACACAGAATATCTTACAGCTCTCACAACATATACTTTGTGTAAATCTCTTTCGATTTGCTTTGTTTAGGACAGAGATCATTATTCATGGATAAAAGAATTAGGTCTCAATACTGCCCTCTTCCTGATGAAAGATTAGAAATGGTTCCCCACGTGATCAGGCGGATTGTTCATATTTGGCAGAGGTTGTAGTTAATAAAAAGGTGACTTTATGAGAAAACTATTTTAGATTGCACAAATCTACTGGTACCATGGGGGATTTCCAAATTGCAAATAAAGCAATGTATAGATTCCAGGATGTTATTGGAGATTAAAAAGTCAGACCGCAAATGTTGAGTAGGCTGGAAAGATCTTTGTACATCTGGATGACTGACCACTTGGTATTTAAGTAATTGAGATAAAGTTTTAACATGTACATCTGACTGTCAAAGCTTTAGCAGAGCCTGAATGAAGAACTGCTGAAACATGAGGGACCAGTTTGACCAGTTGGAGATTGTGTATTAAACGCTATATTTTGCTACTGGGCATTTTCCGTGAATGAAAGTTCTGAAGAGAATCCTTTTTCCAAGTCATTAAGGAAAGCAGATATCCCGCTTTGATGGTAAACTGGGAAACATACCGCAACCTGTGGATTGATCAATTCAGGAGACTGTTGTACCAACTCCTGCAAAGCCACATATAAGGTATGAATATTACATGAATGGATTCTCTACAAAAGACTTGGTATAAGGGGGAAAAGCATAAGCCTTTTTAAAATTCCAAGGGTCAATCAGCGCATCTTGTACAAAAGGCTGTTGGTCCCGTGCTCAAAACCCAAAAGTCCACATAAATACTAAGGCTAGTTACAAAACCATTAGAAATGGAAAATGAAACGCTCAAATAATCTGCTCCCATGTTTTGGACTCCTGGAACAGAATCAAACACAGAAAAGAATGGTACGTGCTGCTCTACTCATGGCTTTATATTTAAAACTTCCTGGGGCGCAGGCTTAATCCTTGTGCTTCCTAGCTTGTTTAAACACACCTCTGTGGCGGCATTGTCTAATCCAATTGGACTCTAATTGGTTTGTCTCGGAGAACTCCCAATTCTGAGCTAGGCATTCGTGATCAAGGTTGGAAAGTCTGAATAAGCAAGTTGTTCCCAGTGCCAGTTTATAACTGGTTGCTTTGGGGAGACAATCTGCAACGTTGTCATCTGTACACACAGGGCAAACCTCCAAGAGAAAGTAGTAAAGGTGTTGGTGCACACTTATTGGTCACATCATAAGACAACATAAAGACATGCTGTGAGTAAAGAAATACTTGCCTTTTACAAGCGGATTTTTCTGTGAGAAGCTCAGGAGACACATATTGTGCTGTTCCAACAAATGAATTTGCCCGTGCTGTGAACAAAAGCAGAAATATAATCATGACCACTAAACAAAAGTACCATGGAAAACAAGTATGTATTTTGTAAACCCACTTTCACCAAGTTGCATATATGAGAGAGGTAGTTTACATTAAAGATGATATTATTTTTGGTACACTAACCCTATGTATTGTCCATTTAGGTTTGTTTAATGCAAATGTTAAGAGATGACTGTATAGTAAAATTTACGTACTTGGTATTTTCTCAGCTTCTATAAAAAGATATTAAACAGTATTCTTGCAGAGTTTAGTTTATTTACAGATCCCTAATTTTGTCTCTCACCTTCATCCCATTCTGCCAAGGTGACAAGTGCAGGAGGGGGTGGGATGATGCAGTCACCATGATCACCCCCCCATTATGTAATGCTGAGATTGACAGCATCACACAGAGCCTGATAATGTGAATCATGTTATTAAGCCCCGTGTCTGCCAGGATCTGGGAGGGTGCCTACTTGTCTGGGAGGACTCTGCAATTCAGGAGCTTCCCGGAAATTCCAGGAGAGCAGGCAAATATGCCTTACCGTGTCCCAAAATTTTCCTGTGCTTCTTATACATCTATGATAATCTCCAAACACATAGGGGGCACAGTGCAGGTCTGCCATCAGAGTGGCCCAGTCTAGTATGAAATGACCAAACAGTCAAAGGGTAGATGGACACAAACACTTAGAGCCTATATATGGAGGAATTCCATATGCCATGCCTGTACCAAGCACAAGTATGTAAAGAAATTGTTTTGTAAAGTACCTTTATCAATCATCTCTCCCAACTTAAAATATGGTTGGGTGCCCACTGTCACCAAATTCCATTATACCAAATATTGCAGCCATCGGTGCCTGAAGTGGGACTGTGTTGGAAAGACGCCATTCCCCGACTAGACAAGTAGGCCACAGCCTAGAAAAACGAAAACTGTACTTTGACTGTAGCCCAAAGGAAAAATTGACTCCACCTACCTTGCCGGCTGTCTGACGATAACACCTTAGCGGTCCCAAAGTCTGTAATTTGAATATGCATGTCTTCACTAAGTAAAATGTTTTCTGGTTTCAGGTCTCTGAAACAAATAAAATTTCGATACAGTATTAACATAGCATATACCAACGTAGTCAATTATATTTCACCTCTTCATGTCATTGAAACACTTTCTAAAAAAGATCATGGCCAGATAACCTGTGGATCTCCAGCTGCAGCTGAACTACAGATACTAGCATGCTCTGTCAACCAGTGACTGGGAAGTCTAATAAAACAGCTGATGCATAAAATACAAACCAATATATAACTGCACTTCACCACAGGTTATTCCACAATTGTCATTTAAAATAAATAATCAATCACAACTTCCAAGTCTACTGTATGTATCTACTGATACATTTACGCCTCTAAATGATCTCCTAGGATTTCAAAAGCCGATCACCGAACAGACAATAAACAGATTAGATTGAAGTACTTTATTTATTATATAGAAATATATTAACAAGTTGTGGTGGATGGACTTGGGGTCCCACTATTAACATGGTCTTCTCACCTGTGAATAATTCCCTTCTCGTGTAGATATTCTAAAGCACACACGATTTCCGCAGAATAAAACCTGGTGCACGTCTCATCAAATGAGCCAATCTTCCTTATGTACTTCAGTAGTTCACCATTCTTAGCATAACTGAGGCCAAAATCTGCAGCCATGGTTAAGAAACAAGATGTATAATAGTTTATTTTGAAAAACTTTATTCCATCTACAAGCATTGTTGCAGTCTGCGCTCCCATGATCTGCACGTTAAGTAAAGCTGGGTGCACACTACAGAAAATTACTGTGGATGCGATTTCTATAAAAAGATTTTACAAACTACTGAAAGTCACGATGAGCATGCAGATGTGTACACACCTATGCAATTTACCTTCAGATCTATGGTCTTCATCTGTTATAACCATCTGCTGAAAAGAATGTGACTGTACACTGTATGGAGATCTGTCTACTCTGCTGGTCATGACTGCATACACACTTCCACATTTGTCAGATATCTTTGTTCCATTGTTTATCATGATTTTTAGAAAGTTTATGAAACCAAATCAAACGATATGATGTGCTTTGGTACAATAAAACATGATTGTAGGACAGTATACACTAATGCGATATCTGACCAAATGGTCGTTTATCGTGTGATCTACACGATAATTGCATGACATTACTGTAGTGTGTACCCACCTTAACACGCAGGTAGACTACATGCTAGGGCCTGGACAAATAACATCTTTCTAATGGTAGTATTTGTTTTAATGACATCATAGGAACATATTCCAGGTCATGTGACAGTGTGGGCGGAGCACCGCAGTACACTTTCTCACGGTGAATGCATGTAACCATGGAACACATACATGCTGTTAATCTGATGCATTATATCCGCTAGCATTAAATTTGTGTGTTGTACTAGTCATTTACAAACAAGTACAAGGCATGAATATGGGTCGGAAAATGAACTCCATTGGTTTCAATGACCCCATAACCACTTGCGATGTTACTCGTATTCAGGAGCGTTGCAGTTTTACAGATTCTCCATTCAATTCATTAAAGCTAAAGTCAATGAAGTGACCTCTAATGACGTCCCAATGGCAGTAAAAGTGCAACTCACCAAAAACATGTCGGATGTTTCACCAGCATTGGAACTATGGAAAGCCTGTCTAATAGAGGGGGTGGAAGTGAGCATTCCATGTCTGGTGAATGACGCACAAAAGTCACAACGAACAGTGCAGAACTTGATGTCATTTTAAACAAAATATTTTATCTATACTAGTGTTGTAATAATGTCTCCAGAGTTAGGCTAGACTATACTAAGATTCCAGTTACACCCACATCAACTGTCTTCACTGGAAAACAAAAAGGCGGAATCGTTTGACAACTTTGTTCCACTTGGCTTGAAGCTAAAACGCTTTTTACACATTTTGTATTTTTAAAGGATACATAGTTTTTCAACATCTTGAAATGTGAAAAATAATTTGACGAAGAATGGGTGGTCCAATCGGGACATCACATCTCTTTCCCGGGTCACATAAGGTACCTTATTCTCCTTTACAATATGACGTTTCTGTAGAATTTTAACTTTAAAAAAAAAACAAAAAACACATGTTGAAAACTGTGTGCCCAAGTGTTAAAGAAGTAAGAAAAGACATTAAAAGAAAAATCACCGGTTTGAAACTAGCTAGTGGAAAGGAAAAAAAGAAGGTCTACCTGTACAATACTGCTGATTTTAATGACAATTGTAGAAATGCAAGTTTATTTGAAAAGTTGGAAAATGTATGTTGAATAGATACAAAGGGGGGTATTCAATTGTTGCTTTTAACGCGCTAAAACGAAAAAAGGCGAGCGCTCGAAAAATATTACAGTTTATACGGTAATATGCGCGTAAATACCGTTAATACGGTAGTTTACTCGCCGAATAATTAGCGAGTAATTACCGTATTAACGCTAATATTTTTAGAGCGCTCGTTTGAGAGCGTTAACGGCAACAATTGAATACCCCCCAAAGTATAAAATCCACATTTATTCTGCACAATTCCCAAAAACTTATTTGCATATAAATAGGCAGAAAAGAAAATTTAAGAGAGAAAAGAAAAAAAACAAAAACTTTCAAGGTCTCTTCTTCAGAGAGCTATGTATCCTCAGACTTTTTCATTCTATGCGCATTAGTTGTAAAAGATCTTTTTTTCTCCTCATATCTAACCAGAAAGATAAACTTCCTTTCATGAATACAGCTCATGGTGTTACATTACAAATAGGTGTGTTTTTCCTGAGTCTGTAGAAGACAGGAAGAGGTCCCGGCTCTCTATTACTCTGCAAACCAATCTTGAAATTAAAAGAAGATGTAAATGTGGAAATAGTCACAATTACAACATAAATATACTCACTGGCATATTCTCTTCCTGTTGATAACTCTTTGGCCAAAACAACCTACAGAATAATAAAAAACTGCTTTCAATACATACAAATACACAACAATAAAACATAAAATAATAACATTTTTATTAGAATTATTTACAACCCGGAAATAAATAACATGGCGCAAACAACTGTACAAAATTCCAGCCACTTTAAGCCCTGTCAGTAAATCTGAGCTAGCATTGTCTTGCTGCTATATGTGAAACAAAACAAAAAAACTATTACAAGAAAATATTTACGGCCTTGTCCCAATGGAGACTGGGCAACTGGGGGAAAAAAAGTTTTACAATGCATACCACAATTTCTATTTTGTCCTGTTGTAAGGACCCTGTGCATGAATTTAGGAAAACATTAAGAATTAATTGAAAAAAAAACAACAAAAAAAAAACACAACAACTTACAGTATAGTCTAGTCAAAAAAAATACATTGTGCAATAAGCATAGCTTAAAAACGGATTCTTCATATAATATGTACTGGTTGATTCCAGCCTTTCCTCCTAAATAAGTGTGTATCACGCAGCAGGACCACTCAAAATTAATCTAGGGGATTTTCTGGTAGGTGAAAAAATACCACATGCAATCTAAAGTATTCCACATTCTATTACAACATGGAATCTTCTTCATATAGAATTATTAATGCTGCAAGATGGTTGATTAAGACAAATTAACTTGTATCTGGTCATTTATAATCCTCAGATTATTGAATGTTTTAGAAGTTAAATCACTAAGTAGAGACTACATTTGGACATGTGTCTATGTAATGCTAAACTCACTGTTGAGAAGGACCCTTCACCGAGGATTTTGCCGAGCTTGAAGTCTTGGGGGCGTTTCTTTCGAGGCTGTTGTGTTTGTTGTTGCCCTGTGTGCTGCTGGGGGTCAGGATTAGCTCTGTAGTCTGCCATCTTTGCATCGCTGGTGGAGCTTGCTCGGTTGCTGCAGTTTGCAAGGGCAGGCGGAGAACCGGTGTCGGAGTTTATTACTAGTGAGGGGGATGGGCAGGAGCACATGACCACATTGGACTGAATAGGAATAGCATCATACTAAAAAACAAAAACGGGAAAGAGGGTCAAGCTGGGCATTCAGTATAACATATGCAAAAACATTCTACTGGACATATCCAAGTACCATTATGAACGGTTGCACAGGTCACTCTGTAAACCATAAAAAAAAACAAAAAAAAACAAAAAAAAAAAAACAGCTTTCATCCTGGACTGGTCATGAGCACATAAAGCCACATTGGTGTCTATACAATAAAGTTTGCCTAATAGAGGGGGTGGAGTGAGCATTTTTTTTTATTTATTTTTTTAATCTGGAATACTTGCAAAATTTGGTTTATGGGGATGAGGCATGGATGCAAAGTTGACATGAACGTAGGCATGGTCATGAATAATAAACCATATCTAAGTGATAACGCTCAAGTCTATTTTACATGGTGGTATGGCCAGATGGAAGAAGACAATCTGTGTCCAGGGTTTCTTGCCTTCTAAAGAATACAGCTCATCTGCCCTTGTGTCCTCAAGCAGCATTAAATCAAAACCATGCTTTGAAAAGATGGCTTTTATATGAAATATTGAAGTAATTGTATTAATAGTCTTACAAGAAGAAACTCCTACATGAAGGAAACGGGTGCAGAAGCCAATAGTGAAATACAAAACGCAAAAAGCAAATTTTACAAGTTGATAAACAGCAATTGGTACTTTCCAAGCACCTGGCTGCTTGTGCTATTTCTGTATCTTATATCAAATGAAAACCACAGGGGTCTGTCCCTACCACATTGTGCCTTGAAAATATTTACACTGAATGAACAGTTGCTGCTAAATAACTGCTAGATGCCGAGAAAGAACTTGCCCATAATGAACTAATAAGTCCGATTCAATTATCATAACTTGCCACAGTGATAACTTCTTGTAAAAACTGCATACACTGACTCGTAAATGTAATTGGGGAATTTTGAAAGCGAGAAAAAAAAGTATTAATTTTCCCTGTAAGCACAACATGGATATATAGTTGAAATGCCCATAATGTGTTAGCTTGCATGTAAAAAATATCACTCAAACGAATGGTATTTTGTAACAAATAACTTAAAAAAATAAAGTGTCTTGTAATTGCAACATGTAATATTTTTGTTACATTTAATATTGACAAAATGAATTTTTAAATGTTATGGCCACTATCCATCACTGCCCTTTGCTTGTTCTCTGTAATAAAACTATAGGACACCAGTGACCCCTACACAAGGATATGGACATCAACAATGGGTCTACCCTATTTTGAATTAAACAAATGTCAGTTGGAGCAGTGTTTTAGCTGTTACAGGCTTGGAACTGGTTGGGAAGCAATCTGAAACGGCCCAATGGTACAGCTCTGAGCAAAAAGGAGGAGCGGGTAGAGACACTATTTTAGTATAAATATTTGGAGATTTTGGCTTTTGTTTTGGTGAAATAATCCTAGATTTCCAATCTTTTAGCTTAAAGTGTGATAACACAGCCAGCAGACATTTACATTTGATTAAACATTTGGACGGACAAAATAAAATCTCTTATGAATGATTTCGGTTTCATTCCTTTTATTAAAAAAAAACAAAAACAAACAAAAAAGAAACAAACCACCAAGCCAAACTCACTAAGCATATGTATGTTACTATTATATGATTGAAAGAAATCGGTTAGCAAATTAGAAACCTGGGGTCATTGTTCTCTACAGTGTTTCTCCGACATACCATTAAAGCCCTTCCAGCCATGGAATAAAGCAAATCAGAGGGAACAAATACACTTCTCCATAAAACATATCTGGCATCCTATCATTTGTCTATTGATCAGCTGGAGTACAATTCAGGATTTATTACTTTAAGTACTGGTCATTATCAAGACTGCTGAAGGCAGGTGACATTCAGTAGATCTAGTAAGTAGGAATGGGTATGATCGGAATTCTTAAGTCAACCAGTTCCTAATCGTATGGGCAGTACGGAAGAACAGTAAAACCAATATTTTTTCGTTGGTATAACCAAGACACCATCTACAAAACCGAATGATTTACTGAAATGCGTAAAAGGAGATTATTAAGTGGACTTGAGCTGCAACAGATTTTCACTGTGATAAAGCAGACTGGACTACTTCACCAGGAGGGAGAGTGCTGAAGACAAATGAACTGCATTATAGATTCCTATGCTTATTAGGGTCCCGGAGTTCCGTTTGGAACCGCTTTGTTTCTGGAGTGGCTATTATCAGCAGGAGAGACAGATTTTGTTCCAAACTTGCAACATATCCACTCTTGATTTTTCCACCTGCTCCTGGTATACCAGTCTTAAAACACTGGCGATTACCATCAATTGTTACACTCTGATAAAATATGAGCAATCTGCTAACTGCAGCTTGTACAACTTTTTATATGTTTTAATAAATTGTATTTTCTATAATATTTCTGTAATATCTTACATATTTTTTATTTTATTATTTTTAGAAGAGGAAAAGCACTGCAGCTATGCTACCCCATTTTTTTCTTTAGTTTAATTTATACCTGTCAAAGTGTAGGTAAAAACAGTACAATGTCCAGGCTAGCAAACAATAAGTAAATAAATAGTAACACTAAAGCTAGGTACACACTACACGGCTTTCGTCCAATAATCGGCTCAATCAGCCGACATACGACCGCTCATTCAAAAGTCGGGTCAGTGTGTGCAGTGACACGATGGTGGAAAGTCTGCCCAAATGGACGATTGTCGCCTCATTTGGTTGGTCTACCGTTTAATATTTTCGTTCCAATCTCGGTTCCGTTGTGTAGCGTGTATAAATTTCCGACTGATCCACAACAGTGAGTACGAAATTACAATCATTGCTCACGACAACATAGCTGTAAAAAGTCCCTAAAGGCACGTCCGCTCTTCCCATTATCGTCTAAAACAAGGCTAGTGTGTATGCAGTCCATGGACCGAGCGATCAGACCATCGATCGCATGTAAAATCGATTGGCATAAAAAGTTGGTTGAAAATTCTGTAGTGTGTACCCAGCTTAAGTGTGGCCAAGCGGGCAGATAAATGTCCTATCAAAATTGCAAGGCTTGTTATCAGGCATGTTGATAAATGCAGCTGAAAGATGACCATGCTAACAGAGCATTAAATGACTGGATTTCTTCCAAGATTGCAACCTCTGGGGCCAGCTTAATAGGATGGATGCTCAGTAACAGAGGGACAACGTTTAAAATTTCAGCAACCAAGAAACAAAACAATACCTGTAGAGCTAGTGATATGACTGGGCAGGGCCAAGAGCGGGCTGTTCCAATTTTTTTAATTGTGTTATTATATTTACATATAAATAATGACACCAAATGCTCATATTCTAAATAAATAAATATGTGGTTGCCTATTAAATCACTTTCAAATGAGAAGTCTTTTACAGGTGTACTCCCTGCTCCTTATTCCAATGTCTTACTACTGGTGTATCCCTCCACATGTGACCTGCTACTCTTTAATGTTTCAAGAAATTATATATATATATATATATATATATATATATATATATATATATATATATATATATATATATATATACACACACACACACACACACTTTGTGCTCTGTTGCTTACAGCTGCAATATCATCATTGTTCATCTTTATGTATAGGGCGCCATATGATGTCCGCAGCATCATACAGAGGGGTACCACTTACCTATGGCCCCCTCCAGCTAGCTGAAGCAAATCAATTTACTTTGCCACTTTTAAATGCCAACATGTTGCCATTTGCGCAGAGAGAGCATCTGACAGGTTAGCAGACTTGCTCTGTAAAAATGATCCGAGAGCATTATTGGATTCGTACACAGGAGCCAGAACCAGCAATGACAAAGACGCTTAAGACAGCAGTCATACCTTTTGATCTGTTTTTGGCTTCATAGGATACTGTCCTGAAATGTAGGAGCAGCTTCAGCCATCCCATGGAGTGGGGGATATAATACGGTACATTTTAGCAGAGCTGCAGTAGAATGTCAGGTTAACGCAATGCAACAGATTTATCCTCGTTGGTCATACCTGAAAATTTTAATTTTGTGGGTTAGGGGTGCTTTCAGACTTATTTTAAAATAGCAGCTACTAGGGTGTATGGGCACATATACACCTGGGGAAACCACAAACACTAGTTTAAGGTCTCTAAGCATCACCCCAAAGAGCAATATATGCAAGACTTATGGCACAGCATGCTCAGAATGGGGCAACTTATCACCAGTGAACATAAAACCTCCTGTAACTACAAGCCCATACCTTGGGATCTGAATGTGTTTCTGAATTCAAGATGGAAAAAAACCCAGTAGATTTTGATGGAGCAATGAAGGCTGACACAGATAACTGTAGACAATAAGTCACTATAGGCAGCTGTAACCTGTGTATAATATCTGGTTTTACAGTTTCTATAAATGTGCAGTAAAAAACTGATCTAAAAACATTTTTTCCTCTGTACATGTATATATTGATAGGAATCCAGTAGATCACTGGACACAAACTTGAAAAACTATAGAAAATCTTGACTCTATACCAAGGTATATCTTGTAAATATGGTGCCTTTTAGGCATCTACGTTATATTCATAAACAGGAAATCTACACAAACCACATTAAATTTAAAATGAGTTATTTTTAACTAGCCTTTCTCTTCCATTGGGTAAAGCATTAGATTTACATTTATTTTACAGCTAGCAAGGATTTTGCAAACAATTTTAAGCTATAAATAACTGGGGGGGGGGAGACGGACTCTGGTAATGTGATGATATCACAAGGAAACTTTTTCCTCGACTCCAACACTATTCGATCCAATGTAATCAGAATCAAGTCACCTACAGTTACACTATTGTGGCTCTATTTGTGCATACCATTAAGTCTTTACTGGGTAACAGATAATAAAGTAGGAACATTTGGCTGTATATACCTCCATATAAAAAGGTGCATTTGACACCACATGCCTACATCAGCTTGTCAGGAATCTGGTCTGCTTTCTGCTTGTTCTCATACCCCTCCTCAAATGAGGACATTCTCCCTTTCACATGCTGCCCTACCCTAACTAACATAATCATGTGTGTGGTCAGGTCACAGCTTCTTACAAGGTCAGTACATGTACTTCCTGAAAAACTTTGTGATGCTGTAAACACATGATCCAATTGGATACTGATTGCTCTATCCCTGCCAAATGTACAAGTGGGGACATAAATAGAAAACAAGGAGAAGAGAACTGAATGCAAAAATGTGCTTAGATCCTAGTCTAATACACCTTTAAAAGTTGAAATATTGATGTAACAAAAGAAAGTTTTATTTTTATTTCTACTGCAATTGCCACTTAACTTTGTGTTATGAATGCTCTAAAATCATACCTTACAACATTCCTGAAACGAGAAAACAAGATAAACTAGGCCACACCCCCATTATACTGAAACCACACCTCCGTCTTCCCATATCACACCCATTTCCTGTGAGGTTATATTCCTTTTCAGGCAAGCCATGCCTATCTTATCTTGGAAACATGGCCTGTAAGGTGGTGTTGTCTGGATTTCAACCGTCTAAAGGATGGTTTTAGCCCTGCCCACTTTAATCTGGTTAGAGGATGTCAGAGACAAAAACAAACAAAGAACAATCAACGTGTATCCAATAGGTACTCAAATCCCAGTGAATATGCAGTATGATTATATATCTATATCTACACAAAACACATTAAAACCCAACTCTACTATTCAAGTAATCCCCTTTTCATAACACAAGCGTTACATGGATGGCACATTTTTTTACAACAGTATTTCACGCAGAATGGGATGAGCTGCAGAAACCCAAAAATGGCAACATCCCAAAACTAATGTGCAACCTCCAACCTAAGAGCATGTACAAACACAAGTGCTTCACAGCACAGTAATAGGACAAGAAAACACAAAACAAAAACAGCATTAGAAAGTAAACTGCATAACATTTGTTGCTGGACCCTAAAATACACATTTCTTATGGTTATGACCAAGAGAGCCACAACAAACACACAATACTGCTATTACCTGAAAAAACATTTGGGTTAGATCACAAACTTTAATCAGTAACAAAGTATATTTGGGGGAATATTTCTGTGGTTACACTATACATTACATGAAGTTATCCAACACAATAGCAACCTACATGTATATAATGCATTTCTGCTAAGGGGAATTTAGCATTTTATGTAATTTTTTGTAATGCGACGACATGACACAAGTTGCCCCCACATACTTGGTTGAACAGAGCCTACTTTGAGTTCCCTAGTTTAAGACAAGTGACACAAGTGTGCTTTGAGCTCCCATGTAACCCCACCCGCAGGAAGCCAGTGCACAGAAAGCAGCGCAAGTGCCCTGTTACTGGCACACAAGTGATAATACATCTACCACCGTTATCTGAAGCCAAGAGCTGCCAGAGTAAACATCCACTTTGATCTTACAGCACCGAGAACTGAATCTGTCCAGTTCGATTCAATAGTGCCGAAATGGAGAGATCTGGCTTAAGAAAGGCAATGGGTTGTCCAAAAGTGGTGTGGAAGTATAAGGGGATGGATTATTTAAAGCAAGGCTGTCCAATTGGTGGAACCTCAAAGAGGTATAATTTACTTAACTGCGGGTTTGAAAAAGTGGAGATGTTGCCTATAGCAACCAACCAGATTCTAGCTTTCATTTTGTAGAATGGCAACATCTCCATTTTTTGAAACCCGCAGTTTAGTGTGTGTAAATATGATATCTATCGTTATATCTATCTATCGATATCTCTAATATATATTTATACATACACACACACCTAACTATTTCCAACAATTCTAAAGCTCCTTCAACAGCTCCTAGAACCACTTACTACAGTGTGACTGGCATAACTGCTGCAGTGTCTCTTTGCTGTGGGCTGGCTAGAACCTACTGACTGGTTACTATGAATCAGATCTGCTGGGTAGCAGGCAGAGCGTTGACACACTGGGTTCAACACAGGACAGCCGGGCAATGGATTAAAGTGTGAGCTCTTATCGGTTGGTCACAGGATCTAGCAGGTAATAGTCTCAGGCAGAACCTTCAAGCAGTGATGTTTTATTGCTCAATAGTTCTGACATGGACTTTTACACACTAGTTATAATGATACTACATTACATGGTCAAACAGAGCTCCCTATACACTGTTGCTGACAAACGTTGGCAGGGGGTAAGGCAGGCCCCTGATCCTAGCTGGCGCCCAAATGTCTGAGCTATTACATTCCATGTTTACCATGAGGATACAATATATTCTCTAATCTTGGTTTTAACACAATCTACGTAACAAATTTCATATCAATCTGTGATTTTTTAAATTACTTGCTAGTTGCATTATTCATGTAATTTAGTCTATCAGGGTAAAGGTAACTAGCCCCCTGCTGGGCATTCAGGCTAAAAGATGTGTTTGTCATTTTGGAGACGAAAAGACTTAATTAACATGGGATTAGCCTGCCTTCAGAAGCTACAGAAACAAATTTCCTCCTACATGGCATACACCCTCAAAAATACATACATTTTCAATACAAACACAATAAAAGAAATCAATACATTTGCAATGACATACAGCGGCACACTACACCCTTAATATCTACAAAAAGTTATTTCTACATGATCCAGTCACAGTGGGTATCCATGAGCTAGCTTGAGAAAAGTATGAAATTAGTATTTTTTGGTAAGCAGGTGGTATGTTGATCTCAAATACCTTGTTTGCTTTTTGGCTTTAGGGGAGGACAAAGCCTTATTTGAATCTGCAGTATGGTCTAAAGCAGCAAACATTGAAGTTTGCCACTCAATGATTGTGGCTCCTAATTGAAGCGCCCCATATCCCCTGTCCCCAATGTTACACAGCCCAGGCTTTCCCCAGGGGAAGGGGCATGTTAATAGTAAGTGGTAAAGCAGCTTTCTGTCTGGTATTTTATTTGACACGAGACCGTAACTTCCATCCTTTTTAATATAAAAGAAATTGGAGTCTCTGGCCTGGGTGATATATATATGTTCTGCTGACACACAAGATTCCTCTTGAAGAGGTTTCCACTTTTAGACAACTGTCACATTGCCTCCTACAATACTTACTGAATACACTGCTTTATCTTTCTGTCTTATTTTATACAAGATCTATATATGTACACAGAAGGACTAAACAAAAGCAAAATACATATTAAACAATGAGGAAGTCCATCATTATAAGTATCTAGTTAGAAGACGCAGACATATCACACAGCGCTGTATATTAAGGGGATTGCAATACAAATAAATTACATACAACATGAAACAAAAAGGTAAAGATAGCCCTGCCTAAATGAGCTTACAATCTAAGACAGGGTTTCCCAAACCCAGTCCTCAGGGCTCCCTAACAGTGCAGGTTTTTCTGGGTCACATGTGACATAATTAGGACCATCTGTGGATCTGTTACAATGCGTCAGTCAGTAATGAATACACCTGTGCTCCAGCAAGGAGATATGGAAAACCTGCACTGTTAGGGAGCCCTGAGGACTGGGTTTGGGAAACCCTGATCTAAGAGGTGTGGGAACACTCCATACATAAGGACATGTACAAACAATGTAACATAGTTTGAAGGTGGAAGCCCATGCAAGCTGCTAAGCACAAGTCAGGCACATTATTCTTCAATAGGTTACCTGCGGGGTTTTTTGCAATGTGTTTACAGGTAAGAAGGCTGAGGTGCATAAAGAATAATGATTTACCATAAAACACAATCTAATGAACATTACTGCTAGAAGTTTTGGGGCAAAGTGACTTGTATTTAAGGCTTAGTGGTCATTATTGTAGCTACAAAAGAACACTTGCACATTGACAGTATCATAGAACTGCGACTATTGCAAGGAGTCTGCAATATTTTATAGGAAGTAAACAATCCTTTTGTTGTTACTGCCTGCTAAAGAGAGGAATATCATCCATAAAGCACAATGTGATCTACATTCTCAGGAAAGGCACAAGTCTGAGCGAATCCACATAGAAACAGAGGCTGAATATAGTTAGCTGATAGATTGCAAATCCCTCAAGGCTGGGTATAATACAAATGAGTCATACAAAGCCACCTAATTGGAATATGTTTACTGACTCTTTTTGCCAGTTTATTGACATTTGTGGAAACAAACTTCACCTGTTTGTGTGTGAACTGAGGTGTGTTCACATTCAGCTATGCCTGGATAGTAGATGACCAGATAATGCTGTTTCATTAGTCAAATCACTAATTCATACTACCAAACATGGCTAATTCCTGAAATAGTAATACATTAGGTCTATCCCATATCCCCCAGAAAGCACCCTCAACTTACCTTGGTCGCACCCATTTGCCTCCAGCAAACCGTGGAACGTTCTGAGAAAAAAATGCAGCAGTTGAGAGTACAGGGGCTGTGGAGGTGGGCAGAGGGGTATATGAACCCCGGTCTGGTTACTTAGTGAGATACCATGGGCTAGGTTACATGCTTTTTCCCCCCTTTAAGATGTTCCTGATAGAGTGGCAAGACTCTACTTAGCAGCCTAAGCTAAACTCTGCCAGTCAGCCCCTGTGGGCATGTATTAAAAGAGATCAGGTCCACCTTCTGCAAATGCATTTGCTAAGCTCAAGCGTCTAACAACGCAATCTACAACCAATTTGGCCACACACGGGAGGACACACTGGATGATCTCAGTCAAATGACTGAAGTACAGAGCACACTTCCTGCTTCCAGGTCAGCCAATGAGTTCCCCACAAGCACCGACAGAGGTTACCAGACAAAAATATTTTCCATTCTGACTGTTCTAATCCAATCTGATTTTGAATATTTAGAACAATCTCTTGGCTGGCCATGAACACAAGGGCAACTTTTCAGACCAGGGAGTATATTTACTAAACTGTGGGTTTGAAAAAAGTGGGGATGTTGCCTATAGCAACCAATAAGATTCTAGCTGTCATTTTGTAGAATGTATTAAATAAATGACAGCTAGAATCTGATTGGTTGCTATAGGTAACATCTCCACTTGTTCAAACCTGCAGTTTAGTAAATATACCCCCAGGTGTGTACATGTAAAGATGTCACAGCATTCTAGTAATGGTTTGCAATAGGCACAGTTCATATAGATATGTTCTGCATGAAATAATGTGTCTTTGACCAAATTGGCAGCATGCACTGGAGCGAAGAGCACTTCCGTGTTTTCAAGCTTATTAAGCTTATAATGTCACTAAGAGGAGAAATTCAATCTGAAGAGTGCTATACATTAGCAGCAGTTATTTATATAGCACCTACATATTACGCATATTTACAGAAAATATTGGATCATTCACATTAGTCCCTGCCCCAGTGGTCCTGTAAGTTGAGGCCTGCATGGATCGGACTTTTCCTGAACATCCTAGAATTTGGAGGCCAAATCAACACTTTGAACTCATGTTTATCAGACCATTCCTGAACAATTTTTCATGCTCACGTGCCCATTGTAGGCGCATTCGGCAATGAACTGGGGTCAGCGGCTAGGCACCAAGATGCGATGCACTGTACGTTCTGACACCTTTCTATCACAGCCAGCATGAACTTTTTCAGCAATTTGGTCCAATAGCACAGAAAAGCTACTATTACACAGAGGGGCTAGCCTTTGCTTATCAAGAAGTCTTGGGCACCCATGACCCTTTCGCAGGTATACCGGTTGTCCTTCCTTAGACCACTTTTGATAAGTGCTAACCACTGCATACCAAAAACACCCCACAAGACCTGCCATTTCGGAGATGCTCTGACCCAGTTGTCTAGACATCACAATTTGTCCCCTGTCAAAGTCGCTCAGATCCATACGCTTGCCCATTTTTCCTGCTTCCAACACATCAACTTCAAGAACGGACTGTTCGTCCTGCTGCCTAATATAACCCACCCAGTGACACGCGCCATTGTAACAAGATAATCAATATTATTCACTTCACTTGTCAGTGGTTTTAATGTTGTGGCTGATCAGTGTATAGACTCCAGATTGGGTCCTGGATGTAATCAATTGCATGACCCAAGCACAGCATTGCTAACCAGTGTGCCAGCGTGTTGCCCACATATCTTCTTTCCATTTGTATCCGCTATGGACCAGGTTAATTAGGGTTTTATGATACCTTCTGCTTTGAACCCTTAAGATTGACAGGAAGGTTTTACCGGGAGTAAGGATATGAATGAACAGACAAAATTACAATGGTACTCTGCAAATGGTAAACTGTGAAAACAATTAATGACATTTTAAATCCTGCAACCAAGGGAAAATAAGATATATGGATACTTTGCTATTTAAATCAATGACACACAAACGTTAACTTATTTAAGGGTGTTTTTATTAAGACCCCTCTGGTAAGAATTTTTTTTATTGCTCATACCAATTTGGGTTTCCAGATTCTATTAAAAAACAATTTACAGAAAGAAAAAAATTTAATAATGTATTACTTTATTAAAGCATTTGGAAAATAGGGAGAAATCCTAAAATCTGCAAAAACTCCAGGGGGTAAATGTATCAAGCTGAGAGTTTTCCTGCGTGTTTGAAAAATCAATCAGATTCTAGCTATCATTTATTTAGTACATTTTACATAAATGAAATCTATAATCCGATTGGTTGCTACAAGCAACATCACCACTTTTCAAACCCACCGGAAAACTCTCAGCTTGATACATTTACCCCCAGGTTCCTCAGGATGAGAATTGCTTGCATGGAACTTTCCATATTAGTGGTGCACCGGCAGATACATGCTCAAACCAGAGAGCAGTTTGCCACTAGCTTTAATCTGCAGAGGTAAATAATATATTGCCTCAACGCAAAAGTACAACAGTGCCATTCATAGGACAAGTTGCTATAAAAAAGAAAAAAGAAAAAAAAAAAAAGAACTAAATAATAAAAAGAATTGTGGAACCTTTGTTTTTGCACAAAACATCTGAACTAAATGAAATCCTCTTAAAAGGTTTGTAAAAGTTTATATAACCACATGACATTATACCAAACAATAATGGGGTAATTTGTTTATTTTTAGGTCTCTCTTTTGGTCTCTATAGCGTGTTACCTGCATCAGGCATAACTATTTCTCAGGGTTTCCAGGTGCCCCAGGCTTGCAGATACCAGCATTAAATAAGCAGAAACTGGAAACTACAAGCAATCATGCACACACAAGAGAGAGCAGGTGATTTCTGCATGTGTATCCAATAACTTCACAAACTCTTAAAATAAGGTTGCTGTGTGTTATGCTCTATGACCTTTATGCTAACCCCCACCCATGACTATGTACAGCTTAAGAGTTAGGCATGTTGAAATTGGTAGAAAATTGGACAAATGATGTTTTGCATTTCTTGGGAGGTTAATAGCAGCATCAATTGGTTCAGTAAATTCCTGAGGGGGAAAAAGGAGCAAGAATTCTAGGTCACATACCAGCCTCTACTTATTTACCTATCAAATTTCAGATACAAAGGCCAACAGGAACTTTATTACAAGGTGTCATTCAAAGGTAAGGGTTTTACTGCAGAACAACAATGATGAAAGAACAAGACAATTACCTTTCTATATGTATCTTGTGACTGCTACAATAAAACAAAAAAAAGTTTAATAAATCATAGCATCCTTGTTTTCCTGTTCAGGTGAATCCAAAAAAGATAAAAAAACAAACAAACCTGTCAGTCCCTTAAAAACATGTAATCTTATTATGCAGAAATGCCCTTCAGAGCATTTAGATGTATTTCTATTGTCTTTGTCAAAACAGAACTAGAAATGTCAAGTTGCATTACATTGTTTATTGACTGTGCTATTAACGCAACATGTACTTTGAGTGCACTAGAAAATGCAGAGCTTTGAAAACTGCTGCGAGATATTTCCACATACACATGCATGTAGGAGATTTACTATCCGGAAATTAGTTATCCAGAAAGGGGGGGTTAATGTAAAAAAAATGTTTAATGTTGTTGCTTAGTGATAATATCCTACACATAGACAATCAACAGACGCCTGTTTCTGCATTCATTGCAAGGAGCACTGCTTAACAAATTATTACGGGGAGTACAGGGCTGATTAGTACACATAGTTTAGTATATTTTATGTAAGATACTTCAAAATTACGGAAACACCCCTTATTTGGAAAACCTGTGTTCCAAGCATTCCAAGAGAGGGGGAGAGCGAGAGAATAAGAGAGATATATACACACAAAGCATAGATTGGCACCATCACTTAGACTTGTGCTGATAAACCATTGAATTGCTGGATGATGGCATTAACAAACAGATTAATAAGCACACGGAACAACAGTTGACCAACCTGATCTTTCAAACGGTTTGACCGCAAAATATCAATAAAAGTTGCCAAAAATGTTCATTTAAAAGAAAGCACCAGCCAGCCTTTAATCCAATAATTTTCCTTTCCTGATCTTTTCTTATTACCCACAAACAAACATTTTTAATAATCGACTGAAAACGACACCATTTGATGACCAACATGTTGATATTTGAAACCAGCTTTAAGGCATGTCTTGTAATGTATCGGTGCACCAAGTGATTAAGGTTTAAGAGTTAAAACATGTAAACAAAAAATAACGAAGCGTTGAGTGGTCAGTACCAAAATGTATAGATAAGTGCTAGCACTTTCTTTCAATGTGCAATAGTTACCTGGCATTTGTCCAGCCTTTAGTTAAAACAACATGGATTTTTAATTCCAGAGGTACCACTGTAAGGATTATGGCACAAGTATAAAAACAATGGCACTCTGCTAGAAGTTTACCTTGGTAATATTTTGTAACCGTTTTTAAATCATTTCACCCCTGGATATTAAACAAACCTGAAGTGCTCTAGGTGATATGGAGACTATCTTCTGAAAACTACATTTTCCTTGCTGGACAAATACAGCAACACTAAATGGACTTAAACTTAATTTGTGTTAATGTATTGCATAGAACATAGAAAATGTGAAAATGAAAAAAAAAAGGGTAGGACATCTACATTTTTCAATGAAGGAATCCATAATGGACTTAACTTCCTACCTAAACACTACTTCACTGCCCCAGTCATTGTTGTAAAGTTTATTACACTGGTGGACAAAACAATGTAGATTTCAGGAGTCAGACCGTCAAATCAGCAGGGACTATTATGGAGCCAAAGAAGATGTTCATCCATTGAGAACACTATATGGAAGTCCCATAACTTAGTGAATACTCCAATCAGCCAGGGCAAACTTGTGGTCCGTAAACCTATGCATTTTGGAGGAAATAGGAGTTGTTCTTTCTTGTTTATCTGGCAAACAGATCTGACCACAGATAAACAAGAAAGAACCTTGTGCTCAAAAAACAATGAGGGTAATTTACAAAGCACAAAACAGCCTATGTGCAGCATAAAATTCTCTTTGGTAATACAACTCGATTTCCTCCAAAATGCATAAGTTTACGGAAAACAAGTTTGCCCTGGCTGATTGGAAGCAAAAACTTCTCTTCCATTGAGTACTCCAAAGTACTGAATAGGTACATTGTTGCACCTAGTTGTACAGATCAGTGTAAAAAATAAAAAATTAATCTTGTGGTAAGGGTGCATTTAGGGGTGTTATTGCTGTGCAGAATACAACCATTTCCATATTGCAACGGGACTTTATTTTTGGACAAGCTTTGAGCTGGCAGAGATCGGGTTTCACCCTATACTTTAAATTGGAGGCATCTTGCACTTTCCAGTACACTTAGCGTAGGAGTGCAGGTCTAGATGCACTTTGTCCAATGGGAAAAAAAAAGCTTCAAACACAAGAACAAAATAGCCACATGTAATAAAGGCAGCTCCAAGTTTCCCTCACTCTCACCATTAATTTAGCAATAAATTGAATTTAAAGAAAAAAATAAATGTTTTATTTGATGAAAGAGGTGGTTCTGAAGGGGCCAGGGGGTTGGATTTTTGGTGTGACTAACACTTTTGCACTGTGCACGTCAGATTTCTCTGCCTTATTCTACACTTAGGCGCATTTCTAACTGACAGATGTCGAACCCAAGAGCATAGGATACTGGTTGGCTGGACCATGTAGAAACATGGGTGAAAAAACAAAAAGCATTTAACTTGGCGTATTGGGGAAAAACAAAATAGTTTTGCGATCAATAAGTGTATGGTGTCTGAACACTATATTTAAGAGATTTTGGCAATAAATTGATTGCAATTATTGTTCATATACACAGTCAATGTAAAATAAATGTGTGCGTTTTTAGTGTAATAAACGGTTGTTGTTGCAGCAGTAGTTTGTGGTCTATTAATATTTATTGCTTAGGTATTACTATTTGCTTGACCTAGAGTGCTTGATTACTTTTTTGTTGTTTTGTTACTGTGTGCACTTAGAGAATGACCTCCACTTAGTTTTGTTTGTGTGTACACAGGTTGTTTAAAACCAGAAATGTTTTCTTAAATAAATGAGTTCACAGAAAAACAAGGCAGGACTCGAAAAACTTCAATTTTCATTCAGCAGAATATGAGAAAAGTAAAAATTATTGTGATATCTTAACAGTTACATATTTTAAGTTCTTGTAAAATGTGTGTGTGCGTGGGGGGGGGGGGGGGGGGGGCAGAAGAGGATACTCAAATTATATTAATAGGTTATTTTTCCCTTAAAGTACAGGTGAAGATATAAATCATTTTGTAATACCAAAAGTTTTGCCATTAATTGTTCTCATTCTTTGAGTCAGATCTTAGAAACACGAAATGAACATTCATTCAGACAGATCCTAACAATTTATTACCAAAATCTTGCATTTGAGTGGTTTAAAAAATGAGAACATTTAATTGAACCATCTTCTCCACTGTTAAGTCGCATTCAGTAAAAACAAATATTGACCATATGAAATATATCTCAAAAGAAACTACACATAAAAAAAATTACATAACAGCTTGACAAAAGCAATTCAACAGGTAGCCAATACATCCAACGACTGGCTATTGAGATCAACGGATGTAAATCTTTCCTGGTGCCTTAAAGATCCCTCTGGCTCTTAACTCTGACAGACGAACTCCCGAATTCTACATTATTTTGTTCACCTCAGAATCACAAATTTTGGGAGTCTTTTGCCATTCAGTACTGCATGCCATCGGCGACTCTCATGCTACTATCCCCCACTTCCCTTAAAAAATAGAAGAGAAAAAGGAAAAAACTTCTACAGCGGTTTTGTTTTTTTTTTTAAATTGAAGAAGGCTGAAATGTGTTCGGTATACTCAGCTATACAAATATTTGAGAAAAATTACACAAATCTACATCAAATCAGAACTTCCTTTGTTTTATCCTCCAGATAACGTACATTTTTACAATTCTCAACTATGTGCTTTGTGAATGAAAGGCTCTTTGTGATCCCTCACAATCTAAGGTTTCTAAAAATAAAAGTCACAATTTGTGTTCTACAGAAAATTAAACACCGACAGTTCCATTTATAGCTTACATCCCCTTTCACATGATGTGGGGGAGTAAAATTATCGCTGGATTGTTACTTAGTAGTTAGTATTTAGGTCACTCACTGGGCTGAAAATAATCTATGGAATTTACCAATCAATAATTACAATTGACTAAACTGTGATACATAATTTTTTTCCATTGTGTCAGGATGACTAGTAACAACTCTAAATTTCCTCTTCTAGCAAAATGCTCTTCTCAGTACCTTTTATTGACTTTGTTTTTTATTTTGGGATCTCAAACAGGTTTTTTTTTTTAAATTACCAAATTATCCATGCCTCGGTGCCTCCGAGCCCCACCAAACATTTTTATAATGACTGACTAATACCGCTTTCATACTGCCGCCCTGGCAATATCCCGGGTTTTTCAAGCCGGGGCTCGGAGCGTCCCAGCTCAGAAACACCATTCATACTGCACCTCGGACCCGGGAATTTCCCAGGTTGACCCCATTCATACTGTGCCCTGGCAATTTGTGGGAGTCATCACCAGAGCAGTTTTCATTGGCTGAAAAATGGTGATACACAATATAATAATACAATAATACAATAATGAATAAAGGATACCTCCAATTGGCTTATATATTTAGTCGTACTAGTCTAGGAGGGCTTTCTGAAAGGCATAAAGAGACTGGGAAACATATTTAAGGGAAGGTTGTAGGAGCTTTTAAAGCTAGGCATTGCATATTTCAATGATTACCCCAAAAGACTAGACTTCTAGATGGAAAATTAATGGCCTCTTTTTGGCAAGCATAAAATGAATGAGAAATGCCCAATTCCAAATCCTCCAGAGACAGGCAGACAGCCAATCAGCTTGTTTTCTGTGCAACCCGGGTTGAAAAACTCGGGTTGCACCACTCATAGTGCAGGCAACCCGGGTCCGACCCGGGAATTTTGACTTGTACCATTCATACTGCACCAAGACCCGGGTCGTTTGAGCTTGCCCCGGCAAAAACCCGGGATTTTGGTGCAGTATGCATGGGGTATTACATTCAAGCAGTCTGCCCCCCAAGCTAGGAGCCTCATAATGATTGACATTGCGACCTTGCACAAATGCTGCTTTACTGTCACAGGAGCAGCAGTGTTCAACAGCCCCGCTGACAGCTCCATCAAACAATTTGTTGCCATAAGGGCAGGCTGGCAAGTGATGGGCAGGCTATGAGATCATCATAATGCATGGCCAATGTCCAGCAATGATAGAATTAAAATGGCAGCTCTGTATGAAGGGCGGGTCCCTGGAAAATGGATGAGGTACACTGGGGTTTTTCTTGACAGGTTTAACTTATTTATATATGGATAGGTGAAAAATGAGAGGTCATCTTTAAATCAAGATCTCCAAATTCTTCCTAAACATACAAAATAATATTAAAGAATTTGATTTATATAAAAAAAAAATAAGTTACATGTATACTTAGGAGACAAAAAAAATATTTTTGCTAGAATCACCCATGACATTGGCTCATTTCTTTTGGTTTGAAGTAACATTTACAAAGGTTAATATTTTTTAAAGTAAATGTCTGTGTTTAAAATGTTCTTCTTCCTTCCAGATTGCTTGGTTTTTAAAGTAGTTTGTGGGAAAACAAATTACAATCATTATGTTACTTTATTTTGTGTGTGAGAAAGCGAAAACAGTAATGGGATGACTATGGTAAAGATAGAATACTTCAGCAGCCTCTGTAGTAAAGTAGCCAACAAGTTTGTTAGTAATTTACATGTTTAGTTAGTCTCTGAGTCGTGCTTGAAAATTGAGCTTGTTTTCAATATATTTTACTTGTACTTAAACTAAATGAGTAATTTCAGTATTTGGACTAGAAATGTATTACTATTACACTTAAATAAATTTAAACCTATAGATTACAAATTAGAAAACAGTTCCTGAAACAAAATACATCTGCAAACAACCATAACAAAGAACTAATGGACCATTAACAAAAGCAAAATGATTTTATATTTAAACATTTTATATTTCAATAACCTTAGCCTTTAAAAACCAAAAAGTACTTGCTGATGCCTAAAAAGATACACACACCTAAAAGTTAATAATGCTAAACAAGATATATTTTGTGCCCTACTTGGTCAAATCTGCAATTTTAAGAAAAATATTAAATTAAAACTTTTAACACAAAATGGGCAGTATGCACTGAAGACAACAATTGTACTTGTAGCTTATTGAAAGCTTGCATATAAAGTTATTAAATGATGAAGCCATGCTGTCAAATCAAAGTGTAAATTTATGGACCAAAGAAAAGAAAAAAATGTTTTTACTTTATTCATTACATATATGAATTCATTCTACTTTTGGACTCAAAAGTGTTGGGAGTTTAAAAATAGCCACCTATACGTAATTGCTTTGCATCCTACATATTTTTGTACTCTAGATAGTCAATAAAGCTAATTTAGGTTTGTACGCAGCAGAAAACAAAACAGGATTATATTAAAAGAAGGCTGCCATGAATAAAAATGTGTTATGGTCTATATTTTTAAGTACAGATTCTAATCAACCACATGCATGGCATTACCACATGACTTGTGATAGGAATTAATCATAATTATGACATCTCCAGTCACAATTACATAAGTTGCCTTATAAAACACAGCTAGTAATGATATACTCCACTATATACGGTATGTAAAAGTTTCAGAAGTGAATTATGATGCACTAGAACAAATAGGCTGTTTGTTTGCAGAAAAAAAAATACAGGCACAATAATTGCTGCCTTGGGCAGTAATATGACAATGTCCACTTCTGCCTACAAGCATCTACAGATGCAAAATTTTTTTTTTCCCATTGTAGATATTATGTTGCAGAGAACATTAAAAGGCATGTGTACACACGCGGTCATCTACTAATTAGAATACATGGAGTATCCCGCAATCCAGACTGACATGTGCAATTTGATCCTCTAGATGTGTGATGCAGGTATACTGCATTGTTTTTAAAGCTATTGCCAACATGAATTCACTGCATAATTTTTACCTTTCCACCTCTACGGATTTGTGAGTATGGTCCACTAACTTCTAGAAGAACTAAAGGTTCTGTCCACATTTCTACATGAAGCACTTTGATGAAAGCAAGAAAGTCAAAGAGAAGCCAAAAAGGGATCTTATGGAAAAATTATTAAACAAAAAAAAGTCAACAGAAAACAAAGTGGGAAATAATGTACAATGTAGGCAGACAAAAATGAAAAGGACATGCTCTGACCTTTTATATTGTTTAATATATTGCAATGTTAGTTGGAAAATAGGTAAATTAGATAAATTTAAATAGACAAAGTTTGTTAACTAAATTTGAAAAAAAAAATAGAAAAAAAAAAAGGAACTGTCAAAAAGCATGCAAAAGTCACATGCACATTCCAGAACCTTGTATATATCCACAAGTAATTACATGTTGCCATAATTATCCAATACAACGCCTGCCATAAATGTTGGAGATAAACTAGGAGGTAACTCCAAAGATGCCAAAACCAACACAGATTAGTGTATAGCTTTTCTTTTAGTATACAATGAAACATTTTCTGTGAATGGCTTTTATAAACCATACAAGTAAATAGGGTGTACACCATTCAATAAACCATCATGTTTACTATTTTCTGACTAGCTTCCCATTTTCAATTGCCAGAAAGGGAACTTGAAAGTTGTTTATGAGGTTGGAAGGGAAAAACAAAAAACAACAAAATAGATTTATGCATATTCACTACATCTCAGTACACCCTGTCAGACAATTCCCCCCCCCCCCCTAGTTCCAAGGAAAAAGGGGTAAACAGACAACTCCCATTGAAGCCTGCATATTTCTGATAGGAACACGTTTGCAATGTTAGCTCAGCCACAGATCCCCAGGACGCCCCTGGCTGCAAGTCCATGACTGGAAGGGAGATGAAGTCACTGACGTGGATAGGGGAGGGGGCGATGCCCTGTGGGCCAAGGATTAATGGTGGTCCTGGGGTATTTGCAGGAGAGAAGGGATTATGTATTAGGTCTATGTAAAAAGGGGTTTGCTTAAATGGCATTATACAAAGGCACAGCCAAATACACCACCAGTGAGGCCACTCTCACCCAGTCCAGGCCTGTGATCCTGCAACACCCCCTCTCCATGTGAGGGCATCAGCCAGGCTTAGGGCACAGGGGGTATGTGCCCATCCTTGCAGCTGTGTGGGAGAGGCCTGCCGCCCTCCTTCCACGCAGCCCCCCCCCCTTGCCAAAACCTCTCGCACCCCCTCCCCCGAAACAAGCAGCCCACCCCGACCCCTAATACAAGACAGGCATCTCACCACTTGGCTAGTGGTCCTGGCCATGGCCTTCTCTCCCCTCTCCTCAGATGGCTTTTAGGGAATCACACAGCCCAACAGTAATGGCCGCCCGCATCGTCTGGCGCTGACGTCACTCCACAACAATGTTCGTGGTGGTGAAGGGAGGAGCAGGTCCGCTCGCCGCTCCGCGCTGATTGGCTAGCGTCGATCGCGGGCCCGCCTCGGTCTTGCGCTGATTGGGCCATGCGGACGCTCGTCCCACCGCCGTGATCGCGCCCTCCCTCCCTCCTCCTCATTCACAGAAAAAAGCGTCTTCGTTTCCTTGTTTGTTTCCTCCATTTCGCTGCAAGATGGTTGTGGGCATGTTCATCAGCCTGAGAAGGGACTTACCAGTCACACGCTGGTGTATGGGCACATGAACAATAATAACACATGAACAATAATAACACATATCTTCTCTTTCTGTATTCCCTTTATGTCCCTGATTGTGTCTCGTTTATTAACACGTTTACTAATCCTGCTCCAATTAGCTACTTCGAGATATATATATATGTATGTGTATATATATATAGATATGTGTGAGTGTATATATATGTATGTGTGTGTGTATTTGTTCTCTCTCTCTCTCTCTCTCTCTCTCTCTCTCTCTCTCTCTCTCTCTCTCTCTCTCTCTCTCTCTCTCTCTCTCTCTCTCTCTCTCTCTCTCTCTCTCTCTCTCTCTCTCTCTCTCTCTCTCTCGTACATGGCAACCTCATGTAATGCATAATATGCAACCAATTCAGAAGTTTTTAGTATTATTATACTTACTTTAAATTAAACACAATGACATGAAGCAAAGATATAATCAGGCGCAGTAGAAACTTTGAAGTTTGCAATATGCATTATCTATCATAAAATAATAAGTGCAATAATATTGGTATACATGCATCATATATAACCACCAATATTGCATGTCTATGCATGGTTAGGTTGTAAGCTGATGACTACTTCAAACTCTTCATTAATATTACTATGAATTGTGACTAGTCTGTGAAACTTTTACTGTTTAATTAGTTGGGCATTTTGTACAGTACAGCAGAGGCATATGAGTCTTATTGCTCTACATTTGAGAGTAGAATATACTATTGCCATTTGTAATCAATAGACAGCAATAGATAGTTTAAACCAAGTGGCTAAATTATAATTTATGATAGAAGCTGTGCTTATTATATGGCCAGGTAATGTGATTAAAAAAAACATCTTTCAGACAAAGTGGTTATTTTGTTTAACAAACAAAAATCCTTACTAGATAATTTTGTGTTTTAATGTTTATTTTAGTCAATATGTGTATAGCCAGCTATAGCATAACTACAAATCTCAGCATGTGCAACCACTTGCTGAAAATGCCAGTTTAAGGCTTCCATTTGGAAACAACATTTTAATGTGTCCGTCAGTCAAAAGCAGCAGGTAACTAATGTTCATGATGTCTGCTCTTTGCTGTTTTCAAAGCTGAATTGTTTAATGGTAAATATATATATATATATATATATATATATATATATATATATATATATATATATATTCCATCTTCCCTTATCTATATTCCTCAACCAGAGTTTAAAGTTTGGTTCTTATTTATTATTATAAGATTTTAATACTTAGTTTTCAGAGATTGACATTTTTTCCAGGTATGGAAAAGAGGAAGCAATAGTATGATTACACTTTCACATTGCGGCTAAAGCAATAGTCAAGCTTAAAACAAACAGACATTAGGCAATATATAAGTGTTTAGGAGTCAGTTTCACACATCAACCGAGTGTGATCATATCCTCTCCATGATCTTCATATTATTTTGTAAGATATTCTATACACATAGTTGCTATCATTGGGAAAAATTGGCCATTAACAACTCTGGTATGAATTCAAGTCAATGATTAGACATATCGGTGTATTGCAATATGCAGCTTGCAGAGGATATTCCGTGGGTGTGCAGTCAGTGTCAGTTACCTGGAAATTAAAAGTTTAAAACTTCTGCCAGATGTTAAGAGATGATTTATATGTCTCAGAGAGAAATTGTTAAGTTTTGGAAAACACATCTTTAGAATAAAAGAATCCCATGGAATAGATAGATGGGTTCCTAACACAAAGTATATACATCAGGAAAATATACCTGTAATATTCTTCAGTTTGACTGTAGATCAATTGTTTTGTTTGTTTGTTTTTTCATTTTTTTAGTCTACTTCCAGAGCTTAATTTATTGTTTCTAAGAACCAGTTTTTGTACAATTGCAATCTTATCATTTCAATTTATATTTTCTTTTTCCAATTGTACCCTCTACATATCCATTATATTATTGTCTTTCTGTAATCCCATGAGTAGTTTTGTTTCTTTTAGTCCAAACTGTGCAGAAAGTACAGAATAACTGACAAAGGAACCCTTATTATGTATATTATTATTAACATTTATTTATATAGTGCTAACATTATGTAGTACTTTATAGAGAGTGCTTAATCATTATCATTAGTCTCTGCTTCAATGGAGCTTATAGTTTAAGTTCTCAACCACACAAACATACACACATGTAAACATTAACTTACCAGCATGTTTTTGTACTTTGGAAAGAAATTGGCACACCCTGGGGAAACCCACACAAACACAGGGATAACTTCACACAGTGATAGCTGTATATGTATTTTGGCGTAAATTTATTGTAAATTGTAGCATGGTTGGTACATGACCTGTATGGTGTCATGTGTAGGGTTTGTATGTTCTCGCCGTGTTTACGTGAATTTCCTCCCACAATCAAAGACAAACTGTTAGGTTAATTGAGTTCTGGCAAAATTAACGTGTGTGTGTGTGTGTTAACAAAGATTGTAAGCTCCAGCGGGGCTATATACTGTGAATCTCTGACTAATAGTTAAGCATTGTAAAAAAAAAAAAATAATAAATAATTGTCCATAGTGAAGCAAAGATGTCTAACAAAAATGGAAAGTCATATAAAATAATATTTTATTTAACATATCCTTTCACCCAATTGTGTGAAAATCAGCCTCTGGATGCAGTAATATTTTTATTTCACAGAAGGTGATTATATTCTACAAACTAGCATTTGCAGATGTACATTGTGACGGACAGATTTCAAAAAATTGTTTTTTTACAGTGTACTACAGCAGAAATCACAATGAAGGGGGATTGGAGGATTAATGGATCATTTCAAGGTTAGCAGGGTTTAAGTAATTTTGAGTAACTTAGTGAGTACAGGTGATTCCAATTGTAGGGACATAGTATGTGGTGTAAAACCTTGTGAGCACATAAATCTGTGAGTTATTTGGGTGTAGTTAATGAAAGGGTAGCCTGATATTATAGGGAGCTGCCCACACTTTCCATACTCTGCAAAATAATGTGCAGGTGACTCTCAATATACATGTTATGTGTTAATTTTTATACATAAACCATCTTTTGCTAATAAACGCTTGTAATCACGGCAGTTCTGGCTTGTTCCAGGAGAATGATTGATAACAACATTAAAGATGTCTCAAATACAATTATCTCTCTGGTCTATGGGGAGTGGGAGGAGGGCATTTTTGGGGTAATCAGGGACCTCTTTTGAAATTAAATTATATTTCAACTTTGACATCAGCCCAAAATATTTTCAACTTGGGACATTCGCAGCATACATGCAATAGTCTATACCAGTTTGAGAACATTGTCTCCAGCAACCATCTCAGGAATATCTCCAGGGGGCACATAGTACTTTTTGCTATCCTTTCCCAAATATCTATCTTTAGGTTCAAGCATCTCCCCCCTTAGTCTGTCTCCCATTTAAGTTTGCACAGGTCTTTTTCACTGGGTCAAGTGATGGACAGTGTTGTATACAAAGTTGACATCCTGCACTGCGGATACCTTGTGGCGCCTAACAAATAAACGATAATAATAATAATAATAATGAAGCCTCTGGATTCAGTGATTTTAGTGTAGTCAGTAGTTTGCGCTTAGCTGCTAACTTGGTGGAATGAAAAAAGTTCCTAAGCTCCAGCAATTGTTATATATTAGAATTAGGACTATATACCCCGTCTCTCTTCCCCCTATTTTTTTTTCTGTACCAGTCTCCCCACCTTAACAACTTTAATAAAAATAATGATGTTAAAAATAAATTAGAATTAGGGAGACGCTGTCTTGGCTGAACCTGACGTTACCTTTTTACCCAATTGTCAAATTTTCCAAATGTTTACTTGGGGTAAAGAGAGGGTTTGGTTTGAGACAGTGAGAGTAATACCACAGAGTGGCGTTTGGCTGTGGTAGGCCTGCTGTGTTTCCCATAGTAGAGAGAAAATAGACAATACCATTATACTGATATTATATTAATACTAATTTTGGAATGTGTGTGTAGCGGAGGGGTTTCAGTGAATAGTGTATAGGTGAGCCGCTAGAAATAACTCAAAATTGACCTCTGCCCTGTTACTGTCTTGACAGGGTATCTAGTTTAACTCTAGAATGCTGCTTTGTTCAAATAAATTGAGAAGTGATATGTTGAATATTAAAGGGGACTTTAATTGGCTTGTTACAGATAAAGCTGTCTTTGTAGGATATTAATTTTAATGGTAGTGATCTGACTCTGCCATTATATGAGCATCTTGTTCCCTGAGTCTATGTCTGCTTTAATAGTGGCAAGAAGAGCAGGGTAATTGTCATTATATATATTGTTATAGCGTCTTGTGGGGGTACATTCTTCAAAGGAAGAGAAATATTAGAACACGAGGACATGCACTGAAACTGAGGGAAGTTGATTGAGGTTAAATTGCTTCACAGAAAGAGTAGTGGATAAGTGGATTAGTCTCCCATCAGAGGTTAATACAGTAAGGGAATTTACACATGTTTGGGATAGACGTAAAGATATCCTTACAAAGAACAAAGGATCACATAGGGTTTGAGGTTACCATAGGTTAAAATATGGGCAGACTAGATGGACCAAGTTGTTCTTATCTGCTGTCAAATTCTATGTTTCTTGTGAGGTAAATCCAAAGATATTTAATTTTGTGAGATTGCCATTTAAAGATAAAGTTTACTTCCAAAACTGTATTTGTGCTGCAAGATATATGGAGGACTAGTTCTTCTGCTCTGTGTTCTTTTTATAATATTGATTTCTAAAACGGTCATGGCCAGGTGTTTTTGCAGCTTTCAAGGTTAGAATGTCCTGGGTGTTTCTTCAGGTGTGATAGTTGCAATTGTTATTATGGATATATCAGTATTGAGTTTTGTGTGTGTTTGTTGCTGTGTTTATTTACAGGGAGACTATTTACTTTAGAGACATACACAGACAAAATCCCCCCAGTAGAAGGGTTGCTCCCTTTTATTGGGTCACAGAGGTGTGCAGGAGGATTTAATCTGTATATGTCTCTTTTCTAGGTAAACCCCCTCCTATTCTAGCACCTGCTGTAAACGTATAAATAGATTGTGCAACTTCCTTGTATTGTTGTTTGTGTGGCATACTATGGGATCAGACTATTTTGTTACTCTAATATAAAAATCTCTGCTGTAAACATTTTATCGTAATGGCTACTTTATCAGACAGGATGCTGTTTGGTTGTCTTTTCAAGCAACTAATTCACAAATGAGTTTCGGACATGTTACTTCTTATATATAAGCAAAAGAGAGCTTATTTGTTGCTCTTGATCTGTGATTTCCCCTTCTTGTTGGAAGCTAAGATAGTAATGATTTTCCTCCCATACAGTTGTAAGAGGTATGTTGTAGATGGAGTTTAGGTATTCTCTTATTTCCATTTTAGTTTCAGTGATTATGGTTTTAAATGAAGGGAGTATTTTTAGACACCTAGTGAATTACCAGGGTGGGGTATGTTTTACTTTAAGGGAGAAAAAGCCAAGTGGGTCGAAGAGATAGGGATGACTTCTAGAGGGCAGGGGGGAATACTTGGGAATGATATGACCTGTGGGAAAGTAACTCTGATACATGTGCATTTGTAGTATAAATGGCAATCATATTTATGAAATACTATACATATGGATTTAGTAACCTAGCCAGGGATATATGTTAAGACTTATGACTTTGGTGAGGGTTGGGAGAGAGGGGAGAAACAGTGAAGCTTGGGAAAAATCACATCCAGTGTAGCAGAAGGCCTGAGAACTCTAGCAATAACACTTTAGTCTCTGGAGTTTTATATTGCAATTTGTTGGGCAAAGCAGACCTTTGTGCACCTGAAACTTAGATGGTTCTAATCTGAGTGTCATGAGGTGCGATGAAATGAGATGGGTGCTTAAAGAGAGGAGATCACAAGCTTTCTACTATCGTGCAGGATGATATCTTGGGCATCGATGTGATGGAATGTTGCTGGGGTTCTGACATTGGAGGGTCACCTGGAGGTCTAGTTTGGGTGATGTAGACCTGAAGTTGGAATGAAAACCACCAGTGGTATTTTTCAGTCTCAGGGTATTCCTTATCGTTTGAAGGTTCCGTCTGCTTTGCATGGTGACAGTGGCTAGATCATTGCATAATTGAATGGCAGAATTGTGTATTTCACCAAATGAGTATTGTGCATTGCTGGCATGATCTTTTCGTTTGTTTTGTATTGGTACATGCAGAGAATTATACCTCTAGGTTTCTGGCCAGCCATTACACATGGTCTAAGTCCCTTTTTGGCTCTGTTTATGGTCAACTCCATGCCCATCTGGTAAAACCTGTTTAGGTAGTCTGGGAGTGCTTGCAAATCTATTGGTTCGGGAACATGTTTCATATAGAATTAGCTCAATAACTTCATATCTATTTTAATCATGTCTTGCGAGTTAATGTATGTGCATATATATATATACAAATTGTGGGCAAGGGGTTCCCCAATTTGCCCTGGTGTTCGTGTCCCCAAACATCCCCACATAGTCCACAGGTCAAGATTTGGGTGGAGGCACTTCCAGAAAGAGAGAAGTTGGACAAGATCTGCAACCTACACACGACTTGTCCTAGAGTCTAGAAAGGAGGTCTTGCAAATGTTTAAAAAGTTTGCTTTGCAGAGTGTAGCTTGTCTACAGTTCCCTTGTGTGCTTTTTTTTATCACTCAAAGCATACCTTCACTTTCTTCCAAAACTTTCATGCCAATCCTTTTTATATATGAAAACCCTCTCACAACACCTTCAGGACAGTTGTTGGTTTTTCCACCATCATGTGGCCAGATGTGGAAAGAAATGGCAGAACAAGAGCACACCTAATATACATTTTACATACTGCAATAGATAAATTCAGGTCTCCCAAGACAAGCAAACATTAAATAATGCTGGTATTTAATGTCCGCATGGCAGGATTGGGAGTCATGAAATAACTTGTAGCATGTTACATGATGCTGTTTTCTATATTGTATAAACGATCTAATGAAGGTGCGATATTTTAGTGTATTAGACCTGCTCTTGTTTTATTGAATATTTACATGGTGTGGTGATTGTCACTAGATGGCTTTTAATCTGCTGATATTTACTATTGCCTTTTCTGCTGTATAAGAAATGAGAGAAAGTAGGCAAAGGAAACCCTTAAGATTGTTCAGAGTCTGTACAGAGGAAACCCATATGTTTTCTCCTGACCCAGGTATTGTTAATGCAAGACAAACCTAAACTCCCTAAATTCAAAATGGTCGGGTCCCTCACTTGGTATCCTCACTGTCATCAAATTACAGTATACCACAAATTTCAATCATCTGTGTATGAAGAACTTAGAGGTATTGGGACTGTCTTGGCAGGAGGGCAAGAACCTGTCAGATCACCTGTGTAATCAGTAAGTACATTTCCCTGTGAGTGTGTCATTATTAATGTGTTGGTATAGTTACTCAAAGATATTTAAAGCCTTGTAAGCATCAGTTTGTTAATTTTTTTTATCTGAATAGGGTAAGTTCAAATAAATTTATCTTTTTAAAAAATTATTGGCAAGTGTTTATTTTATCTTTGTGGAGTTTGTATGTTCTCGACGTGTTTGCGTGGGTTTCCTCTGGGTGCTCCGGTTTCCTCTCACACTCCAACAACATACTAGTAGGTTAATTGGCTGCTATCCAATTGACCCTAGTCTGCGTGTCTCTCTCTCCCCCTCCCCCCCTCTCTCCCTCTCCCTTTTAGACTGTAAGCTCCAATGGGGCAGGGACTGATGCGAGTGAGTTCTCTGTATATCGTTGCGAAATTAGTGTATTATACCTGATTATGATGATGATCTCTTTAGTCATTTGACATTTGCAGATTGGATAGTACTAGGCATATGCAAAAAAGAGATGCAGATTAGAGATTATGGTTTTACTACAAATATTTTAACTTCAGCTATTCTGATAAAAAATTCAGACAGTTGGGCAGTAATTTCTACGGCTTGATACCTCAGTATTTAAATATTTGGAATATCATATAGAGCTCTCTTACATCAGGATGTCTAGAACTCAGGGGCACAGAGAGAGAGGTGGGTATAAACTAAAAAGTGATTGAAACCAACTATTTACTTGCGACTATCTTTCGTACAAATTGCACATTTTAGCTGTCCAGAATAAGGTGGGGGCGTTCTGATTTGAGGGGACTGTCTCACTCTACCACCGATCAGGTCATTTGGTTCCAGGACAGTTGGGAGACGTACCCTATTAATAGTTGATGTGCGCTCCAGACGCTGGTGCATGTGGCATTGAAAGAGTGTTTTTAGGAGAGGCAAAGGTAGTTGAAGTAGCCTACTACTATATAGTATATATATCCCCAAATTGCACCTTGTAGTTTATCACTCTCCATGGCACATGCACCATTGTGCAGTATGGCTGGCATCACACATTCATCCCTTATCACCTGTCCACCTATCATAGCCTGACTACCGCCCCCAGTCCACCCTCGTTTAGCCCCACCATGTTTGAGATATTTTGGGCAATATAACTTGTGTTGGGATTTTGCAGGCTTGTGTGGCTTGGTGACTAGGAATTGCGCCTCAGTCCAAGGAATGGGCAGTGACCGTGATTCAATAGGACTCAGTGACTTTGTAACTTTGCATATCTGGCAAAAGTGTAAAGGCATTGCACTAGCCCTACCTTTTGGTAGAGGGGTAACTATCAGCCGAGTATCTGGGATCCTTGGAGGAATCATCTGAAGACCCTGCATCTGCGTGCTTATCTCTGTGCAAATTTTAGTATCCATCTGGTGAACTGTATATTCGCATAACCTGTGTTGTCATTACGAAACTGTTTTTTTGGTTGCAACCATCTGCCTCAATGATTTCTGAGAACCAACTACAGTTATCAGATTTGGTGGCAGCTATTGTGGGATCACTTTGATCTGGCCAAGCCCATAGGGAGTGCAGGGGGTACATATATGAGACACCTGTCACCGACAATAGCACAGGGGAAAAGGCTGGACTGGAACAGAAGTACAAAAATATGTGGAAAGGTCATTTTTTCAGAAGTCGGAATATTGAGTTTGAGGGAAATGACACGAAGGATGTGTTGGTAGCCAAGTTGCTTCAATGGGAGGGAAAGCATCCGACAGATCTATCTGAGGAGGTTGGGGAGCAGTGTCGGAGACAGAAAATGGGTCCGGAGAAGCGTTTTGGAGTACTGTGAACTCCTGGCTATCCCTTATGACCCAAGTCAAGCAGATGGAGGCTATGCTTAAGGTCCTGGCCCCAGACCTAAGGGACTGTGTAATGGGACAGTTCTGCATGTACCGATGCGATTGCCTGAGAGGAATCCTGGACCGGTGGAGCCAGTTAACACCCCTGTTTATGATATCTGGATGTGCCAAATTTTAATGAAAAAACGATGGACATTGACACTCATCTGCAAGTTTTTGAAAACATGATGGTGATCCATGGTATTGTAACTGGCCATGTAAATTGGATCCCAGTCTAACCGGACTGGCGTTGCAACTGCCAAGTGGACTAGACCGATATCATCCTGTGAAGTTACAACAGCCGAGGAAGAGTTATCAATGCGGCCGCTTGGGTCACGTTCATTGGGACTGTCCTAACAGTTCCTTGTGCTCTGCCTGACGCCCCAGTGTTAGCTTGCTTTGAGGAATTTACAAACGTTTGTAAAGCAGGCTGCTACACTCATGCAGGCACGGAACAAGAGAAAAGTTTATTGGTATACATTAAAAATATTTTAACCTGGTTTAATGGAAAGTAGCGACATACTACTGTTATAGCAGACTACAATGGCTGCCTATTAAGGATTACATAATTTTTATTATCCTTATCTGTACTTAATAGCAATCACTAAAGACTAAGTAACAATGATGTACAGATATTAGATATATAAATATATGCAATCTGCCTGTAATTCATTGATAATCGGAATTCTGTATTAGATGATTTTACAATTCAAAGATATAATACAGCAATTAGCATATTTTGTATCTCCACAATACAAGACATTTGGATCTACCTCTGCTTACTAACTGGGAAGTTAAAGACTCTCGTAGTGGAGATACAATTATACAAATAGAGAACTACCATTATTATTTCATATGGGCATAAATTAACTCTATAATACATTTTCTAACAAGTAGAGTCTATAGAATACACACAAATGAAAGTGGTTATTATATTAAAATAAGTGAGACAGTGAAACAGTTGCAGTGAAATACTGCAATTTTAAATCACTTACCACATATAATGTTAAGCACTATACACTAGAGATGGGCGGGTCCGGTTCTCCGAGAACCGAACCCACCCGAACTTTGGGTATCCGAGTACCGAGCTGAGCAGCTCGGTACTCTCCCGCCAATTCCGAATCCAAATCGAGGCCGAACGTCATTGTGACGTCGTCGGATCTCGGGACTCGGTTCTCGCGATACTTCAACTTTATAAATACACGCCTCCACAGCAATCCATCGCCATTTGACAGAGGGAGAGAGCAGGGTGTAGTCATAGGCTAATTAGAGCAGGGACAGAGAAAGAATACAATATTGTTCTTGCAATTGCTCTAACCAAAATCGCTAGTGCAGAGAGGAGGATAGAGGTTTATTATTTTTTCTTCATATTTGGCACTCCCCAGCGCTTTTGGGTTGTCCCCCATAATTGTGCATTAATATTTCTGGCTGTCAAAAGTCATATCTGTCAGCAGTATCTACTCAATAAATGTTAGCACTCCTCAGTGTTTTTGGGGTGTCCTCTCTAATTGTGCATTAATATTTCTGGCTGTCAAAAGTCATATCTGTCAGCAGTATCTACTCAATAAATTTTAGCACTCCTCTGTGTTTTTGGGGTGTCCTCCCTAATTGTGCATTAATATTTCTGGCTGTCAAAAGTCATATCTGTCAGCAGTATCTACTCAATAAATGTTAGCACTCCTCAGTGTTTTTGGGGTGTCCTCTCTAATTGTGCATTAATATTTCTGGCTGTCAAAAGTCATATCTGTCAGCAGTATCTACTCAATAATTTTAAGCACTCCTCAGTGTTTTTGGGGTGTCCTCTCTAATTGTGCATTAATATTTCTGGCTGTCAAAAGTCATATCTGTCAGCAGTATCTACTCAATAATTTTAAGCACTCCTCAGTGTTTTTGGGGTGTCCTCCCTAATTGTGCATTAATATTTCTGGCTGTCAAAAGTCATATCTGTCAGCAGTATCTACTCAATAAATGTTAGCACTCCTCAGTGTTTTTGGGGTGTCCTCTCTAATTGTGCATTAATATTTCTGGCTGTCAAAAGTCATATCTGTCAGCAGTATCTACTCAATAATTTTAAGCACTCCTCAGTGTTTTTGGGGTGTCCTCTCTAATTGTGCATTAATATTTCTGGCTGTCAAAAGTCATATCTGTCAGCAGTATCTACTCAATAATTTTAAGCACTCCTCAGTGTTTTTGGGGTGTCCTCTCTAATTGTGCATTAATATTTCTGGCTGTCAAAAGTCATATCTGTCAGCAGTATCTACTCAATAAATTTTAGCACTCCTCTGTGTTTTTGGGGTGTCCTCCCTAATTGTGCATTAATATTTCTGGCTGTCAAAAGTCATATCTGTCAGCAGTATCTACTCAATAAATGTTAGCACTCCTCAGTGTTTTTGGGGTGTCCTCTCTAATTGTGCATTAATATTTCTGGCTGTCAAAAGTCATATCTGTCAGCAGTATCTACTCAATAAATGTTAGCACTCCTCAGTGTTTTTGGGGTGTCCTCTCTAATTGTGCATTAATATTTCTGGCTGTCAAAAGTCATATCTGTCAGCAGTATCTACTCAATAAATTTTAGCACTCCTCTGTGTTTTTGGGGTGTCCTCCCTAATTGTGCATTAATATTTCTGGCTGTCAAAAGTCATATCTGTCAGCAGTATCTACTCAATAAATGTTAGCACTCCTCAGTGTTTTTGGGGTGTCCTCCCTAATTGTGCATTAATATTTCTGGCTGTCAAAAGTCATATCTGTCAGCAGTATCTACGCAATGGATTCAAAGCAGTCCACATATGATCTAAATGAGCAACCAGGTTCTGTCACCAGTCCTGATGTTAGTGTTCCCAGTACGTCATCTGGCCAAGGCGATGTCAAACAACAGAGTGTTTTCAAATTAGTGCAAAAAACAAAAACCAAAAAAAAATTTACTGTATTGAAGCGAAAACGAAGTGTAACTGAGCAAAAGTTAAGTGACGATAAAAAAAAAATTGCAAGCATGCCATTCTACACACGCAGTGGCAAAGAGAGAATGAGGCCTTCACCTTTGGCTATTAGTGGCAGATCCCAAAAAGTTACCCAGCCTACAATTGGTGCACAACTACTGTTACGCGTCAAAGCTGAGCTGCAAGATACCAGTGAGGCATTACAGGAGAATATTTGCTCTGATTCACAAATGACAACAATCCCTGTGGAGAGTCCATCCAACAGTGGGATGTCTAATCGTGAGCATTCTGCTGATGTGTGCCTTAATAGCCCGAGTGTAGCCGGTGATACCCAAATTGAGGATGCCACTTTGGAATTAGAAGAGGATGAGGGGGAGATTTGTGTAGGCGACGAGGGCGCTAATGAGGATGTTGATGAGGATGAGGTTGTTTGTGTAAGTCCTGCACCAGTGGCAGCAGTTCTGGCACGTGACAAGAAAAAGGCCATTGTCATGCCTGGGCATAAAACAAAAAAATCCACTTCTTATGTGTGGAATTATTTCTACCCAAATCCAGACAACAATTGTATAGCCATTTGTAGTGTATGTGAAGCCACAGTCAGTCGAGGGAGGGACCTTAACCATCTTGGAACCTCGTCTATGTTACGCCATTTAACGAGAGTTCATGGCAAAGTGTTGGGAAAAGCTGAAAGTTCTTCCCAAAAGAATACAAGCACTCCCTCATCAGCTAAGACCCTCCGCTCACCGACATACCGACGGCCACAAAATACACCCACCACACCATCCTCATCAATATCCTCAGTAGCGCTCGGAGTTAGCCCGGCATCCCACTTAAGGCTGGATGACTCCGGCACTATTATTGATTCCTCTGAAGAAAGCGTTAGTCCTGCTGCTGCTGTTGCTGCTGCTGGGGGTGAATCGTCATCCCAGAGGCAGGTGAATAAAATGAGCAGTCCTACATTTCAGCAATTAACTGTGAAACAATCCTTTGCGAGGGGAAGCAAATATGACAGCAGTCACCCAGTCGCCAAGCGAATCACAGACGCCATGGCTGCAATGTTAGTGTTAGATCTGCGTCCAATCTCCACCATAAACGCAGCTGGTTTTTCACAGTTAATTGAGGTTTTGTGTCCGCGTTACAGAATTCCATCGCGACACCATTTCTCCCGTAAAGCTATTCCACAACTATACCAAAAAGTGTGTAAAAATGTAGAGATTGCGCTGAAAAATGCCATTCTGCCCACTGTTCACTTAACCACAGATATGTGGACAAGTGGAAGTGGCCAAACCAAAGACTATATGACTGTGACAGCCCACTGGGTTGGTCATTCACCTTCACCAGCAGGAACAGCAGCAGCATGTACACCACTACGTAACATTTGTCACAGGCAGGCCACTCTTTGTATCACCGGCTTCACTAACAGGCATACGGCTGACAATTTGTTACGCAAACTGAGAGATGTGATTGATGCATGGCTTATACCACTCGGACTCTCCCCAGGGTATGTCATTTCAGATAACGCCAACAATATAGTGCGAGCATTACAGCTGGGTGATTTCCAACATATTCCCTGTTTTGCTCACACCATCAACTTGGTGGTGCAGAGCTTCCTACGAAACAACCGTGAGGTGCAGGAGATGCTTTCGGTGGCCCGTAAAATTTCAGGCCATTTCAGGCATTCAGCCACAGCATGTAGGAGATTACAGCAGCTCCAAGAGCAGTTTAACTTGCCCTGCCACCAACTTAAGCAAGAGGTGGTAACTCGGTGGAATTCCACCCTGTACATGCTTCAGAGGATGGAGGAACAGCGCAAAGCCATCCAAGCATATTGCACAAGTCATGACATTGGGAAAGGAGGGGGGATGTATTTCACTCTTGCACAGTGGGGAATCCTTTCAGTGCTGTGCAAGGTGCTGAAACCATTTGAAGTTGTGACATGTGAGGTCAGTGCAGACTCTGCTAGTTTGAGCCAAGTCATTCCTTTAATTAGACTATTGGAAAAGCAGCTTGAGAAAATGAAGGAGGAGCTGAAAGCAAGCAATTCAGCAAAGTATGTTGGCCTTGTCGATCAAGTACTTAATTCGCTTCACAATGATCCTCGAGTTATTAAGATCTTGAACTCGGATCAGTACGTTTTGGCCACTGTGCTTGATCCAAGGTTTAAAACCTACATTGAGTCTTTACTTGTAAATGAGCGAGATGTGAACTTTTGCAAGGAGCTATTGCTCAGCAAGTTGGCCGCTGAACTGGGCCTCGGCTTGACGACGTGTCCTCCTTCACTTTCTCAAGCTGTTGCTCGTAAAAAATTAAATTTCCAAAAAAGAAGCAGGGAAGACACAGGGGGCAGACGAGAACAATTTAACATCTGGGCTGGTTTGAAGGATTTTTCAAAAAAAAGTGTCACTTTGCCCATAAGTCCATCCAATATGAGTATAAACATGCAAAGGATGGTGGAGGATTACTTTCAAGAGGTAGTTGATATGGAAATGTCAGACAGTCCCTTTCCTTACTGGGAAGAAAAGCAAGCTATTTGGAAACCCATGTACAAACTTGCTTTGCAATACCTAAGCTGCCCACCCTCCAGTGTGTACTCTGAACGAGTGTTCAGCACAGCAGGGAACTTAGTCAGTGATCGCCGTAGAAGGTTACTTCCCAAAAATGTGGAGAAAATGATGTTTATAAAAATGAACTACATCTTCCACGAGGAAGGCCTTCACCATCCAAGACATGCAAGCACTGACTGTTCTCTAATGGCGGATTCAAGCGGCGATGAATTGATAGTCTGTGATGATGACGATAACACTGATGAGGGTGAGGATGAAGCTGAAGATGATGCCGATAACATCTTTTTAAAACTTTCTATGTAAGTGTAGGGTGCAATCTACCCCCAAAGAGGAAAGGGACTTGTGGCATTTCCATATCACATACCATCTTGAAAGGCTGCTGTTAGGGCAATTTATCCTTAAGGGTAGGGTGTCATAGACAGAGTGACCCTAAACTGGCTTTGTCCATTTTTCATAATATTGTACAGTCTATAATGGCTGAATTTTTTAGTATTTTATACAAGTGGAGGGGGGCCTAGAGAGACAGAAACCAAACTGGCTTTCTCCATGTCAATTAATATTGTACAGTCTATAATGGCTGAATTTTTTAGTATTTTATACAAGTGGAGGGGGGCCTAGAGAGACAGAAACCAAACTGGCTTTCTCCATGTCAATTAATATTGTACAGTCTATAATGGCTGAATTTTTTAGTATTTTATACAAGTGGAGGGGGGCCTAGAGAGACAGAAACCAAACTGGCTTTCTCCATGTCAATTAATATTGTACAGTCTATAATGGCTGAATTTTTGGGTATTTTATACAAGTGGAGGGGGGCCTTGAGAGACAGAAACCAAACTGGCTTTCTCCATGTCAATTAATATTGTACAGTCTATAATGGCTGAATTTTTTGGTATTTTATACAAGTGGAGGGGGGCCTTGAGAGACAGAAACCAAACTGGCTTTTTCCATTTCTTTACATATTTAACTATAAGTGTAGGGTGTAATATACATTCAAAGACGATGGCTGCATTGCCAATATGCATAGATGGAGAGGAAGACAATCTGTTTTGTGTGTAGAATAGGCCTACCAACGAAGAATTAAACTGTTTTTTGGGATGATTTATTACCTCAACAATTAGATTACTTGTCTCTAAAACAGTTGGAGCACTAAATTGGGTTAATTTAGGCCCAAAAACATGGATTTTCCCAAAAAATAGCAAAACAAAACCAAACAAAACCAAAACCAAAACCAAAACACGCAATGGAGGTTTTGCAAAACCAAAACCAAAACCAAAACACGACGGTAATCCAGATCCAAAACCGAATCCAAAACCAAAACACGGGGGTCAGTGACCATCTCTACTATACACACACTTTGTTTTTAACCAATATTTCACTACTTTCCATTAAACCAGGTTAAAATATTTTTAATGTATACCACTAAACTTTGAATTTTTTTAAATTTTACTACATCCCGGAGTGCCCTGATATACACTCCTTTCTCTTCAATTTACTACACTGATGCCCCACAGGCGGAGGGAGTAGTATATCAATTTGAGACCATTACGGCTGTGGTTAATATGCATACACATCTTCAGGCCGTGTGGTTGGGAAGTGCAACCAAGCAAAAGTGCCAAGGTCTGAGGGACTCGGGCGCATCCATCACCTTGGTGCGTCCTACCTTTATATCCAAGTCTTACTCGCGGTAGAGGAGGGCCACAAACAGTTAATAGTGCTCTGAGCATACAGGACCTAGTTACTAGCGCTAGCTCACGGCATACCAGTAATTGTCCACCTATGGGCAGCATGGTGGATTAGTGGTTAGCACATCTGCCTCACAGCACTGGGGTCATGAGTTTAATTTCCGACCATGGCCTTATCTGTGTGGACTTTGTATGTTCTCCCCGTGTTTGCTTGGGTTTCCTCCCACAATCCAAAAACATAATAGTAGGTTAATTGGCTGCTATCAAAATTGACCCTAATCTGTCTGTGTTAGGGCATTTAGACTGTAAGCTCTACTGGGGCAGGCACTGATGTGAGCGCATTTTCTGTACAGCGCTGTGGTATTAGTGGTGCTATATAAATAAATTATGATGATTTTAATTGCAGTTGATTATGTGATCCAATATGATCCAATGTGATACAGCAGTGGCTCTAATATTCACTGATGGAGAACATATAGCTAAAGCCCTAATAGACATTTTCAGCTGGGTGGTATTTCCACAGGGGGTTATTAGTGATCAAGGACCGCAGTTTCAAGGAAAGCTGATGCAAACCATGTGGGAGACTTTTGGGGTAAAACCCATGCGTAAACTCTGAACTACACCCAGACAAATGGATTATATGAAAGGTTCAACGGTACCCACAAGAAACTATTGAAAGCATATGTCTATTGGGAGGTGGGAAATTGGAGGAGGCTTACCAGCAATTACTTTTCAAAAATATATATATAAAATCCAACAGTACTCCACCTTTAACTGCTGCCTGACTAGTTTCAATTCGGGATATACTTCAAACCCCAAAGTCATAAACACAAACACTAATAACCATGTCCTTACAGATAATATAAGAAACAAAAAGGTATACTTATATTGCTCTTGATGACGTTCTATATCTTGATGATTCTGTATAACATATTTCACATAGAAAACAAAGAGAAATCACACGTGTAATATTAACATATTTTCATATATTGTAGTCCCACATATATTCAGTACGTTAATAACGTTTTATAACTTCTTGATTCATCGCCTCATCATGTAGGGCTACTCACTGGAATTAAATGTAGGAATGGCATATCAATCTAGAGATCCCTTTTTCGCTCTCCAAGCATATTCCAATACATCAAAGAGGACTCCGTCATTTCATAGAAAAAAGAATGTGCATATAATGTGATATTGTTTTGATAAAATAAATACTTTATTGACACAACAATGATACACTCACATTTTCTTAACTAGACCAAAATAAAATCCTATAAGAAAAAATTCATATACTCCTACCAGGCGCGGGCTGGGAGAGGGAAGCCCGGGGGGCGCACAGGCGGCCGCATCGCATGAAACGGGGTGCAGCTGCGTCATTGATGACGCGGCCGCATCCCCTGTCATATTGAACCCGGGGGGCGGCCGTTCGGCCTACCCCCCGGCCCTAATAGCGGTCTGACCGAGCGGCCCGGGAGGTCGCTGCCCCCCGGGCCAGCCCTCCCCTGGCTCCTACTGAATAACAATAGATATCTTGGCAGTTGGTATTTTCCACAAGAAACCCGGGAAATTATAGAAGCCAGAAAAGAATCCTTGCTCAGCAAGAGGAATACAGACTTTGTGTAGCAAAAATAAAATTGCAATCAGCTTACATGCTCCAACATGTTTCGACATAGGATGTCTTTTTCAAGGTTCATGTTATACAGAATCATCAAGTTATAGAACGTCAGAACAGGCAATAAAAGGTATACTTTTTTGTTACTTACCAGCAATTACTGTTTGCTTATCGTGCAGTGCCGCAGGCTTCTACCGGTTGTTCCCCATTCAAGTTACTGTATGATTGCAGGGTATGGGGACCCCTAGATTTAGTCCGGGAGAGCTGGGAAGGTACATTCCAAGAGCCCCAAGAGTCGATACTTGACTAGTAGGCCAAGTTGCGGGACATGCTCAAGAGACTGATGACCCTCACCAGAACAGACTTGGAGGTAGTGCCAGCAACAGTGGTATGACAGGCATGCTAGACCCTGCATATTTACCATAGGGCAACAGGTTATGATAATGGTACCCGCCACGAAGAATAAATTGATAGCCAAGTGGGCTGGCCCTTTCAAAGTACTACAGAAGCAGGGTGAAGTAGATTATATTGTGGGTTTAGATGCTACAAGAAACCGCACTAGTACCTACCTTGTCAACCGGTTAAATCCTATGGTCTCCTAGTCTCTCACCTTGTCGATACTGCAGATTCACGGCCACTGCGGCAATCTGCATGTTGGGTACCCCAGGAGTAGTTCACCATGATATGGACAGAGTTAAATGATGCACTATTCATGGGCATCATTGTTTTGTCCCGCAGCCCCTGGCTGGCCAGAGTTGTTTTAGTGCCCAAAAAAGGAAGGTACCACCTGCTTTTGCATCGACTATAGGTGACTAAATGAGGTAACAGTAATCTCATGCCTAGAGTAGATGGGCACATGGTTGGGGACGGTATCCCAATGCTTGGGATACCGACACTGAGTATACCTACAAAAAAACACGAAGAGTTAAATCACGGTATAATTAAAATGTACACTTACCTTGATACCGACAGAGGACATTACCGAAAGACCTGCTGTAAAATCCGAAGATGCTGGATGCCAGCGCTTCATTGTGACGTCCCACTGCACAAAAGTGGAAGCTAGGAAGAGGTAAGCAACTACCGACCAGTGAGCCTTACATCAGTAGTAGGAAAATTGATGGAAACACTCTTAAAAGAAAGAGTTGTGGAATATCTCAAGCACAGCGATTTACTGTATTCCAAATAGCATGGATTGTGTCAAATAAATCTTATTGACTTTTTTGACTGGGTGACTAAAGTAATATATCAATGGGAGGGGGGGGGGGGGCGTTGATGTAGCTTATGTAGATTTTGGTAAGGCTTTTGACACAGTCCCACATCACAGACTGTATAATAAACTTGAAAGCTTGGTATTGGATTATTAGATGGTGGAATGGATAAGATCTTGGATGCAGGATAGAAAACAGAGAGATGTAGTAAATGGATAGCAATCACAGTAGGGAATGATTACCAGTGGTGTACCCCAGGGATCCGTATTGGACCTGTGCTTTTTAATATCTTTATTGGTGACATTGCAAATAGTATTGAAGGAAAAGCATAACTTTTTGCAGATGACACAAAGATATGCAACAGGGTAGACACACCAGGAAGATTAAAAGAAATGATTGATGATCTAGGTAGACTAGAGAAATGGTCAAGAGAGTGGCAACTACAATTTAATTCCCAAAAAATCAAAATCATGCACTTTGGTATCAAATACCAAAAAGTTAAATATAGTATTAATGGCACTATAATGGAAACTACAGAAGAGGAAAGAGATCTAGGAGTCATTATTTCTGGTGATTTTAAAGGCAGGTAAGCAATATAAAAAAGCAATGAGAAAGTCAGATGCTTGGTTGCATAGGAATGCCACTGTATAGGTCATTGGTACAGCCTGATCTAGAATACTGTGTTCAATTCTGGAGGCCATATCTCCATAAGGATTTAAATACATAAGAGACTACAAAGAAGTGCAAATAAAATGGTGCATGGCCTACATCACAAAACTTAACTGGATAGACTAAAATATCTTAATATGTATAGTTTGGATCAGAGAAGGGAAAGGTGGACATGATAGAAACTCAAATATATCAAGGGTTTTAATAACGTACATGAGAGAATTATTCTTCAAAGGAAGGTAAATATTTGAACACGAAGGGTAGAACACTACCCTTCACAGAAAGGGTAGTAGATAAGTAGAATAGCCTCTCATCAGATGTGGTAGAGGTTAATATAGTAGAGCAATTTAAACATGCTTGGGATAGACATAAGGAGGAAGAAATAAGGCTTAAATGGGGTTGGAGGTTACCATAGGTTTAAAAATGGGAAGACTAGATTGGCCAACTGGTTCTTATCTGCTGTCAAATTCTATGAGTGCAGGCTCCCAATGTAGAAAGTTACAAAGCTTGGCAAGATGATTAAACTTTGCACAGAAACAAAGAAAGTCATGTTAGAGAAGATGCAATCTTTGCTGGTTGTGTTGAGCATTGCTCTAGACCTATGCAACAAAGCAGTGCAGGAGCCACTAGAAGGAATTTTGTGCACAATGGTTGGGGTCCTCACTGGCATAAGCAACTTGTGTGGCAGGGGAAGCAGCATACAAGACATAGCAATGGGGGGAGCCAGCAATAGGTGTGCAGAATCACCCTGGGAGGATGGGCGCATTTCCTGTCTCCAGCTTTAACTGTTGGCCCACCATGGGTGGCATTCTAGGAGGTGTGAGCAAAAGGGTAGTATACGCCAATGGGCTGGTCTCCAGGGGTAGTTGTTGCAGGCAGAACTAGCCCCGGTGATTGAATTTGGTAAATTTATATTGGCCTTACTCAATGCTTTCTTTCCTGCAATGGGTTAATTGTGTAAATAAACCTGTGATCACTTTATTCCCATCTATCTCTGAATCATTGTTGGTCAGTGGGCTGCCAGCTGGTCGGTCTATGCCCCAAATTGCAGATATAATACAATGCACAGTAACAATATAAAACTACAATATACCAATGCAAGACAATGATATATACAAATGTTCCAACAAAGAGAATCAGAGCCAGGCAGCCTGCACTTATAAGTTGTCCAATGTAATGTGTGCTATTCTGAAATAAAGAAATATTGAATAAAAAAAAAATATAAAAACACAAATATTAAAGCGAATGGTGAACGTGAACTGTAAAACATGAGAAGTGAAACTTGAATATTATTGGTGATCTGTTGACATGCAAACGGCTAAGACAAGCCACACATTTTGAACCACAAATTAGAATCAGTTCAGTTGGTGACTGTACCATGAACATGTTTGTGGCTGTTGAACTAGTGAAATTAAAACACATTTTTAACTAGTTCAAAATGTTCAGATATTTATAACCAATAACAGGTGCCAACTAGTGGTTGGAGAACAAAATGCAGGTTCTTTCGCAAATGTCATAAATTGTATGGCTGCATAATGTAAAACTATGGTGGCTGTAGAACATGTGGTCAACTGTGGCTCTGCAATATGTGGGTTATTGGGCCTATATGATATAGCGAATACTGGACCTCCACAATATGGGGTTCCATAATTGTAACCACTAAGCCTGTGGACCCTACCTCAGTTAGGTATGGGAGGGTGGATTTATCATTTCCATGACTTGTGGCAGATAAAAACTATATGCTGAAGCAACAGGGCCCACTGCACATTCTTTGCACTTTATCATAGATTGAAACAATCATAATTATTTGCTATTTATTACAGTCAGCAGTAAATGCATCTTCTGAAGTTAGTTGACATATACTATAAGCCACTCATGTTCACCCAAGCTTTGCGTTCTGGGTCCCAGACTGCCACCCAAACACCCCTAGTACAATCTGCCACTAACTGGGTCTTTTACTGTTTCTATACGGCAAGGTGTGGTGAAAAGGGAAAAAGGAAAAAAACGGTGTGGTGGAAAGCACATGACATAGTAAATAGTTAGAGATGAGTGAAGTTGAGGTGAAGATAATAGTTTTGGTTGCATAACTGGTAAGAAAATGGCATATTATAGCAATAGATAGAAAATAGAGGCAGTCGGACGTAGAGAGAGTCTGGATGTGAAGAGTAAAGCAGAGGGACAAGTCAAGGGTGACACCAAAGAAGACTGAGGAAATTGAGGTGTTGTTGACATTGATGGAGATTTGAGGGCTCCTGGTGACTCTGAGAGGAAGGAAGATGATAAGCTCTGAGTTGGACATGTTGAGCTTTAGGTAGCATTGGAACATCCATGTGGAAATAGCAGAGAGATAGTTGGTCACATGAGATACTACAGAAGGGAAAAGGTCAGGGGAGGAAAGGAAGAGGAAGATTTGGAAGAGTTGTACAATGGGAAAACCAGGGGGGCAAAAACATAGCCTTGTGGGAACCCAAGATATAGTGAGAGTGGACAGTGCTAATATGACAGAGTTAGAGACCCTGAAGGAGTGGTTGGATAGGTAAGAAGTTACCCAGGAAAGAGAGGCCAATAGAGTAAAAAGTGTGCAGCTAGGTTCGAGTGGGCAGGTTGTGGGGAAAGATATTGAGATGTGTGCAGAGACTTTATCCTCTGTTACGGGGGTGAGGGTGGATTGCAAGCGGAGCTGAGTGGGCTGTGCGACCTTTTTCAAGTAGAACAAACAGCAAACATTGTTATATTATAATTTTTGTTTATGTATAAAACACCTATGTCACGGTTCCACACGATAAGCAGGTCTTTACAATGCGAATCCTAGGGTTCGTACAGTTTGGTGCTACTCCAGCAGGGTGCGGAGTCTAACGAGTAGACGGTGTTCACCAGGAACCGCTGCAAAGCAGTATGGTCTTAGCTGCGTCTGCTCGCAGGTCGCGGCCCCTGCTAGAGTACTGAGCGAGATCCTTTGGGGAAGTCAGGAGACAAGGGACAGTCAATAACGGTGAAGGGTAGATGAAATACCAAAACAGCTGATGGAACGTCAGCCCAGTAGACAACGTAGATAGGACTGCAGGTACTTGGATGGAGCATCAGCTCTGTAGGCAAATGATTAATCTGCAGGTACTTGTTTGGAGCATCAGCTCTGTAGACAAGTAGACAGGATAGCAGGTACTTGGTTGGAGTGTCAGCTCTGTAGACAGGATAGCAGGTACTTGGTTGGAGCGTCAGTTCTGTAGACAAGTAGACAGCATAGCAGGTACTTGGTTGGACCGTCAGCTCTGTAGACAAGTAGACAGGATAGCAGGTACTTGGTTGGAGCGTCAGTTCTGTAGACAAGTAGACAGGATAGGATGTAGCTACGTCAAGCACCAAAGGTAATTAAAGGAACAGGCACTGAGTGTATAGAGAAGGTGCCTTTTATATTTGGTGCCAAAATTGCCTGGCCAATGGGAATGCAGCCAGAGGTTTTATAAATTGCAGGTCTGCACATGGGACGAAGCGGACCGCCGCAGGAAGGTAAGTTTGCCGGGGGTCGGGTGAGCTGCCCGATACCCCGGCGAGTGACAACCTACATATTAAGTAGCACTGTTCATTAATGGGATTATGATACAAATGCATGAAACAGAAGATAATAATGGCCCTGCCCAAAATGAGCGCACAATCCAAGAGGTGTGGTGAACTAGCGATACCTAAGGAATACAAATGATTATCAAGCAATTTAAATTACTAGTACGCTCTTAATTGGCACCTTGCAACTTGCACTTTGGCAATCAGATACATTCTTCTTCATCCTTTAAAACAGAGCACTGTGTACAACCTGAATGGGGACATGTCCCAAGTGGTCTTTGTGGAGATCTACAAAATAAATGAGCATCACCCGTGACCTTATCAATGACCTCATCTGCCCTGCAAATTCTGTGAATTCTTCTTCATAATAAATGACTTCCTAGTTACTCTAGGAAGTGGGAAAGGGGATGTTAGATAATTTATAGTGGGTATCCTCTTCCTGCATCTACCTGGTCCTGTCCCAGTGGTCCTGCCACTATCAGTGCATTTCCTCCAAAGTCACCCCATCCCTCATACTGCCTTTATTGAATGTAAGTGAGAGTTCATGAATGTCAGCAGAGTGCTTGGACTTTCACCTGTATACCTAGTGCTATGCCTATAATAAATGCTAGGGGTGGGGTTATTGTATACAGACATACTCATGTTAACATCTTAAATAACAGAAATTAATAAACAGAAAAGCATACGAATGGGCAGAGGTATTATGAATGTCAAGTATGCTGCCATCATCGACAGCTAGGCACACCTGTAACGCTGGTGTGTTAGCAGCTTGGTGTTTACAGAGCTCTACTGCGATCTGTCACAAAGCACAGGAAGCTAGGCAAAATGGTTGTGGTTGTTAGAAGCTGCAAGTTTGTGTGTTTATTCTGTAAGAGTATTATGTGGAAACACCACAAATGTGTTTACGGTGTGAAACCCTGTCTAGTAAACACAAGTGCAGTCATTTAATGCACGCTACCAATCGTGTCTCGCTTCTTTTAAAGGCTACAGATGGATGTGATAACACTGATTGATTTCATTTAATAATGTGTTGTTTACCAGATGAAGAGACGTTTGTTTGTTTTTTTGAAGTTGAGATCTATGAGAAGAGTCCTGATCTTGGACTCCCACATACGTCACACCAGAACCATGATCTTTGAAGCGTGCCTCCTGAACGTCTTATATAAAAGGTTGAAAAAATAAAAAAACAAAGCAAAATATGCTAAAATTGTCATAAATATGGAAATGTTTGCATTAGTATCAATGCGCAGTATCGGTCAAGTGAGTTTGACTAACATTTGAAACTGTAGATTTGTAACAATCATATTACATTTTGTTGTCATTATTATTATTTCTATCCTCAGTATATTTGTATTTAATATTTGACTGATTGTAAATCTTCAACTGGTCTATACATATGATGAAGTTACAATAATGTTACATTTACAGAAGAATGTGGCATATGATTACATGCCACACAGCTTTGGGAGTGTGAAAAAACATTGTTTGCCCTCCCACAAATATTGCTATAGAGCACACACTCCCAAGGCCCTCTAGCTGCCCCACTACTCCCAGCAGTGGTGGTATTTATATAATCTCTGCTTTAAAAGAAAGCTTTTATTTCAAACAAGCATCAGCTTAATATTTAATGTAAACCAATGTATTAATTTCGGTGGTAATCGTTTTTACAGTTACCACCATTCCGACACCTGTCATGTCTCCCAAAAAACCCGAAAGAATAGAAAATTGACTTGAAAATAATTAGACTTACCTTGAAGACGATGCTGGAGAGACAAAAAGGCTTTCCGATTGGAGAACTAACCGCCTCTGCTGCCTGACGTCATCGCGATGTATGTCAAGCAAAATTTAAAGCGGCAATGTTTGGTTAAGTGTTTAACTACTTAACCTTAGGGGACCCCACATTGGCGCTGTAAATTTTGCTTGACACACGTCGCGATGACGTCAGACAGCAGAGGCGGACAGTTCTCCAATTGGAAAGCCTTCCTGTCATTATGCTGCTGTCTTTGGGGATCTGCAGCGTCGTCTTCAAGGTAAGTCTAATTATTTTCAAGTCGGTTTTCTATTCTTTCCGGATTTTTTGGGAGGCATGACAGGTGTCGGAATTACCAGCACAGTTTTATCATACCCCACCCTTTTCTGTGAGTACGCGTACACTTGATGTGCACAGGGCAGACCGTCTAGGCTAACGGGTGCAAAACAAAAATGTTTTACACTGTGCATCAATTGCTCAACAAATGTTAAAATATTCTCTGCATCTGGCATATGCATATGTGTTTTCACCTAATTTAGGGATGCTGAATTCAGTGGAAAAATCAGATTATCTCTATAACGTTGCATTTATTAGATACCCACAAATAACAAAAGCAGTAATAGCTCTATCTGAAAAAGTAAGATGTGAAAATTTCACTTAATCTCTATAGAATTTAAATATTCTCGTTGTTTTCATATGTAAAATACTAATAAAACTACAGAAGCGCTTAAAAACTGCATAAACTAAACTTAAGAAACTCATAGCAATCCAAGCTGGCCGCTATGTAATTGTTAATAAAAGATAAAATGTAAAGTCACTTTGAATTAGGGAAATAGGATGTTGACGCTTTCCGTTTCTAGAGTTTCTCATTGGTTTCTCTAAAAAGGAACCAGCAGTAGTCTCCCACCATTGCAGGGTCCCAGCGTCCTTGATGAAACATTCCCCTGTCCTTCACTTACACTACCCAGGTGGTCAGGGAAAAACTCTAGATGGGAATATAAAAGGTGAATTTTAAGTGACATTCTACAGCTTGTAGTTGTCCAATTGTTCATTCACGATGGAGACGTAGTTGGGCTTGGTTTGAATACGTTTTCCCGAGTACCACAAACCCGACAAGCAGGATCCCTACAAACAAAATCCGATTTGCCAAAAAACGACTGGACCATAAACAGACTTACCTAAAAATCGAATCTGCACATTTCTGATCTATGCATGCTGGCAGCAACTCATTCCGAATACACAGCTTTCCGGCAGTAGAGTTTTACGTCAGTTAACAGTGCGACCTAGATAAATGTTAACTTAAAGCGGCAATGTGGGGAACCCGCAGGTTAAGTGTTTAATGAAACTGTGATTAAATACTTTGATTTTCGTATTTCAATTTTTCAAAATATCTCAAAAACCTTAAGTGACATCAAGTTTTTGAAGGTATATTTGGATTCTACACACAGAATTACATGAAAATTGATATGTTTCATGTCAAAATGGCTGTGGAGTAGTGTTACATGTCATAAATGACCTCTGGTGTCAGGAAAACATCCTGTTAACCAGCTTGGCGAGTTGAAAGCGCAAATGGTGTTAAGAGTGAAATGTCACTTCCCACTAACACCATTTTATGACCATCCCATTTATTCCTCTAAACGTTGCCATTTTATCTTCATATATGATTTAGTAAATGATTATTTAGAAAGAAGACCCATCTCAGGGACCTCAGAGCTGGTGGTAAAATCCAGCTGTTTTGCAGAGAGAAAAAGACTTCTTTACCTTATTTACCAACCCCTGTCCTGCTAAATGAAATCTCATTTGAATGTGGATGTTTATCAGCAAGAAACATCTCTGATCCGTCCAACCACTCTCATTGGACGGTGTAAACGTTTTCACTCCAACAGGAGAAGTTTTGGCCCACAATCCATTCACTTACCCATAAGACTGGTGTATTTATGCAAAAGTAGGTGCATGTAGACGCAAGAGAGCATTTACGCACTTTTGCATATTTGTAAATGAGCCGTTATGACATCAGGCGCACACTTGGGGTGGGGGTTCCAGTTGCCCATAAGGGGATAGAAAGAGGTGGAGAGCGGCCTAGCACTTTCTAAAATCATAGCCACGTCCCTTTCATACACTCTGGCGGTACGGAATGGAATCCCTCTTCTAGAACTCCTGCGTTTGACTCTGAACAAAGCCCTCTCTCTGCTACAGCATTCCAAAATATTCACCAATTCCTCTTGAGACCAGGTTCTAGACACGTGCCAAATAACTCATTATAATTTTTTTTTCAATTCTTTGTAGCAATATGTCTTTTATTTCTCAAATATTGCAGCATGCTTTCCTTCTGTACCTTGTTATCTCAGCACTCACATTTTTATGACTTTTTATTCTCATAGATCTGATCTATTATTCTAAATGACATTACTTTGGCAGAAACAAAGGTTTTCTTCCCTTCTTACATAACTGCTATATATATATATATATATATATATATATATATATATATATATATACATGTATAGATGTATTTGTAATTAATGTTTTTTTAATTAGGAACTCTTATCAGCAGTGTCCTCTCGCTGTCTCTGTTCCTTTAAATTATTATAATGCTCTGTGTTCATTGCTTACTCTGTTTAGCTCTGCAGTAGATATTGTCACTTTACAAATGTGTGATAATAACAATAAAACATAAAAACACATTTTGATGGTAGATAAGAACCACATGGCCCATTAGTCTGTCCTTTTTATTCCTAAAAAATTCAGATTCTATTTGATCCTTAGCTTTTCCAGCTTTTGGATAGTCTTATGCCTACCCCAAGCCTGTTTAAATTCCCTTACCATATTAAACACTAAATACCCTTCCAACCAATGTGGTAAAATATACCCCAAACCTACTACCTTCCAGTCATAGTGCATTTCCTCTTGATCTAATACTGTATTTCTCTCTTTCCTTCTGTACCTTGTTAAAATCCTTAATATATTCAAGTGTCTCTCACTTCTGCTCCATGCTATATATATTGAGGTACTTTCCTGGTAAGTTTTGTGAGGTCAAGTACCATTTTAGTAGCCCTTTTTTGAACAATTTCCAACGTATGTCCTGATGGACATATGGCCTCCAGAACTGAACACCATATTTAGCTGTTGTCTCACCAATGACATCTAATATATAAATGTCTAGTGGCGTGTGTTAGTCTGTCTGTGTGTGTGTGTGTGTAAAAAATAAAACCAAGCTGCAGCGCCACCTGCTGGGCAGAGTTATACACTGACCTACTAAATTCTTAGTGTGTGTGGGAAAAAAAAATCAAAAAGGGCTGAAATTTGGTATACTAAGATGTTTTTAATTTGTTAATTTAATTTGTTAATTGTTAAAAGTGTTTATAAAGATTTAAAAAAAAAATATATATATATTTCTTGAAGGAGAAGTGACATTTGGGAGTGGTTGGTGGTTGCCGGGGGTGACAGTGGGGAGTGGTTGGTGGTTGAGGCCTGGGCTATGGCCCAAATGCATGACAAGAACCTTTTTAACACCTTAAGTAGCTTGGTTTGACTAGAATGCATGAGTATCATGCACGGGTTAACTTGTATACTATATAGTGACATCACCATCTCTCTCTTTCTGCTTCTAGTACCTTTTCCTATGCAATGTAGAATCTGACTGACCCCATTCTTCCTCAGTAGTTGCCATTTCTGTGTCTTTGTACATACTATAATTGCGTTTGATGTTTAAAACTTAAATGCATGATTTTGCATTTATTTTTCCTTGAACTGTAATTGCCTCACTCTTGCTACCTAGACCATCAATCATTTTGGTCGCCTTCCCTGGTATGTCTACCCTGATACATAGCTTTATGGCATTGGCAAAATGACATAGGTTTCCATCAGTACAAATAGTTATTTTACCAATAAAGATTACTGGTCCATGTACAGGTCCTTGGAGTACTTCAATGGTAACTTATCCCTCTTCAGAATGTATTTGAATTACTACAATTAAGTACAATACTGCATCCACGCAACAGCCTTTTAATCCAATGCCAAGCATTGCAATTTATTTACCAGTCTTCAATGTGTGACAATGACAATTGTATGCTCTTGTATGCTCCTTAAAGCAGAATTTGTACAAATCTATAATCCAGATCAACATTTACAGTAGCCTCATGAACACAGTCTAAAAAGCTAGGTGTCAGCAGTAAAATTGTAAGCATTCAGGCATCCCCTTGTACAGCATGGATAGTTTTAAAGTGATAAGCACGGCAGACAGACAATACTCAGACAGTTTTGCTGAAACACTTTTGCTGAACTTTTATTCACGCGTGTCAGGATGGTACAGTGAGCAAGATGTGCAGTTCCAGCAGACAAACACAAAAAAGAATTTTCAGTTTCCCATGACCCTGTGTCTGGTTATTATTATTATCGTAGATTTGTAAGACATACATAAAACAATACTGTCACGGTTCACTGGAGAGGATCCTACAGTTTGCCTAAATAAACAGTACTCTAGCAAGGTGTGGAGTCTAACGAGGAGACGGTATTCGCCACGGACCAGCCGCAAGGCGGTTTGGTTTTTGCTGCATCTACCTCACAGGTCGTGCACTCCTTGCTAGGAGTGCTAGGCAAACTTCTTAGAGGAACAAGCAAGAGGGTCAGCAATGGCAGTCCACTTGTTGAGGAGAGCCGGAGCGATAGGCGGGCGCCACAGGACTGGTGGAGGAGGAAGTGATGTCAGTTCTGCAGACAACAGGTTACCACTGGAATGGCGGCAGAACGCTAGGGAGTGTCAGCGCTGAAGTCAGCAGGTTACCCAGGAGGGAGATGTAGCACTGGAGTAGAGTGTCAGCTCTGCGGACGACTGGTTACCACTGGGATAGCGGCAGCAACACTTAGGAAGTATCTGGTAAGAAGCCAGCAGGTTACACAGGAGAGAGATGTTAGCGCTTGAGTAGAGTGTCAGCTCTGCGGGCAAGCAGGAACCAGGGAGCCACGTCTAACACCAAGAAGGTAACTAAAAGAACAGGCACTGAGGATTCAGGGGAGCCAAAACTCTTAGCAATGGGAGAGAGGCCGAGATGACAGCGCTCAGGACGGAGCGAGCGGTCGAATGAAGCAGGTAAGAGTGCCGGGAATTGGGTGTACAGTCCGATCGCCCGGCGTGTGACAAATACATACATAAAATAAGAACAGACAAGGCAGACAAAATGAATGGAGACATAAAAACAAAGGGTATAGAGGACCCTGCTCATTAGAGAGCTTATATTCTAAGGGGAAGAGGGCACAGCTGAAACAAGAGGAGCGAATGGGGCTCAGACTGGAGATTGGGATAGTTATGAGGGTGCATTAGTGTGAATAGTGTTATCAGGGATAAGGTCACCTTTAAAAAAGAGATGGGTTTTCAAAGAGCATCTAAAGATTTGAAGGCTGTGGGAAAGTCTGATTGAACGTGGTAGGGAATTCCATAAGTTAGGAGCAGCACAGGAGAAGTCTTGCAGGCGGGAGTGAGAGGTGATTATCAGAGATGAGACAAGGCGCAGATCAGTGGTAGATCAAAGAGGGCAGGAGGGAGAGTATTTTGATTAGAGATTTGAGTTGTATGCAAGGGTAGTTTTGTTGAGGTCTTTGTAGGTAAGAGTGAGTAATTTGAATTTGATTCTGGAGGACACAGGGAGTCAGTGTAGGGATTTGAAAAGTGGTGCAGCAGATGTTGAGTGGTTAGAGAGTAAGATCAGTCTTGCAGCACCATTTAGGATGGATTGAAGTGTGGATATATGGGTGTCAGGAATGCCAGATAGAAGGAGGTTGCAAAAGTCAAGAGATGATGAGAGAATGGATAAGCGATTTGGTAGCATGTTGAGTAAGAAAAAGACGTATTCTGGCAATGTTTTTAAAGTGAAGTTGACAGGACTGGGAGAGAGTCTGGATGTAAGGAATAAAGCAGAGGGTGGAGTCAAGTGTGACACCAATGCAGCGGGCTTGGGAAACTGAGGAAATTGTGGTGTTATTGATAGTGAGGGACATTTGAGGGCAGGTGGTGACTCTGGCAGGAGGGAAGATAATAAGTTCTGTTTTGGACATGTTGAGCTTTAGGTAGCATTGGGATATCCATGTGTAGATAGCAGAAAGACAGTTGGTTACACGAGATATAGAGTATAGAGGGAGAGAGGTCAGGGGAAGTGATATAGATTTGCGTGTCATCAGCGTAGAGGTGGTATTGGAGGCCAAATGAGCGAATTAGTGCTCCAAGAGGAGAGGTGTACACTGAAAAAAGTAAAGTGCCAATAACAGAGCCTTGTGGGACCCCAACAGATGTGGGAGTGGAGGGGAGGATGTGCCAGAGGTAGAAACACTAAAGGAGCAGTTCGATAGGTAGGAAGTGAACCAGGAAAGGATTGTGTCATGAAGGCCAATGGAGTGAAAGATGTGTAGGAGAAGAGGATGATCAACAGTATCAGAAGCAGCAGAGAGGTCTAGGAGAATGAGTATGGAGAAATTACCATTAGATTTTGCAGGAAGTAGATCATTGGTCACTTTTGTGAGAGCAGTATCAGTGGAATGTTGGGGGTAGAAGCCTGATTGCAGAGAGTCGAGAAGGGAATGAGAGGAGAGAAAGTGAGACAGGCACTTGTACACTAATCGCTCAAGTAGTTTGGAGGCAAAGGGGAAGAGACAAATAGGGCGGTAGTTGGAGAGAGAGGCTGCATCGGTAGATGGTTTCTTTAGAATAGGTGAGATGAGCGCATGCTTTAAGGTCAATGGAAATGTGCCCGTGGAGAGAGACGGGTTAAACATTTGATTACCTAACCAGTCACCAGCCAACTAGTTGAGCCTGGTCGCCCCACCCACAAACTCAGAACCACCTTTTTATATTTTCTTCCCAGCACTAATTAATAAACAAGGAATTAGTTACACCAATGTCTTCCACCTGTATCCAGTGTGCAGAGCAGTACAAGGCATTAACCATGGCTGCAGCATAAGCAATCTATTGTGAGGTAAAGAGGAGAAGGAAGGAGAGGATGAAGAGGGGAAGAAAGAGGGGGTTTAGGCAAAGGGAGGTAAAATTTTAATAATACATTAGTCGTTGTTATAGTTGATGTATCAATGCAAATCCCAAATGTCTTCGACATTTAATTAAATCTTGTCCCACTAAACATAATCACTGTGGCAATTTAGCAGTGGCGAGGTATAACATCCATCCACTGAGGTTAACCCATCATCCAGTAAAAAATGTGTTCAGTACGCATTTAACAAGACAAATCCCAGCCCAGTTCTGGAAAAAAAAGCGCAAACTGTCCGCATATACACTTTCATCATAAAGATGCTTACAGACCTTTTGTACTGCAAGATATTGGTAAAGATTCACCAAAATTAACTTAAGAAATGCAATTTGCCAACCTTTAAGTTGTCCTAGTAACTAAATCAAATGTTAACAGTTTTTATGCCTAATTTAGAACACTGACAACTGCAACTAGTGAGCATTTGCAGCAATACCAGTTACAGACAACAGGTGGCAGTACACCATCAACACTGACATTCTTTTCCAAAGTAAGTAACTTTCTAAAAAGAAAAAGTGGAGGTGTTGCACATAGCAAATTCTAGCTATCATTTTGTAGAATGTACTAAATAAATTATACATAGAATCTGATTGGGCAACACCTTCACTTTCCCTTTTAAGAAGCCTTGATAAATCTACCCAGGAGCATTGTTTTTAAAAGTGTTGTTATATTAGAATATGTAATCATATGCATTTATGTTCTGTATTTCAGTGTTTTGAATCAATATGCTTCTTCCTAAAGACACAAAACTGAATATGATCTATTTCCCAAGGGCCTATTCCACATATACCCTAATTTCTTTTCTTTGGTTTATGTGTAATAAAATGTATGTGGTAGCATTGCAGAATTCTAGAAGTGGTTCCGTAAGCAGTTTGTGACTTGGGAGCAAATGCAGCTATTGGGTTAAATATTTCCACATGTAGAAATCATTCTATTCTGGTAGAGAAAATTTTAAATGTTTCACATATGTTGCACATATACACTCATATAAATTGTGCAACATTGTTGCATGAAATGCATATAGTATTATGTAAGATTTATGTAATGTATTATAGGCAATATATATTTTTGTATTTGTATTGTTCATTTATAAGAATCTACACTGCCATACAGTGCAGTAGAAAAACATGGGTATCAAAACAAGTAGCATGACTCAACACAAGATACAAGCATTACATGGATAACAGATTAGGTATTGCTTCAAAACAGGTTACATAGTTGAGTGCAGACGGGGTGGAGGACAACTGGATAACTGGGTAATCAGAAAGGAGCTTGAAAGTTAAACATGAAATACCGCATGGGAATAAGCAATAAAATATATCAAAATAACCAGGTTCTATTAAAATAATATATGGTGCCTTTAAATCTGCAGTTCTCCAATAAACAGGTACGGTAGCCTGTTACTAGCAAGTACAATGAAAAAGACTTGGTGAGACCGCCGATGTCATATTAAATAATAACAAATTTATTAAAAATAATTTTTTATTGTTTTAAAAATATTTTTTAATGAATTTGTTATTATTTGATTTTGACATCGGCGCTCTTACGAGTTCTTTTTCATTGTACTGCATGGGAAGTTAGCAAAGTATTAAACTTTCAATGTAAGGGCACGAAAACAACAAGGGAGAGATGAGATAGGATACAAAAGGAAGAGTAGTCCTGCTCGTGAGAGCTTACAATCTAAAGAGGAGGGGTTAAAGCAAGAGCGGGTGACATGGAGGGACTAGGTTGATGAGGGGGAGCAAGTGGGGAAGGCTTAGGCGGTGAACCCCTAGGCTTTAATGAACAGGTGAGTCTGATAGGACGAGGGAGATACTTCCAGAGGTGGGTAGCAGTATTGGAGAAGTCTTGGAGGTAGCCAGAGGAGAGGTGAGGAGGCGGTCATTGGTCGAGGAGAGAGGGCAGGAGGGAACGTGGAGGGAAATGAGGATGGAGATATAAGGGTGTGGGGAAGGGAGTGAGGGCTTTGTAGGTGGTGAGAGTGAGAAATTTAAATTGAGTTCTATAGGAGATAGCTAGCCAGTGTAGGGTTTGGTAGAGTGGATAAGCAGAAGCAGAGTGGCAAGAGAGGAAGATAAGAATTGCTGCGGTGTTAAGGATAGATTGAAGAGGAGTGGGATGGGGGAGGGCAGACAAGAGGAGGTGGCAATAGTCTAGGCGAGAGATGATTAAAGAGAGAATTTGGTGGCATCTCAGCGGAGAGAAGGATCTAATCCTGGATGTGTTGCAGACGTCTACGCGATGTCGCGTAGATTGTTGGGGATCCATTAATGGCTCTTCCTGCTCCACCTACACAACCTCTGACTCCTACTCCTCATCATGGTCCATATTCTTTTCCACATGGTCCTCCTCTTCCTCTACATGGTCCTGCTCCTCACCTACATGGTCCTCCTCTCCTCTACATGGTCCTCCTCTCCTCTACATGGTCCACATTCTCTTCCACATGGTCCTCCTCCTCCTCTACATGGTCCTCCTCCTCTTCTACATGGTCCACATTCTCTTCCACATGGTCCTCCTCTCCTCTCAGGGCCGGAATAAGGGAATGGAGGCCCCCGGTCTAAGGGTACTGTGAGCCCCCCCTCCCCCTGATATATATAATAGAGCATAATATAAAGCTGTAAGGGCCCTCCCAGATGCCCGAGGCCCCCAGGCTCTAGCCCAGTTAGACCTTTGGTTAATCTGGCCATGTCTCCTCTACATGGTCCTCCTCCTCCTCTACATGGTCCTCCTCCTCCTCTACATGGTGCTCCTCCGGCTCTACATGGTCCTTCTCCTCCTCTACATGGTCCTCCTCTCCTCTACATGGTCCTCCTCCTCCTATACATGTTCCTCCTCCTCCTCCTCTACATGGTCCTCCTCCTCATCTACATGGTCCTTTTCTCCTCTACATGGTCCTCCTCTCCTCTACATGGTCCTCCTCCTCCTATACATGGTCCTCCTCCTCCTCTACATGGCCCTCCTCTCCTCTACATGGTCCTCCTCCTCATCTACATGGTCCTCCTCCTCATCTACATGGTCCTCCTCTATATGGTCCTCCTTCTTCTCTACACTGTCCTCCTCCTCCTCTACATGGTCTTCCTCTCCTCTACATGGTCCTCCTCCTCCTATACATGGTCCTCCTCTCCTCTACATGGTCCTCCTCCTCCTCTACATGGTCCTCCTCCTCCTCTACATGGTCCTCCTCCTCCTCTACATGGTCCTCCTCTCCTCTACATGGTCCTCCTCCTCCTATGCATGGTCCTCCCCCTCCTCTAAATGGCCCTCCTCTCCTCTACATGGTCCTCCTTCTTCTCTACATGGTCATCCTCCTCCTCTACATGGTCTTCCTCTCCTCTACATGGTCCTCCTCTCCTCTACATGGTCCTGCTCCTCCTATACATGGTTCTCCTCTCCTCTACATGGTCCTCCTCCTCCTATACATGGTTCTCCTCCTCATCTACATGGTCCTCCTCTCCTCTACATGGTTCTCCTTCTTCTCTACATGGTCCTCCTCCTCCTCTACATGGTCTTCCTCTCCTTTTCATGGTCCTCCTCTCCTCTACATGGTCCTCCTCCCCCTATACATGGTTCTCCTCCTCATCTACATGGTCCTCCTCTCCTCTACATGGTTCTCCTTCTTCTCTACATGGTCCTCCTCCTCCTCTACATGGTCTTCCTCTCCTCTACATGGTCCTCCTCTCCTCTACATGGTCCTCCTCTCCTCTACATGGTCCTCCTCCTCCTATACATGGTCCTCCTCCTCCTATACATGGCCCTCCTCTCCTCTACATGGTCCTCCTCCTCCTCTACATGGTCCTCCTCCGGCTCTACATGGTCCTCCTCCTCCTCTACATGGTCCTCCTCCTCCTATACATGTTCCTCCTCCTCCTCTACATGGTCCTCCTCCTCCTCTACATGGTCCTCCTCCTCATCTACATGGTCCTCCTCTCCTCTACATGGTCCTCCTCTCCTCTACATGGTCCTCCTCCTCCTATACATGGTCCTCCTCCTCCTCTAAATGGCCCTCCTCTCCTCTACATGGTCCTCCTTCTTCTCTACATGGTCCTCCTCCTCCTGTATATGGTCTTCCTCTCCTCTACATGGTCCTCCTCTCCTCTACATGGTCCTCCTCCTACTATACATGGTCCTCCTCATCTACATGGTCCTCCTCTCCTCTACATGGTCCTCCTCCTCCTATACATGGTCCTCCTCCTCCTCTACATGGTCCTCCTTCTCCTCCTCTACATGGTCCTCCTCTCCTCTACATGGTCCTCCTCCTTCTCTACATGGTCCTCCTCCTCCTGTGCACATGCTAACTTTTCTGTGTAATATATGAACAATTTAATTTTTCATATCTTATGTTTTATTGTTTGAAAAGTAACTTTACATCCTGTATCTGAATTTCACAATCTAAATTGTAAATCATGTGTGAGTTTATTTACATTTATATTTTCAAACACCAAACATCTGTACCTTAAAATATACATTAAAATATATTCATCAATAATATACATCTGAAACATATGGTAAGAAATATGTGTATTACAGAGTAATATGAAAGTATTTTATGCATGAATTAATTCAATATTTGCCTCACTAATCTCATATTACAGTGATAATCATTGGCCACATATTCTGCAATATGATTAGTATATTTTTCTAATTGTATTATACAATAACAAATCACATGTGGTTTCTGAGAAAAAATAATGCATAAGTGGGATTCAGTGATCATCACAGTTATTATTGAGGTATGTCTTATATACCTTTCTATTTTGCACCTAATCTTTTTAAATACATGTGTCTGCCCCCTAATGAAGCCTCTCCATTGCTGTTGGAGCTGGCAATGGACCAGTCTATGTGCAGATTTTAAAAAATATTTTATATACCGCTGAGCTTTTATTTCTAATTTATTCCAAGGTCAAAATATGTGTATCAATACTATATTTCCTATATGAAATGATGTAAAAAGGTGATAGGATGATATGCATCACAAAGGTGTGCGTCATTTCATCACCGCACGTACACATGGAACTGCACAGATGCGTAAGTCGCATGTCAGTCGCATTTTTATGTGTATCCTGTCCCATTGTTACACAAGTCACATGCAAGCTGTGAGAAATTGGTATTTTGTATCTACGGGCGAACATACCATGTATGGAGGATTGGGGTACCTTTTTCCGATGGGTTAAACCCTGACAACAGTTACCACGGCAACTTGAAGGCGACGCTGTCATTTTCGGCGTAATAGTAATGCCTACTGGTAGTTTCACTGACGTTGAACTAATGTGATCATTGAATATCCTGACGCTCGAAAATGACGTCAGTCTTTGACGTGACTCTGTCATTGCTCTTCTTAAGGGGGTAATGGAAGCAGCCGGCGCCAGTACAATGAGAAAGGGTGTCTCAAATATATAACATCCGCCGGCATTAGTTGAACGACAGTCAAACTACCAGTAGGCATTACTATTACCTCGGAAATGACAGAGTCGCCCTCAAGTTGCCGTGGTAACTGTTGTCGGGGTTTAGGCCATCAGGGAAATGAGTACCACCGGTATGGAGGCAATACAAAGAAAGGTTACCCCACTGGAATACACTGAGATGTTTGACACTCTAGGCAAAATGCTGAGGGTACGGATGGGTACATGAAGTTTTGGGGTTTGGCAATGTGCAAGGGAGTACACAGAGTTTGTAGGCACTGCCAGGACAGCTTGTAGCGTGTGCTAAGGTACACAAAGTTTTTAGGTTTTGGCACTGAACAGAGTATAGCATGCAATAAGGTACACGGATGTGGTGGCAGTGTTTGAACAGCGTGTAGCGTGTAATTAGGTACATGGATGTGTTGGCACTATTTGAACAGCACGTAGCATGCAATAAGGAACACGGACGGATGTGTTAGCACTGGTTGAACTGAGCGTAGTGTGCAGTAAGGTACAAGAAGATACCCTACTGTTAGAGAGGTGGTACTACTGGTACCTACTGGTATGGGGAATCAGACAAAAACACAACGGATGCAAATGCGGGTAGGGGTGGGGAGACTGGACACAGGAGTTGAAGAAACACAAAAGATCTGCTATATTCCTGAAGCAGGAGTATCGATATTGGACACAATTGACACTCAGGCACTGAGCAGTGCATTAAACAGGTTATATTGGCTGGTTGATTGGTGATTCACCACATGTGTCATCAGTACTGGAGGTTAGTGGTAACACCTGAGAGAGGTGTTATCTCATCTCTAGCCTGAGGCTGAGCCCAGCTGGGTTCTGTTCAGGATTCTAATTGTGAAGGCCAGAAATCAGTGGGCTGCTGAGTGTAGGAGGCAGGCCAGTGATGTCTATGACTGCTGCTACTGGCGCAAACATAGAGAAACAAGGCCTTTGATTCACTATGTCAGGAGACCAAGACACCACTCTGTCAGACACATGCACTTATGACCAGACACAAGCACCTCCCCACTAGACCCAAGCACCTCCCCACTAGACCCAAACACCTCTCTACCAGACCCAAGCACCTCTCTATCAGGCCCAAGCACCTCTCTAATGTGCCCAAGAACCTCTCTAATGTGCCCAAGAACCTCTCTACCAGGCCCAAGCACCTCTCTACCAGGCCCAAGCACCTCTCTATCAGGCCCAAGCACCTCTCTACCAGACACAAGCACCTCCCCACTAGACCCAAGCACCTCCCCACTAAACCCAAACACCTCTCTATCAGGCCCAAGCACCTCTCTAATGTGCCCAAGAACCTCTCTACCAGGCCCAAGCACCTCTCTATCAGGCCCAAGCACCTCTCTATCAGGCCAAAGCACCTCTCTATCAGACCCAAGCACCTCTCGTAGTTTGGATGAGCTGTAAAGGAAGTAGCGATATTACAATAGGAGGCTGAAGTAAAAAAAATGGGAGCACACCAACGGCACAGGTAGGTGATAATGATGGGAACTAGAGCTAACTTCTCTGGAAATTAGAGTAACATCTTGCTTGACTGTGGGCCAGATTGAGGGACTTGGCGCTGTTGACACAGATGCTGCCCTCACCGCTGCTCCAGCCAACAATTATACATGCAATTAATATTTTTATTTATTGATTAAATACATTATTCCTATGTAGCTAGTGTGAAAGATGTAAACAGCGTGTTCCTCACTATTTCAGTGTTTTTCATATCTATAGACTATGAACCTGAAGACAAAAATAATTGCAATGAAGAGGCACAGTCAGAATCAGTGGAGTCAGAATCTTACCATGATCTAGAATGAATCAGAAATTGAAGAGGAAATAGACAGGCCCTCCAGACTAAAACCCACACTTCCTAGAACATAAGGGCTAATAAACCAGAATAACCAATACACATAGGACTTCGAGGCTTGCCATTCATGTTTCAAGTTTAAATTAGTGTTGTAAAATATTTTTGTTTTGAAACACCATTAAAATAATCTATTTTTAATAAAAAAAAAAGTATTAGACATTTTTTTGAATTGTTTTTGAGCATATCCATGCCCTTAGTAATAAGAGCTGTGTCTAAAAAAGCAACAAGCGCCGAGGTCTATGGTGACTAATTCTTTTACATGCTAAATTCTGTCCAAAACACTGGTGGCCGTCTTTGCTGATGCAATGTTCATTTAAATAAAATTTTAATAAGATTTGAAATAATAAAGAATGGCGGCCATCGTAAATGTGGTCGAATTAATTTAAAAATTGAAAAGATTATATAAAATGTCAAAAATTATATAGGCCTGTACATAATATTTAAAAAATCTAGGCAAAACCTCTCATAAAGTATGTTCTAAAATAATGACATAAACCACACACAATATAAAGATAGCAAAATACTTACATACAAAAGGATACACAGATAATCTATATTGTAAAAGAAAAGATAATGAATGACAGTATATATATATATATATATATATATATATATATATACATATATACATATATATGTGTATATATATATATATATATATATATATATATATATAATATTGACAGTATAGTCTTGTATATTAAAAAGAATCATATAGAAGATGAGCTATTTCGTAGCCTTCATTTAGGCCAAGGGAGAATAATGGGATTATGTTTTAAATCCATTACATTTCACATTGAGAATGCTTCCTTTACGATGTCTCCCCTTATTTTGCCAATAACTACGTGTGCAATGGCTCTGAAAGTTATCAATTTATGGGTCTGAATTGTACTTAGTGTTAAAGCTCTTGGAAACAGAATGACTTTCTATTTTATTTTTAAAGTTTCGGACATGCTATTGTATTCTGAGTTATAAGAGGTGTTCATCATCATCATCATCAACATTTATTTATATAGCGCCAGCAAATTCCGTAGCGCTTTACAATTGGGAACAAACATTAATAAGACAATATTGGGTAATACATACAGACAATGAGGTAAGAGAACCCTGCTCGCAAGCTTACAATCTATAGGACAATGGTAGTTTGAAACACAAGGGCATGTGCTACACCATATTGCACAATGGACCAGCTAGAATGCAAAGGTAAAAGTATTGAGTGGGCTGTGTGTGTACCAATGTTGGTCAGAGGGTTGTTGTCTTGCGTTAGCAGTGTAGAGGATGGTAATAGGGTAATCTAGGGAAATTAAAATGGTGGTTGAGGAATATCATAACCTTGTCTGAAGAGGTGGGTTTTCAGTGAACGCTTGAAGGTTTGAAGACTAGAGGAAAGTCTTACTGTGCGTGGGAGAGAATTTCACAAAGTAACCGAGAATGGGAGGATGTGATGAGAGTGGAAGAGAGACGTAGATCTTGTGCAGAACGGAGGTGTCCAGTTAGTTTGAGACAAGTGAGGAGATGTATGTCGGTGCAGTTTAGTTGATGGCCTTGTATGTTAGTAGAAGAATTTTATATTGGATTCGTTGAAATACAGGCAGCCAATGTAGAGACTGACAGAGTGGCTCAGCAGAGGAATAACGGTTTGTAAGGAAGAGGTTTTTCATCTTACCTATATTTGTGTATGCAAGTAACACTACAAGAATGCATGGCATATACAGTATGCATTCAAAGCATCTTGATATATGTATTAAATGTAAAAGAAAATACAAAAAATATTTGAAAGTCCATTTTTCTATTAATGATTATACTGTTAATAGTTGTTCATTTATTTTATAATAGATGCGTTCTAATGTGACCTTATATTGCACAGACAGATCTGCTTCAATTTGAATACAGTTGCAACTATGCTCAAGTTTTGTGCTCTTTTTTAATATCCGAGCATGAATCAACCCCATTGTGTCCACATTTATAGAATCTTTCCTTCCCTTTCTTCTCTTTCCTTCCCTTTCTACCTTCCCCCCCACAATCAGTCACACCTCATCTGCATTGTTGAGGCATCTAATATAATTCCCACCAAGGTGGGGGGTGTCAGTGTTCTCTATCGCCCAAGGCACTGAAGGCTCTATTTTAACCCACGTGATCATATTTGTTATCTTTCATGCATCCCTCACTGTTGTGTGCATGGCTATATCCAAGTAACACCTTATTTGTGGCTGTATGCAGAAACACAGTCCTTAGGCTGGCTCTCCATATTCTGGAACAATGTCATATGCCAACCGTCAGTGAAAACAGCTTTAAAGTAACTGTCTGTCTATTCCTGGTTGCTAATACAGCATGATGTCTGAGCCAAATCTATCATGTGCTCCCTGATATCTCTGCACTAAACACTGAACTGACATAAAACGGGAATATATGGATATTTACATTGACACTTCCCTGCATTGGCAAGCCTGTGCTTGTGCAGTGATAGTATTAAAAACTGCTTTACTTCATTATTCAGACAGTAGTTTTGTCTAAGGGGGTTTCAACCTCCTGGAGTTTGCCCATGGGATTAATAATGGATTGATGCATTGATGAGTGCTTTTTCCTTCATGTATTATAGTCATGTCAAACTATAGCAATGATTCATCAACCTCCCCTAGCTACCCATGGTTATATTTCTATATACATTTCCACAAGAAAATTATGCCCTGGGTCAATTGTCCAGTGTCCCCTCTTGCACAAAGATCATTTCTAATGCATATGGGCAATAGATTAGCACTTGCTGAAAAGTTTAAAGTTTTCAGACATTTGGTTACAGACATCTGGTGATAAGCTCTGATTCTTAGAAATACTTCTGGCATAGGATTTTATAAAGATTATCTGACTCATACAATGACTGAAATAAGTACTGGACTGTACAGCAATTTTGTTTTCTCCCACATTATCTGATAGGCTAAAACTCATTAGGTTATTAGATATAGAGATATAGCTGTAGAACAAGCGCAGGATAAAAAAAATACATTTCAGCATGTAGACTGCAATGACTGATGAATTTGCAAGCTGTGTTTAAATGTCCATACAACCTGACACCACAGTGATTCAGAAGCAAAGTCCAAACTTGTTATGAGCCACGTAGTACTGGATTCAAGGGTTACATATATTTGAATTTCCCAGGGTTTCAGTGGCAGCAAGGATACTGGTCAGGCTCCAATAATCTGGCAACTGTGAATTGCCTGAGACATTAGTAACATAGTTGATGAGGTTGAAAAAAGACACCAGTCCATCAAGTTCAACTTATTTTGGATCTCTTATTCCCATAAAAGTTCTCTGTATTGACCCTTAATGTACATAGTAATCATATCCCCTCTTAGACGCCTTTTTTCTAAAGTAAACATGCCCAAACTGGCTAATCTTTCCTCATAACTTAATGACTCCATACCCTTTATCAATTTTGTCTCCGTTCTCTGAATCCTTTCTAGGTCCAAAATATCTTATTTGTAGAATGGTGCCCAAAACTGTACTGCATATTCAAGATGAGGGCATACCAATGATTTATATAGTGGCAAAATGACACCTTCCTCCCTTGCATCTATGCCGCTTTTATGCATGCCAGTACTTTATTGGCCCTTGCAGCTGCTGATTTACATTGAGTACTATTGCTAAGTGTACTGTCTATGAGCACTCCCAAATCCTTTTATCCATTATAGATTCTCCTAAATCGATCCCGTATTATTTACGGATTCAATGCTTGTTTTTGAACCCCAAGTGCATAACCTTATATTTATCTATGTTAAACTTCATCTTCCATTTGGCCGCCCAATCCTCAATGTTAGTCAAGTCAAGTCCCTCTGTAGAGAAACTACATCTTGCTCTGATTGAATTACCTTACAGAGTTTAGTGTCATCTGCTAAAATGGAAACTTTGCTCTCTAAACCATCACCAAGGATATTCATATATATATATATATATATATATATATATATATATATATATATATATATATTAAAAAGGAGTGGCCCCAGCACTGAACCTTGAGGTACTCCACTTAAAACTTTTGACCAATTAGAAAATGTTCCATTTATCACAAATTTCTGTTCCCTATTCTCTAACCAGTTTTCGACCCAAGTACAAATGTTGTTTCCTAAAACCAGTTCCCTTATTTTGTAAACCAACCTCTTGTGTGGCACTGTATCAAAGGCCTTTGCAAAATCTAAGCAGACCACATCTACTGTACTACCATCTGTGTTCTAGGTTTATGTTTCCACTAACTTCCTCGTAGAAACTAATTAGATTAGTTTGATATGACCTATCTCTCACAAATCCATGCTGATTCCCACTAATTGTTGTGATCGCATTCCGATTTTAAATAACAGCACCATACCTGCTATTCGCCAATCCCTTGGTACTGAGCCTGATGAAATTGAATCTATGAAAACTAAGAGTAGCGGTATATCTCTTTCTGAGTTTAGCACCCCTTGGTTGTATGCCATATGGACCTAGAGCTTTATTTATCTTAATTTCATTCAATCAACTTTGGACCTCTACCTTGTCAGCCATGTATTAATTCCCTTGTTGACATAATCACTCATCTGTAGCCATGATTCCTCAATATGTCTGCTAATGCTGCAAAAGTAGAGCATTGGTACTTCACTGAAAGCTTTCTATAAAAAGCTTCTCTCAACAAGTAAGACTTTTTACTTCCTTGATTACATGTAAAAATAATGTGTGCTATATCTTGTGACACCCTGCAAGAGATGGTCTGAAACTCGGCAAAAGTTTATCCAACTTATCTTGCATCTAGTTCATCTGCACAAGTCATGTCTCTGCCTCTTTATCACGTGATCACTACTATGAATATTTACTCAATTTCAACTATGGATTGCTTATCGGGAGACCATGTGAACGCTGGCTAGTCACATGACCGCAAGTTCAGGAGGGGAATATATTCCTCTGAAGAAGTTGGTAGTATTATGTAACGAAATGTGTTAGATTTTGTCATTTTTTTGGACTTGTTTACTTTTTTAAGAACTATCAGCTCTTTCACCCTAAAATTGGATGTCATTACAAAGACCGGCTTCTGTAATCTAAGAAGGACCCATGTACCTAAAGGAGGATAGGACAATGCTGCAAGTTTTCATGCTAATGAAGACTTCTTCATGGTAACCTTTGGACTCATAACTGGTATCAACATTCTTCTGATGAAGAGTGTACTTATTGATGGAACTGTGGTAAAGTCTTCTATTCATTGACACTGCTTGGAACTTTTTGTGGTTTTGTATTATATTTGGTTTCTAAGACTTTTCCTATGTACACCATATGACACATTCACAGCTGGTGATTTGCATCTTGAATACCTTGAGGTGGACATTGGGGGTTTCACATTTTAATCCTCATACTATCTGACGATCATATCTGATAAATTTTAGCTGAAGTGTTTTTATTTTATATATGGATAGGTCATAACAGGTCCATATGTATGATACTATATGTGTTTTAGTATCTTTGGCTGCTAAATAAACTGTAGAATTATTTTATTATATGTTGTTGTTGTTGTTGTAGTGGTCCACAAACTTTCCAATTTTATTTTTATCTTTTCTGATTATTCAGAATTTAAACATTATTATATATCAATAACAGGTCCGTATATATGACACTAGAGAGTAAATGTATCAAAGTGCGAGTTTGCCAGCGTGTTTAAATCGCGGCAAATCGCGGGTGTTTACCCGCGAGTTTTGAAAAAAAAAACCTGAAATGTATCAAGCTGCGATTTTGACACTGATGTTCAAAATCGCTGGTCATCTCTGGCGATTTTGCAAATAGCGATTTTGACAGAAGCACAACTCTGGCGATTTTGCATGAAATCTCAGCTTCATACATCGGCGAGTTTCAACTCTCCCGAGAGAATTGCTGGAGTTGCAAAATCACACTTTGATACATTTACCCCTATATGTTTTAATATCTTCCTGGGTAGTTGAGCTATATGTGAATAGCTTAGAGATGCAGACCCTTAGACAGAAGCCAAGAGACGAACAGAAACAGACTTGAATGATGCCACCAGATATCAGGAGTCAAATATGAACACAGCCAGAGCCCACCAGTTTTGTATGATGCAATCCAGACATCAGACTACAAATAATGCAGAACCAGGAACCGGTGCATGGCCAGGAACAAAATTGGACAACATACAGGAGTCTCAGGGAAGGCACATCTACACAGCATCTCAGACTTGATAGAAGGCAAGGTGCAGGGAACAACCAGCTTAACGCTAACATTCATCTTAGAAGGATCTATGTGCTTAAGGGAGGACAGAACAAAGTTGCAAGTTTTCTTACTTATATTAACATTCGACTGGTAACTGGTATCAGCATTCCGGTGATTCAGTTGCTGAGGTGTCTGGGTGGACTCGCCCCTGTAGGGACTGTTTAAACAGCGGAGTCTCTTCCATGTTTCAATGGGTAAGGTAGTTTTGGGGCAATTACCGCTATTACTGTGACTGTTTGTCCATTTACAGTAACAGGCAAAAGGGTCTTTCCATATTCCTCAGAAGACCCATTGACATAGAGGACCTTTACTTTGGGCAGTTTGTAAGTGAGAACCTTTGGCAATATAGAGCTGGAAATCAAGGTCAATTTTCGAATCTACCAGAGCCAGCATCCGATGGTGATTCACACACACAGCCACACGGTATAAGCAGGACTTCCCTGCAACTGGACTAATATTACAGCAGCTCGTAGAGATCTGTCTTGTGTGCGCCAGCAAACAATCCATAGGATCAGTTAATGCTGGGCATTGTCCCTGCAAATGTCCAGGCTCTCCGCACTCAAAGAGTATTGGACCCAAACCAGTTTTGTTTGCCTCTTTGTCAGGCCAACTTTTCTCACCAATGCCCGGACCATTTTTCCATATACCAGGTTTCAGCCGAGGCACAAACTTTAAAGCGAGCAACAGAGTTTTGGGCATAAGCTGCAAGACACGGTCTCTCTACTGTAGTTGCTAATTTCTCATATGTCTGTGGGTCTGCTTGTAGTGCCCACTTTTGGAGCCCTGGGTCCATACCTCGAATACAATGATAGATAGCCAGAATCTCAGTCACGCTGACAGCAGTGTTTCTTTCTAGCTGCAACCACTTTTTAAAGGTTTTGCAAAGTTCAGCAAGCTGAGCACGAACCGCCAAACATTGGAACAGTCTCCCGTCATGATAACCTTGGGCCTCTTCCACACTGGTGACTCCAATTTGCACCAAGATAGCGATTTTCAGCTGCTGATAGTTACCAGCCTGGTGCTCGTCCAGGTCTATATAGGTATACTGAGCTTCCACCGAAAAATAAGGAGCTAGATGTTCAGCTCAGCTCTCAGGTGGCCACTTGGCTTGGGTGGCGGCACGTTGAAATGCTACAGATATGCTTCCACATCATCACTGAAAGTTAATTTCTGCAGCGTGGTTGCAATTGGAGCCTCCCTGTCTCCCCTGAACAGTTTCCTCGCGGAGAGGATGTGTATTCTCCTTCTGTACTGCTGCCACATTAACCAAAGCTTTTAGTATATCTTCCATTTCTACAGAAATTTGGGCTGGGAAACGGAATCTTTTTTCCCTTAGATTCCCACACAGGCAAATACCACAACTTCTTTGAACAGGTTTCTTTTTGGACCACACCCAACTTACAACTTAGTGAATCATCAGTTGTGGCACTACAGTGACCAGCAGTTTTTATACCTTTTGCTTTCTTTGCAAAACAAACAACTGCTCAACAGTTCACAGGTTTATTGCTTTTTATCGGGTATATATGGCGATAATGGCGCGGCGCACTGTAAAGAGCAGCGCCGAAAATACACACATATATTCTCCTGATGAAGTCTTTGTACTAGAAAGACGAAACGCGTTGAGATGTTATATTAGTTTGAAGCCCCTTGGAACTGTTATTGGTACAGTAAGCTGTGGACATTTATTTCTATCACTGTGGGAGATCGCAACTGCAACCATTGGAATGGCTAACAGATAAGCACCTTATTCTCTTATCTTTGTGAGTGCACTGATTGCATTATATTTATTAAATATCTTTCTACTACATACTACACTATATATTGTATTTTATTATTCTTATATATCACGAATGGAGAGAAACAGCCAGGATATATAAGGAAGTTGTATCTATATCCAAAGGACAGTCATCAGGATTTGTGACAGATAAGCTACCCATAATCTGATTGTTCGTACGTTTAACACCATTGGGTGACAAATGAGCACGAATATCTGATATCACGTTTTTTACTTGTTCTGGTGAACAACTATATACATGATTGGTCAGTAGACTTCTTCCACCAAGGTTTAATTGGTCATATCTATATATATATATATATATATATATCTATATATATATATATATATATATATATATATATCACTTGGTGTATAACAGGATGCACTAAGGTACTACACTATTATTGGTTTCCTCTATTGTTTTTTTGGTATATACTGTGATATCCTGGAGGACATTCTGACAGATGTGAGGACTCATAATCTGATACGGCTACTGGCAAGTTAATATTTGGTACACACCAAATATATCACCATATTTATAGTTTTTTGATTCCTATAATATTACACTATGAGGCGCCCTGTCTTCTTATTTTTAGATTTGTTTCCGGACTTACCATCTGGCATCACGCAACGTGGCAGCCGCTTGTAAATAAGACAGTGAATTTGGTGTTTTGAAAGATATTCATTAGACCTGATTTTGGAACCAGCACAGTTTATATCATTATAAAATATATTATATATATACACACATAAAAACTATATATATATATATATATATATATATATATATATATATATATATATATATATATATATATATATATATATTAGTCCAACATATTAGTCCAACATAGTTCCTGGCAGATAGGTGCTGCAGGATGCAGATCGTGACAGAGACATTGCAAATGAAAACACATGTAGCATGATCAGGAACAATTAAACCATGTAATCAGAAATTAATAAGAACAAGGGTCTTACCCACGGAGCACCGTCCCCAGTCCGGGGGATACTATGTTCCAATAGCGGGGGGAGGGGGAGAGCCGAAGTGGATAAGCAACTCTGGCTTTCTAGTCACCATTTTTGACTGGCTGGATTAAGCAGTGCCTTTATTGTTCACATCACCAATAAGAGAAGCACACTTTCATCAGGATGACACCAGGTGCTCCTAAATATGGCTAGACACAGACCCCCTGCCGAGTCACCAGCCAACTACTTTGCATCGGTCACACTGCACAATGGAACAATACAAGTTTAAATACAGTTAACAACTCCCTTTGGTCTAATTATCTCATTAGACCCTGTCTTACACCTGTGTATGTTCAGCCTAGGAGTCTTAGTCTGTACTTAACCCTGTCTGCAGACTCCCCAGGACCTCATCAGGTGTGGCAAATAACCCTCTTTGTCAAACTACTTATACATGTGCTGACATTGTTAATTTTACATAATTTAATAAACGCCTATTAAGGGTATTTTTTTTTATATTGCCGTGTATGCCTTACAAACTGCGTTCTTGTTAATTAATGGACAGGTAATTATGGGAACATTTGTTTCAATGGTATTCTAAGTTTCTATGCTGCCAGTAAAAGAAAGTAACCCAATAACAAATCAGGGCTCTAAACATCATTCCCCTCATCGGGCACATCCTCAACCTCAAACTCTGCCCAGTCCCCCTTAATCTTACCTTGTGTGGGCGGCATATTCATCACTTCTGTTAGATTGGGAGTGTGGCGAAGGGTTGTGACATCATAGCCCAGGGCCACACTCCCAGCACATCAGTGACATGGAGGGGCAGCAGATGTCATCAGCTGGTGCCAGGTGTGTGGGTACCATGGAGAAAATAAAAACAGTGTGAGTTACATTATGTCACTTATGCAGTATTTTAGGTGCCCCATTGTAAAACAACCCGTGTTCACCCATAAACCTTGCCTCCCTAAGCGACCACTAGTTGCACCTACTGGTTCTATTAGGTGATAAATCCGACACAAGTGGACCTTGAAAAAAAAAGAAAACCAACATGTTGTGTATCGTCTTAGACTTCAGTTAGAATGAAAAAAATTATATTTAACTCGCTTTACCAAATGTATTTTGTAAGATTGTCAAAATCGATCATTCACACTTGATTAGTAATAAGATACCTCGGAGAAAAATAGAAATAAAAATGGCAAAATAGAGGACTGTGATTAAACAATATCATACATGAAATTGGACTCACTTAGGTCATTTAGATTATATGTGGACTTTTAAAGTTGATTTGTTCATGTAGATGTTATTTCCCCATGGAAAGAGACTCAAATGAAAAAATCTGAAGAAAAAAAAAAAACACCTAGTGGGGCTAATACTGAGTTGGCCGCACACATGCCCAGAAAGAGAGATCATCTATAAGCACACATGCAGACTTGCACGCACCTAAGACTTGCACCTCTTATGACTGAAAAACAGAGTGGGGGAGGGAAGGGCAGGTCTAGTGTAGCCCAAGTACAGTAAGGCTTATTTGTGCAAATGCAGCTGTTAGGGTTCCCAGTATGAAGACAATGGAGAGTAGCTGTGAATGCAGAGTGTCTTTATTTTGAACACAGGTCACACAGGTAATAACTAAACTCTGTCAATGGTAATACAGCTATCACCAGTCCATAGGCACAGGTAATGCTGGTAATTTATATTGCAGACAGGAACAAAGCACTTGGTAATGCTGGTAAGATATATTTCAGACAGGAACAATGTAGTTGATAATGCTGGTAAGATATATTGCAGACAGGAACAATGTACTCGATAACGCTGGTAAGATATATTGCAGACAGGAACAAAGCAATTGATAATGCTGATAAGATATAATGTAGACAGGAACTGAGCACTTGATAATTCTGGTAAGATATATTGCAGACAGGAACAATGTACTTGATAACGCTAGTAAGATATTTTGCAGATTGGGCAGCGGAACAGTCTAGAAATGATGGGAGTTGTTGGCTTACTGTTTTGCTGTCTTGAAGCAGAGACTGGATGATCCATGGAAGGGGCATACAGGAGGAAGGTCAGGCAAGCCAAGGTGAGATTGCGGAAGATCCACAACAGTACCAGGAGTAAACAGGAGCACGGTCAAACTAAGCCGGAGTTTGGGTCACAAGAAAAGCTGCAAAACGATGGAACAGTAAGGAGACAAAAAGTCGAGGACAATCAGGACCAGATAACAGGAGTATCAGAGAGAGACCAGCAGCGCAGACAATTGAACTGTCACCAGTCTATTGGAAAAGGCAGTCTTTTAAAAGCCAGACACAGGTGTTGCTGGATCATGTATAAATAAATTATTGTAGAATTTATTTCAATTAGTGGAGCAGGCGCCTCTGTATATCATTGAAAATGTATTGATTTTTGGTATTAGAAATGTATTGATATCTGATGCAATAAGAAATGCGTTTTTTCAACTGTTTGAAGAAAGGATCTCATGGTAATTAGGCCTTTTGATGTGTGAGTGTCCAACACATCCTGAGCCTGAACGCACAAGAGGGGGTAGTTAGATTTGCTGTTAGGTAACCTATCTCTCTAAGGCAGGATGCAAGTAATTCACAGACTGATGTACATTTTGTTAAGTATAAAGTGCATTTAAAATCCAACTTTAGATAACATATTACATCCTGATGCTAACATTTGAATGTAATAATCTCAGACATGTTCCTGCCTGGTAGGAAAAGGGGCTGGTTTACCCCCTTCCAACATGAGTCAGAAACTGTATAAAAAGAGCACTGTTTGACCACGTTTTGCATTATTCCATCTGTAACTTCTGGAGATCGCTACTACCTCAAACTAGTGTGTAACTGTCCTTCTAAGGACTACTTGAGCTTATAAAACATTACTACTTCAAGATACTGCTTTGACGCTTACTTACCTGCTGTAATTCCTGTGACCTACAGATTAGACCCAATTTAATCCATTATCTGGCTGTTCTGAAGTTGGGACCCAGTATCTAGTAGCAACACTCTTCCCGCTACCTTGCAGCTCTGGCCAGTGTGATAGGCCAGGGGGAACCATCCACTGCAACCCTGATCTAAAGGAAGGGGTCAGGTCTACCAGCCCAGGTGCCCTGCAAGGGGATGCACTAGCAGCAAGAATTACCCAGATAGAAGCGGTTCTAGCTGCCCTTGAAGGAGTCTAGTGGTTGTAGCAGGGGCCCATCTGACTGCGTTTAGAGGGGCACTATTGGGATACAGAAAGGGGAAGGTGGCACGGCAAGCTCAGACGGTCCCCAGCAACATGGACAGTGTGGCATAGGAGGTCCATCCTGTAGCAATAGGGGATTAGGATCTAGAATTAATGATGCAAGCTTAACCCATTGCAGGCAGTATCTGGCATAGGCAATGCAACATCCACAAGGGAGATGATATACTGCAGACAGAGGCAGATATATATGCAAATATATGCTGATAATGATGATGACGGTCAGAAGCACTAGACATCCGTTTCTGATTAGCTGATTACGAAATCACCTCTGAAACTGATAGGTTCTGTCCTCCTAGTTCCTGTATATAATATAGGATTTTTTTTCGTAGCATCTTTTAAAAAATGTTTTTGCAACTTTCATTGGAATATGTAATCGCCTAGTAGTTGTACCGTTTACCTGGCTACAACAGTCTAAACAAGTTGACATTTTCCTGAACTTTGTGATAACATTCAGGGCACATTAAGAGACTCCAAATTTGCAAGGAGCCAGGAACATTTAGTTATTTCTTAACATCACATAGTAGAAGAGAGTGCCCAATAAATTCTAAACAAAGATTTTTTTTCAAGATGATAATTTAGATTTTTTAATTTCAATTTATAATTTACCTTTATTTGAACGATAAGACATGTTTGTAAATCCATAAAAATTGAATAAGATATGTTGACATTTGTTACGTAGTATTTATAGTAACTTTTAAAATGAATAAATAAGTGTCTTTTGTTATTGATAACTTTATGCAAATAATCTTACTAATCATTTACCTTTGGTTAACTGTAACCCTTTCCTATCCTAGTATAATCAGTCTCCCATTCCTACTTAATTCCCCCTAATATAAGTTATCCTTGAAAAAGTGACAGATTTTTTACATCTTTTCTTGCTTCGGTTGCGGTATCTAACTAATAGTAATAATTATAATAATAATGTTCATAATTTTGTGCTTGTATGCCCTATCTATTCCTTGTGCTTTCCAAACACACACACACACACACATATATGCCACATTAAATATCAAACATTATGACTTGTATGTGTGTGCTATCTGTACAATTCTGAAACATGTATTACAATAAATAATGTTTTGGGAAAGATACACTCTAAAGAAACAAATACTTTTTCCATTTCTCATTGCCTTCCCTGTCTTTCAGTTTTTTTATTTATAATAAAAGCAATATTTTGATCAGTTAGAAATCATCAATAAATTGGGTCATTGCAAGTTTTACAATGTATATTAATTTAAATGAATTGTTTACCATGAAAACATCTGTGTACTACCAGAAACATTAAAAAAAATATTTTTACTCACAATACTCACTGTTGGAAACACAAATTAGCATTATACGCCAATATGTTAAAAAATAGATGTTAATGCCAATTAAAATATTGTAAACAGCCATGATATTTCCTTCCATTCAGCTAGTTGAGCTTTAACAGTGTTGATTTAAATCATAAATAGCTATTGCAATGCCACTCAGCTTGGTTTTAAAAGTTGAGGCTTGGTACAGAACACTCAGTTAATAGCTGCCAGTAATCAAGTTTTCTTCAGAGTTTACTTTATCATACCTCCCAACACTTTTAATTGGAACAGAGAGCCAAGACAGTCATGCCAAAACTGGAACTATTGGATGTATGTTGTACATGCTATTTCTGTGACAATATCTACTAAATGTATTATGGTGTACAGAAGTTTAAGGTAAGCTTATTTTATATTCATGACCAAATTATTTAAGTGTAACAAAATACATGAAGCATTTACAATCATTATCACTGCCGTTTCAGACTGTTAAGAAATTAGAACGCCCTCATTCTAAAGGAATAACGCCAAACTTTTAAGCTTAATAGTTTCCACTAAATATTATTATGGTTTTTTTTAACTATGATGTGTCCTTAAAAATTGTGTTTTACTTACATATCCTGATAAACTTGATATCATTTTTTTTTCATGAACATGTTACTTAGAACCAAGTCCATTTTAAGGTATTTTGTTTGCAAAATAACTGTACATCACATCAAAAGCACTATATAAGATGTTTTCTTTCTGAGAGCATTGCAAGTTATTTTCCTCTCTTATATTATCACTTGTATAATTACACTACGGGGTATGTTTACTAAACTGAGGGTTTGAAAAGTGGAGATGTTGCCTATAGAAACCAATCAGATTCTGTCATTTTGTAGAATGCAGTAAATAAATGATAGCTAGGGGGGGTATTCAATTGTTAGTTTTAACGCACTAAAACACAAAAAAACGAGTGCTCGAAAAAAACGTCATATTATACGGTAATTTTGCGCGCGTAAACAGTTAATACGGTACTTACTCGCTGCCAGCGGGCTGAATTTCAGCTGGCAGCTCCCTTCCGCGAGTAATTACCGTATTAACGGTAAATGGGCCTTTGTGAGAGAGTTTGATACATTATCAGAATTTGGAAAAATTGGAATAAATCAATACCAGGAGGCTTCCATAAATTTAAAATGACCAGAGTCAGGTACGTACCTGGACAGTAGTCACACTAGCATAGATTCACCATGTAAGTCACAGGATCTATTTTACCCGCTGGGGAATTACATTGGTATTTATAGCTTGAAACAATGATGTTAACGCATGGTACTTGCTCAGTACACAAAACGATTTTGCAGAGAAAACAGTTCTCTCATCAGTACACATTGATTTGTTTTTGGTAATTTCAGAAGTCTTGTGTATCAGGAGTTGTAACTTAATCATTTTGAATAATGAGACCTATTCTCTGTGTTCTACACATAAGGTCTCATCATTTCTTATAGAAACCAGTTCTGGTGTTGTCATCACACCTAATTCCTTTAGTGTATGAAGATATGGCTTTTGAGGCCTGTACTGACAACACCTCTGCCACATCGTGTATTTTATGTAGCATCACTGTGTAATATTTTGGTAAAAAAAAAATCCAATCATTAAACAATATGGACCAAGACCTAGATATTTATTTTATCCATGTTTTTAAAATATGTTTCAAATATCATCCTCAATGTGTATCTTTTTTTCTTTTTTTTGAACAAAGGAATTTTAAACTTGGCCTGCCACCCACACACACCGGTAACAACCATTTTGTAGGCAAAACTAATATTCGGAATTACATTACTAAGAATATAAACTGTGACAAGGAAGCTGTTGCGCTAATGCTGTTCAAAAGAAGCCACTGTTAGTCTTCTTATATTGAAACAATATCTTTATTACAATTGGTAGCACAAAAAAGTATCAGGAATAATAATGGGTTAGCAGGTCAGCTAGATGCCTAACTAGTTTCATACCTGCAATGACACTTCCTCAGAGACATGGACATTATTTCACTAGGAACCAGTACTTTATTATTATTACAATTATTATCATTTTATATAACACCGCCAATTATGCAGCGCTGTACATAAAATATTTCCCATTCACATCACAGGTAATGCTTTTGTCTGTAATGGAATTCATGACTACTGAGAGTGAGGCAGAAATGCTAAACACTGTTCCATTGTACTATGACTACAGGTTGGGTATTAAGAATATTATTGAAGAAATGTCTCAGTGACACTGTGTCACGATTTGCACTCTGCAGCTGCTAACTGCAGTGACTTTATTGGATTTATTATGTATTCAACTTGTAGTACCACTGCCCACCAAAGGGGCCACTGTGCTACTTTGATCATTTTCCTTGGTTACTGAGAGTTGTGTCACCTGCATGAGGCCTATATAAACCTGCCTGCTTCATACGTTCTGGGCCAGATCATCAGGTCATTCCTATGAGCATTCCCTGTGCTCAGCTTCTGCCTGCTAGCTGGACTCCTGCATATTTCTTCATTGAATTCACTACTGCTGTTATCTGCTATCTGGACTCCTGCAAATTACTTCATTGTATTCTCTACTGCTGTTACCTGCTACTGGACTCCTGCATGTTTCTCCATTGAATTCACTACTGCTGTTGTCTGCTATCTGGACTCCTGCAAATTACTTCATTATATTCTCTACTGCTGTTACCTGCTACTGGACTCCTGCATCTTCAACCATTATACCTGGTACTTATAGTTCCACGCTGCCTGTTGAAATCTACTATTGCAGTTACCTGTTGTTTCTCATCTGCACATTGAACTGTCTCGTGAGTTACCTTGTCATCTGTGTTTGTTAATAAACTCATTATAACCACCTATCCCCTCTCCGTGGTCATACCTGGGAAATCCTGACACACTGGTTCCTAACATATTGATAGGTTATATTTTTGCACAGGCCATAAAATAGATGCCTCCACTGCATAGTTGGCTGATCCAATTTAAAGCAGAGATAGCTTCTTTGAAACAAGGCGCCTTATACCTTGATGCTTGAATAGACTCTATTTTAGGGCCTGCATTACTAAGAAGTGTAATGGTGGATCCTCTGTCCTGGTGCACTCAAGGCTAACACATATATTTTCTTCCATTTTTAAAATGGCCCTGTCACATGGGTCAGACCGTCACTGGTATTACCCGCCATCTTCTACTCATCTCCCTTTTTGATGTGGAATAAAACATAAAGCCAAATTATGTTGGATATAAATGAATGTCAGTGAGGTGGAGTCTTCAGTTGAACTATCCCAGTCTCTATGGGGAAGTAATTGCTCAACTTATTGTTTACTGAAGACATCAGACTAGGTGTTATACTCTGGAGGTAAAAGATATTACGATTTAATATAACACAGAGGCAGATGTGTACAAGGGGTCGCTTTTTTGAGACATTGTTGTCTGTACTCCAGGATATGACCTAGTCAGAATTCCAATCAAGAATGCAGATGCAGGCAAGGAAGGCCCAAAATGACCGGTTTAATTGCCTTGGGAAAAATATGAAACGCAATTGACTTCTTGTGTAAGCTTCAACTTGCAGAGTGAAAGGGATGGTTCTCCACAATATAGTGCCACCAGCAATGTTGCTGCCATTGATGGCAGTGAAACAAACTGGTTGATCCAGATCCTGGGTTGGAATGACATTTTTAGAATCCAAGAATAAATAAATTAAATTTCCAGCCAGACCAAGAATCCAAGAAGGCAGACACATGTATTGATATACAAAGTTTGTTTTTCCTGGCACCACATATATGTAAGTCAATATAATTAGACAATGTAAATTCAATTATAGTTCAACAATTCTTTAATAAAAGTGTCCTATGTTCTGCAATAATATGCACATATAACTTTAAAGACCACAGACCTTAATTCTCACTAGTCCGTAATGATAGTCACTCTTTGTTATATAATATGTTATTGAATACCAACTGGTTTCAATTAATGAGTTTAGGTACTATATGAAAGTTCAATAAAGACAACCTTTTATCAATATTCACACACCTATTAACTCTTCAGTGGTGTGCGATATCGAATGTCCTCACAAAGTTTTCCAATGTTTGATCCGCTTGTATTGTGCACATGTTAAGTGAGTACTAACATAAATATTGATGCCTCTTAAGTGTCCTGGTTACGATCTTTCTGTAGTGCGGGGTCATCCCAAGCAGTTGTGGGCTTGATGGGAAAAGTCCCTCCTGACCCCGTGACGGCGTATTACTTGATGCCTATGTTAAGTCCACTTCCTGGAAGTTGGAACGCATCCTGCGTGCCAAAACCTGAACTTCCGGTTTCAGCTATAGCGTATGGAATCCATGCTGTCTTTTGTGTTCCACAATATATGATGGTTATTGCAAGAGTTCTACCGCTCGTACTTTTAAACGGATAGCTGGTCAAGCACTCTATATGAGTTTCTCCTATATACCCAACGCGTTTCACCATAATGGCTTCATCAGGGATAGGGATTCCCTCATATCCTCATTATTTAAATAGTGTTCCTTCTGTCAATCAATCAATCCATCCCTTTGGGGCCTGTCCCCCCCCCCCTTAGTTCACTTGACCAATAATGTTTCTTTGTCTGCAATACATATGTTCTGCATATTCAATATTGACTGATTAAATGAAAATACTGCATCTTTGATATTGAAACTGCATTATATATTACAATATCATAGACTTTAACAAGATTAAACATTTAATATGTATAGTCACATCTATTGCAAAACAGAGTTTATTTTAACTAGTCCATTATATATTACCACTCCTTCATCTATATATTAGGACTAATGAATACCTTCACCTTAATCACTGGGATAAGGTACTATCAATTTTTTTTCAATATATGGTACTCTTAGGTATGTCACCTGAATTGAGCCATATAGAGTAACTTGAGTGCTGAAATTCAGATTGAGGTTCATAGAAAGAGAATAGTCAGATGAACCCAGCATAGTCTATCCAATACCAGCCAGGTTCTTTTGTTTCCCAGCCTCTTCGGACATACTCCAATCAGATGATCAGTTATGGCACAATACAGATTTAAGCTATTCTTCATCCTCGTCCCCATTACTCAGGAGATAGACAGAAGCATCTGATCAGCATAGGCAGCTCAAGTTATGTGGGTGTTTGAAAGTTGGGTGCTAGCTAGAGATGCTCAGGCTCGGTTTTCTGAAAACCAAGTCCACCCGAACTTAGGGGATCTGAGTAGGCTCGCGAGCCGACTCAATACATTTGCACGTCCTCGTATCTCCAGTCTCCAGTGCCATTGCTCAGTGCCATTGCTCATACAAAAACAGGAGGGGTAGCAGTGTTATTGACACTTGAGAAAAATTGACTGGAAATTATTGAAAACACGAAGTTAATCCAGATCCAAAACCAAAACAAAAACACGGGGGTCAGTGATCATATCTAGTGCTAACCTAATAGCATCTTAATGATGATGTACCTTTTCTTGAGCCCTCTCTCTGAAGCAAATATCAACCTTATTGCACATGGTAGCAAGATCATCCAAAGAAGATGGGAGTTCCCAGGATGCCAGTTCATCCTTGATTCTGTCAGATAATCCCTGCTAAAAGGTAGCTACAGAGGTTTCATTGTTCCAAAGAAGACAGGGTATCATCATCATCATCGTCATTTATTTATATAGTACCACTAATTCCGCAGCGCTGTACAGAGAACTCATTCACATCAGTCCCTGCCCCATTAGAGCTTACAGTCTAAATTATCCTAACACACACACACACATAGACAGACATAGAGAGAGATTAGGGTCAATTTAATAGCAGCCAATTAACCTACTAGTATGTTTTTGGAGTGTGGGAGGGAACCGGAGCTCCCGGAGGCAACCCTCACAAACACAGGGAGAACATACAGACTCCACACAGATATGGTCATGGTCGGGAATTGAACTCATGACCCCAGTGCTGTGCTGTGAGGCAAAAGTGCTAACCACTTAGCCACCACGTATTGTCCTACAATTACTGATCGCAGACTACTGGTAGCAGCTGAGGAAACGCTACAAGGCTCATCAAAAAATTTCTGGGAATTCATCCATAAATGTAAAGGAATTGTTCAGGAAAGGAGCAATTCGTACCCACAAGGACGAGGCCCAAGCTACAGGTGTTCCAGCAAATAGATACATTACAAATGCCACCTTCAACTTATCACAGGAGAAGTTACAAGGAAGCAACTCAAAATGAATGGCATATTGATTTAGGAAGCAGCTAAAAGTCTTGGAATCCTAATGATAATTTGGTGGATTAGGAATATGGAGCTGGGAATGGACAGGCACAATGGCTGGAACCTTTGAGTATGCTGAAGTGTATCCAGACATTTGGAGAGATTAAGCGGGTATTGAATTAGTTGACCCTGGTTACTTCTTGCTCCTCTACCCTTTCCACAAGATGCTGCAGCAGATCTCTGGGATATGGAGAACCAGCAGAATCCATGGCCGTAGTACACTGTCACAAAAACAGAAAGAGGTGTGGAGGCTAACAAACCTCCTGTCATTCACCAAGGATCCCTTCAAGGAGGTTTGGGCTTAGCTGCAGAAAGTCCATAGGTCGAGGCCCACAGATCTGCATGATGGTTGGTACTAACAGGTTGGAGTCAAAACACATGGAGCACAGAAGAAGGTTGGTCTAACTAGCCAAGGTCTGAATCACAGGGAATCACGGTAATATATTACATAATGCTGGAGCACGGATGGAGCCTATACTTTGACACTGTGAAGTGCTCAGAGTGTTCTTTAAATACCGGCAACCAGATTGAATTAGATGCCGATGACGTTGATGGTCATGTGACCACAACAAGAAGAAGGGGAGAGAGATGCCCATCTGCTTCTATAAATGGGAGCAGGATAGTAGTGTGGTGGCGGTACAGCTGAAATGATTTATCAATAGGGCTTGAATAAATTTTATTTGTTTTGCTATGAAGAAATAAAGTTCATTTTACAATTGATTCACCATCTACCACCATCTACATGTATCCATATAAATGCATTGCCGTGGTCAAAAGCTCAACCCTGCGACACACAACATGAAATATGGCAGGTATCTTTTTATTTACTATTGTGTGGTTGTGATATGCAGCCCAAATAGTGCTCATTACTTTACATTCTATGCTACCGATATCTTGCAGGAAGTGGGTGCATTTTTAATGGGACTTGAGCTGTCCACGGCACCACTTGCCCTAGTCAGATGCCTACTTTGGTTTATTGGTGAATGCCCACTAGCCAGATTCAAGATTGACAAATGTTCAATCTACAGTGAAAGTGAAAATTATTTCCTGCTGTACGACCTAAATATAGTACATTTATGGATTAAAACTAAACTGTTATGGGCATCCTTTATAGGGTATCATTTCAAATATACCAGCATGAATTAAGGAATTGTTTAAAATAATTATTTTAGCCCAACCATAATTTTAGCTCAGTGCAGTCTTCTTGTGAATAATTGGTGCATTTTTCTGTTTTACGTGCAAATGTTGCATTTGGTGACTCTCAGGTGACTCATGAATGGACAATTCAGCAGCAGTTTACAAAAATGTTCAAAAGAGCATTTGAAATAAGGTTATATGAGTAATTAATGTTGGAGGGACACATCGTCAAATGGTCATTACTGGCTACTGGAGAACCTGTGATTGTTCTGTGGGGCCCATATAACACTCAGAAAATTACTTTTCCATGTGATGAAATTCTCTAGGAAATTCAGTGGCTTTCACTTGTAGTCACAGGTGATAATGTCTAAGAGGGATACATTATTATTAATTCACTAGTTCTTGTGAATTTGCAATGTAGGTTCCATCAGTTGAAAAATAGTCTGCTGGACAATCCATCTCAAATACAGAATTGTTCTTGTCATCTTTATAATTTAAAATGGGAGAGTCCGGAGAGAAAGAGAACGATGGGTAGACCTCTTCCAGAGATATTTTTTGCTGTAGATGTGGATCATACGAAGATTCCGAGCCAAAAGCCTCATGGAGTGAAAGGACATCTTTCCTGGGTGTGGGTGCTTCAACTTTGATAGGAGATATGATTTCTTTTTGAAAACATAAGACAGTTGAACTGTAGAGATCTGTATCCGGGATGTTGCAGGAAAGTCTATTTTTCTTGCTTTGCACATTTTTATTTGGATATTTAGTCCAGTCCTAAAACGACAAAAAAATATATTTTTAATCTTTCTCTAATGAAGCTACTTTTGTCTCTTCCATCTCTTCTGCGTCTATTCTAATGTAACGGATATAACAGGGAGCACTGAGCAGATTAAATGAAGGTGATGGATAGAAAAACAATTGCAGTTAGATCTATGAATTTAAATTTATATACATGTACGTTTGACATAGCAATCTTTCAGTTTCACGGGAGTCTCATATCGGGAGATCCCAGGCAGGGGGGCATGGTTGGATGGCGGGAGGGACGGGGCGCGGTAATTTGTGTCATTTTGGCTCCGCCCCCCGCTACAAAATGTCGTTTTTGTCTCGGGGGTAGGGCCAAAATGACGCGATTCGCCGCAAATCGTGTCATTTTGAGGAGCAAGGTGCCATATGCGGGATATTTGCCTGCTCTCCCGGGAGCCCAGGAGACCTACCCGAATTTCAGGAGTCTCCCGGGCATTCCAGGAAAGTTGGCAAGAATGATATATCTTCAGCGCATTTTATAGCCCCAAAACGCTGGATTTACTATCCTGCAGTTTGTAGGGTAAAAAGCCAAACCGTGAGCGATATGTGGTGGTTTGACAATCACTAAATCGCATGTGGTGTAGCCCAAACTTCATGTGGTTTCGGGCAAATCGCTGTATAAATGCTGGAGTAAAACATCAGGTTTTACACTACATTAACTAGGGCAAGAAAAGAAAAATGAAAGTTAAAAATAAAAAGCTCCCTCCCATTCTGTAACCGCCCGTGCTACTCAGCATCGGGCTCGGTCCTCTAGGGGACCAAAATCTCCGGGCCCCCACACCTGGAGATGCCCAGCCCAGGGATAAAGTGGCCGTTCTTGTGGCACTACAAGTGCTAGCATGCACTAGGGCACCACTGCATACTTGCACTTGTAATGGCAAAACAGCAGCCACTCCTTTATTAATTTAAATATTTAACTGTGCCCGCTGATTAATAAAAATCTATAAATGTGCCCCTTTAAGTATAGAAATATATAACTGTGCCCCTTTAGTAACTGCAATATATAATGACCATTGTTATTTCTAATATTATTGTGCCCGTAATATTTTCTGTCTTGCAGTCGGCTTACAGAATACTTACCTGGAATCTTCATCTTCTCTAGATCCAACGTAACCCATATGGGAAAAAAAATCCCTCATACATGATGCAGACTGCCTCCCCCGAAGTAATTTATCCACTACCTGGATCTCATAATGCAGAAGGAGTTCATGTCTGGTAAGCCTGTCTGTCTTTATTATATATTTTTTTATTTTATTACACATTTTATACTCTCACTACACCAAAATGTTTGTCACAAAGCACAATTGTTTTCTGCACTTGTCATAAGCATAACTTCTAACATTGTCCTGCATTCCAAAGGGGGTGTGGTCACAATATGTTGAGGGGAGTGTCAGTGCATTTATGGTGTGACTATCTAGGTGTAGAAATACAGAGGCATTTAATTTCTCAAAATGCTACGCAGTGTAAATTGTAGTCAATGCCTGCGCCTTGCCAAAAATGCTTTATGCAAATTCTTTATTGATTCATAAACATAGATAGATAATGCTGGATGCACACCTGATTATGATCTGCTTGATGCAGAATAAGCTTGTCCAATGGCCAGAATGATCAAAATGTGCCATTGAAAATCTTTCCTGCCTATGTTCTAGTGTATTAAGTATACGTATATTTATTGTAGCCAGTGGAATTGTAACCATAAAGTGCAGACAGTTATCCCCACAAAATGTGGAAATCTTAATATTTACAGTGGTGCTAGAAAGTTTGTGAACCCTTTAGAATTATCTGGATTTCTGCATAAATTTGACCTCAATGTGTTCAGACCTTCATCTTCAGTTAATGGGATAATTAGAGTCAAGAGCAACAAATCTTACTAAATGCCAGTGGAATCAAGACAAATCAGCCCCTTAGATTTGCATATGTTAATGTCATGAGATAAAGAAGAATCCCTTTCTTTGCAAAAGGATGCACAGCCATTAACAAAAACACTCTCATTTGAAAACTGAGCAAGGCCACTTGGGTCTAGAGAATGATTCCTGAAATTTCATGCTATTTGCAAATGTTGGGCGAACGTCACAATTTTAAGAGGATAGTTGTGACCACAAAACTTTGTGCAACTTAAAATGCGGTATTATTAACCAGCCAGAGTTAAGCCAGAGCAGTCATCATCATCATCAACTTGAAGATCATGACTGCCATTTTTGGGGAAAATAAATAAATGAAAAAGTGTGCTCGTCCTCCCCCATAAAATAAGTATCCAGTACCAGTTCTGTTTTCTGATATCCAGTGCAAAGTGGTGGTGGACAACACGTAATGCAGTCTTTGCAGTCGGGACAATAGTTCTGAGTGTTAGAACAACCCCCTAAAATCAGGACTGTTGGGAGGTATGGCTTGCAGCAGAGTGTTCCTCTAAATTATTTTTAAATGTTGGCAAGTATGCAAGTGTAGCCAAGCCCTTATCTGAATATTTATTGCTCCCTGCGACCTTCTATTCCTCAGCTGACCTCTAACCAGACTTGACAAATCTACACTTCAGCCTCATGTGATGCATATATTTAGCAGATTTGGTGACTCGCCAGTAGACTGACCATATTTTGCCTTCCCATTTACTACTGCATTAGAAAAACTCATGCTTCATAACGTAAGCAAGCTAAAGAGGAAACAAGATAGTCATGCAAAGGAACAATTATAAAAAAAATAAAAAAAAATGAGCAAGTTTGCTTTATTGAAACTATGGAGGTCAAAGAGAGGTTCTTTTAAATATATGGACTAGAAAAACGCTTTCTTTGTAAAAGTTGAGAGCTTAAATGCTCTAAATGAAGAGCAATAACAGTGAGTTCCAGAAAATCCAACTTGAATTCTAAAGTCATTTCCTTGTGACATTGAACAAGTCACTTCATCTAACTATGCCCCAGGTGCCAAAGTTAGATTGTGAGTTCAGTTGGTCATTGACAGTGTTTCGGAAGAAAACTAAACAGAATACATGCTAAAACACGACATTACCTGAAAATTTCCATTATGCTCGTGATATAGAGGCTGAAAGAAGTCAGCAGCTGTAGGAACCTTCTGTAAGAATATCATTTGTATCCTGTAATATAAAATAAAATATACAGCAAATAAGAAGAAAATACTAGTTGGGTGAATGTATTTCATTTTATTTAGAAGCTTATTTTTTTGGGAAAAATTTATGGCCATCTCCTTTCATAGATTTTTTTTTTTTTTAAATAAGGGCAAATCGAGTTGGTCACTTTCCCTTTACAAGTTCTATAACTGGCCCTCCTTGGTTGCATTGCATGACTCTGGTGGGAAATATGACAAGTCATTTTAAACCTTACATCCAGCCAGAGATCAGAGGAGGGTCCACACAAAAGACTCTTTCTTGTGTTCCCAACTTCGTGGAGAGGGTACGAAGGTGGCATTGAATGAATGTTGGTGTTATCTTAAAAATGGAGAATATATATATAATATTATCAATGGTATAATTATATTGGACCACAGTAGTGGCATTTACTGACAGTTCCAGGGTATGTACAGTACAAGACTTGCCTTATGCAGAGTTATGGGAACACAGGAGAACCAGAGAGGTGCTAGGCAGAAGCAGAACAAGTGAGCTGTGGGCCCCGGTGCAAGGAAGCAGGGAGGAGGGAACCAGGGCCCACAGCTCGCTAGTTCTCTGTGCAGCGGACCCCATTATCTCCATGGGCCCCAGTGCACCCCACCTGCTGCACCAATTGTAGTTCTGCCACTGGTGCTAGGAACTGTATAATTCTGTTCATGGTACTCCAACCGCAGCACTTAGTGTTCAAAGTAAATACTGTGTGCTGAAATGACGCGATTTGTCTTGCCCTGCCCCACCCCGCCCCCTCCCGCCCTCCAGTCACGCCCATCTCCCGGAATCAGAATACAGAAAGTAGGTAAGTATGATTCACATTGTTTCATTTAGTACTAGCAAAGGATCACACCATCAAGGAAACTGGCATCTCCCAAAGTAAAAAACAGAGAGGAAAAAAAAGAAAAGAAAATAAATGCTTTCATTTACAGCTCTATTAATCATTCAAATTTAAAATAAACAACAAATTTTAGGTATAAATGGCTGCCCATAGGGGAGGTCAGGGGGGGACACATGTCGGTGGGCCCTTGAAAGAACCCCAAGGTTATTAATGTGACTATAATCTTTTTGGGCCTGGAGGAATTCAAACATGCTGCCAGCATTCAATTACGGTGCTCCCGAAGGCTGAAACTCCATGTGTCACAACTGCATTATCATAGTGCCATGTCTGAGCCGTGCAGTGTTGTCGCTTCTTAAGTGAGTAGATAACTGCAGCGCGGCACCAACGAGAAACAGTTTTGCTACTTAATACAGCTCCTATAAATTTGTTTTTTTTACAGTATGGTAAAAGTTGCAGTACCATCTACAATCTAAGGCTGATCTTCTGACATGCAGTAACTGGGAATACCCAGTTCAAAGCTTACCACCCACCTGTTAGAGAACTATCACAGTAATACAGGTGTAGTGGTTTATTATAAAACTTCTTTCTCTGCCTTCAGTCATTTTAAAGTGACTGGCAAGGAAAATCCAGCTTGGATACTATTCTGCAAAGTGAGAGGTCTGCAGGTTTGCTAATCTGAGGGTTTGTGGGCAAGAATCAAAAACGTACTTGGGATAGAGATTACAGGTTATACGCAGCCTGAATGCCGAACAGTGTAGAGGCTGCATGTGAGAATTGGAAGGCCAATCACAGATAAGGACAAAAGAGAATCCTTTCCTAGGATCTGATTAGTGTTACAGAGAGTAGCTTGGAATGAAGTACCTGACTGGCTGACCAAATTCTGAATGACAGATCCTGCCTTAAAGTTGCTGTTGTGAAGATTTGGTAAATATAGTGAGTTTCTCTATTTCAATTTGAATATAAATTATAGTGCACCAACCATATGCCATCACCTCTGACTCACAACCAATCAAATCGCACCCTCCTCTCTTAAACATCTTTGGGGAGATCACTATCCAAAGCACCACTTAACACAAGAGGCAGTATCTAACTCTTATAATATGAAGCTTTTGGCACCATTGTTTAACCAGAGTCCACCTTCCGTTATACCCAACTGTGGTGAAGTCTAAACTCTATGCAAAATAAGGACTAGTCCACAGCTATTTCATTAACTCATGTGCTCCTTTTCATACCCTGCAGTCAAATAGGTTGGTAGTAAATGACATACAGATATATTTGTATGCTAATGTCATTGTCTTTTTGTATTGTTTATTATGCAAAACAAAAAAATACCCATTTTTAAACTTACAAACATAAAGCTTATGTGAAAATATTTGCTTGACTGCACAAACTTTTTCTGCATCCCCTGATGGAAGGACCTATGCACTACTAATCATGTGTGACAGAATATAGAGCTGAGTTCTTGGCTTGCATCCATGTACATACTGTCATGCATGTGCTTCAGCTGCCCCCCAAAACTGGTATCTGTGCCAACGGGGAAGTATGTAATATAACAAATTGGAAAGGCTGATCTTGAAATGATTCTTTCATTACTCCCCTTAATGGCCAAGCACCATGTCTTCGGCTTTACCGAGAAGGTCTGTGCTGTCATGTGCACAGTTGATAAGTTAGTGCAGATCAGGGAAGTTAGAATAGTAACAAAGACCATTACTTCAGTTTAATTCATTTATTGTGCTATGCTATCACTTGCACCATTTGTTAAATTCTGTATAATGTATAGTGTGCAGTATTAGATCAAGATGGTTCAGCTGAAATCAATTGAGATATTTGGATAACTAGTTTTCCGTCTGTATTATTATAATTTATGACATTACATTACATTTTTTTTACCTTCCTCCTGATCAAAGCAAAAACAATGTATGAGAGGTGGAAGCAGAGTCCTTTTTCAACTTGTAACTATGCAACATACAGTATACTTCTGTGTCACTGCTAGAACCTGCTCATCTCTTTCTTACCTACCTGGGAGATAAACTGGAAAAATAAACCAGATACAGCAAGATCAGTATCATCATCATCAGAATGGCTATTATAATAATGATGGGATAGATGTTGAAATGGCTTCTGTATTTCCCTGAAAGATGAAGAGAGAATAACAGTCAGAAAATATCAAAGGTAAAGAGATAAAAAAAATTACTGGATATTTTGCTCTCCTTTTGTGCGCACACCTGATCAAATTAAAGAGCATCGGTCGTCTACACACAATGGAAGACTGGGCTTAATGGGCTTAATATATAGCCAGAAGAAAGCAGCCTATTCCCTAGTCACCAGTGACAACACTGTGATACATTGAAAAATGGTCAATGTATCTTCTATGAAGAGGTCTAGTCCCAGAATGCAACTGCAATTGTAAAACAAATCTCTGTCACTTTTTTCTACATATGTACATATACACTTCTAGTCATATCTGAAAGATCAGGCATTCAGGCCAAGAGTCTGACCAGCAATAGGCAATTCTTCCTTCATATTTCTTTTGCAATTTAAGCTGTCCATCAGGGTGGGCCCTGGGGGGCTTGCTCCGTAGACATTGAGGCATTCTTGGAGTCTGGAGCCGTGAAAAATTTCATAGATTTAGACTCTGCTCTCAAAATAGAGCTAACCTTGGTTCTGAAGATCAGGTCAATGTCCATGTCACGTACCAGTAGGGTTAAAACCGGATCCTAGTAGTTCAGCCGGGATTGGCGTTACTCTCGCTAGGGGCGCGGAGTCTAACAAGTGAAAGGTGTTCACCAGTGATTCCCGCAAGGGAATATGGGCTTTTGCGGCTTCCACTTGCAGGTCGCGGTCCCCTAAGGAAGTTCCCAGTGAACCACAATAGAGAGAGCGTAGAATCAATTAGGGATAAACTTGCCACTTGATCGAGATGATGCCGGTAATGTTTTAGCGACGTTGCCACTTGGGAGTGGAAATAGCAGGGAGATACTGCAACGTAGATACTCGGAAGTTGGCTTGCAGACGTAGAATATAGTTGCCACTTGGGGGGTGCTGACCGGAGCTTCGGTAGCGAAGCCACCAGAGGTGGTGTTCCCGGAGGAATAGCGGCTTGGAACCTCGGAAAAGGGGCAAAACACAGGAGCTGTATCCAATACTAGAGTCAGGGACTGACTGAAAGAACCAGCATTGAGTTCTGGTCATAGGGTTTAGATATAGTGCAGTTCCTATTAGGCAGCCAATAGAGGGCAGTGAGAGCACAGAAAAGGACTAGACAGCTCTGCGCATGCGCAGAACACTGAGCGCTGAACGGAAGAGGGGAACAGACAGCGCTGGACGGTGGCAGCGGCGTGGAACCAGGTAAGTGAGTTTTGTTAAACAGGGGGGGATCCTGGTGGAGGAGACCTCCAGAGTCAGCGGGGACAGGCGCCGGCTCCCGCGGAGACAGCGGGAGTCCGGCGTGGGACAGTCCATAGGCTGTGGATGGGCAAACCATAAGTTGCTGAGGTGTATCTATTCCAGTAACTGGTAGTTGATCGCATAGAGTGCCACCAACAACCCAAAGAACCCAAACATCCTTTGTTACTCCTGGTCTACTCACACAACCCAGTTGATTAATTGGAGGGCTCACTTAAAAGATACAGGAGTAATTCAGTCATGACCACTTGCCTACAGCCAGTGACAGCAGCAATGATATGTGCTACTACCCAAAGAGACGAGACTAAATCCAGACAAATAGGCTGCCCAATTAGTAAGAATATTTCAGCAGATTTTTTGACAAAAATAAGACAGAGTCACTACCAACCCGCAAAGAATGGAACTACCCAATTAACCTGCTACATGCCACCATGGGGAAGGATATAACTGCTGTCAGAGCCTGAGACAAGGGCCATGACTTCCTACATACAGGAGAACTTGGGGTGAGGGTCCATCATGGAGTTCAGATCTCTGGCCGTCGCAGGGTTTTTTTGTTGGTGAAGATAGATGGTTCTCTAACCATTAACTGGGTGGGCTCAATGAAATCACTACCAAGATTCAGCACCCTATCCCACTGATCTCTGGCCTCTTCAGAAGGTCCCCCCAGGCCACAGTCTTCACCAAACTGGACCTGCAACTGGGCCTATAGCATGTTAAGTGTCTGGGAGGAATGGAAGGTTACCTTCAACAAAAAGGCTGGCCACGATGAATACTGGGTCGTGCCATTTGGTCTTTGCAATGCTTCAACTTATAAGCATGGGAATTTCCTCTTTAGTAACGTACTACTGGTGATATCTGTTTTCATCTACCTGGATGATATCCTCATTTTCTCCAGCATACTTGAGGTACATCATGACCATATGGGAGAGTTATTGCAAAGGCTGGAAAATCAACTATTTGAAGGAATTCACGCTTAGACCTGACGTGACTCCTGTCTTCATGTTTGATCAATGGTTATAATAATTAATGACATGTTTACAAAAAGAGGGGAATAAAATAACTTCTCAACATAGGAAATGATGAACTAAACAGATAAAACATCAGCAGATAGTACATATCAATAATTATATTTTAATGGAAGGAGGGTACAGATATTCTTACTGAGCAACAGAGTGGAAATAACAAAACTTCTAATGGAAAGGACAAGTGATTAGCCATACAGACATTGATATAATAGCAGTGCAGCACATTAAGGTATCTTCACAAAGCTACTAAGCAGCAACAATACACATGTCAATGCGGAAATCTAGCGGAAATGATAATGGCAGATATAATACACTAAGTGGGATAATATTTAACCCATCTGAGGAGCCTATTTGTGAGTGCTAGAGAAGACTATTTGTGAGAGTGCTCTAATCTGATGCAAGGTCTCTGACTACACTCAGTTTCACATTTGATAGGAACAAGATTTCCTCCAGTGGTGCTCTGCAATGCGGAAACACTTTTGCAGGTAGCGGGTCTGTTTGTTGTGCCATGGATGGGGTTTGGATCGTCGAAGACTATATGTAGTAGCTGGAGCTGCATTGTCTAGTGCTGAAGTAAGTGTTTTGTTATAGAAAGGGGCAGCCAGATTAGGACAGGACAATGCAGTCATTGGAGAAAACAGTTGTTTTAGTGAAAATGAGGAGTGTATTTTGTTAAGAGTACTTAGGTTTTGTTGTGTACATTTGTATTTGGGTGCAGGGGGAAAGGCATGAGGTAAGGTGAGGCTGCAGGAAAGGAGGTTGTGGTCGGAGAGTGGGAAGGCTAAATTGGAGAAACTAGAGATGGAGCCAAGAAGACAAGGTCAAGGGAGTAGCCATCACAGTGGGTGGGAGATTAGGTCCACTGGACAGAAGAGACAATGGGATTATCAGTAGAAATGTTGAAATTGACTAGTATGAGTGTAGGCAGGTCAAAGCATAGTAAATAAGTGAGCCAGGCCGCAAACTTGTAAAGGAATTGGGAAACTGGGCCTGGAGGACGATAAATAACAGCAACACGAAGTTGGAGAGGATAAAATAGATGAATAGTGTGGAATTCAAAGGAAGAGAATAAGAGGGAGGGTTCTGAGGGTTTGACTTGTAAGGTGCAGCTTGGAGAGAGTAGAATGCCTACTCCACCACCTTGTCTGTTCCCAGGTCTGGGAGTGTGGCTGAGGGAGATTCCCTCATAACAATTTAGTATTAAGTAGTAGTGGCAGTTACATTATAGAAACATGAATGCCAATACAGAGGCAAGGTATAAATGACAGTAGATCAAATAATTATTCATTATTACTGCCAACTGACAACTATCTTTCTGACTGTGGGCTAGGGTTATTTGTACATATGAGGCAAAGAGGGATAATACATGTTTCCATAAGTGAAAAATAGGGTGGTCAGCAGCTACATCAATGAGAATCAACTTGTATTCGGGTGCCGATCTAATTTTTGGACAATATTTATTAGGGCTCCAAAAGAGGGGAACGCTGCTATTTCTGTCTATCCTATATAAGTGCCCTACACATAAGTGTAAAATTACAATTTAAATATACACCAATCAGCCACAACATTAAAACCACCTGATAGCTCTCTAATTGCTTGGCTGTGGGAGTGCATGTTTGTGATCTGGTAATGGTGGGGGAAACCACCTACCAAAGTGTTACTTGCAGTCACTGAGCCTGATTCATTAAGGATCTTAACTTAAGAAACTTCTTATTTCAGTCTCCTGGCAAAACCATGTTACAATGCAAGGGGTGCAAATTAGTATTCTGTTTTGCACATAAGTTAAATACTGTCTGTTTTTTCCTGTAGCACACAATATCAACTTTCAATTTCAGTGTACAAATAAGCTATCAAGTATTTGTGTGCTACATGATAAAACAGGCAGTATTTAACTTATGTGTAAAACAAAATACTAGTTTTCACCCCTTGCATTGTAACATGGTTTTGTCCAGGAGACTGAAATAAGAAGTTTCTTAAGTTAAGATCCTTAATGAATCAGGCCCACTATTCCTAAGTAGCTGTGATTAACCTGATTTCAGTTATACTGTGTTATAATGAAGAATGCTGCTTGCATGCTGCTGATTCAAAAGGAAAAAAATATCATCGCATATAAAGACTGCAGCTAAAATATATTATATACAAAGAGAAATGCATTAATTATGGTACAAATAATTGTAAGGATTGCAAATTGTTCTTCTTCATTTTAAAACAGGTTTTATAACATTTGTTTTACCCAAAATATGAATCTTTATTTCTGAACTCCAGTCGCTCCATTGGCTTTTATAAAATAGTTTTCCAGTCTCTTCTGTCTTACAGCGAATTCGTACATTATAGATTGATCCCTTTTCAAACTCCGAAGACATAATCATCGCAAACATATCAGAATTAGATATGTCCTTCTTTGTTGCTCTCTGTAATGCAATAATAAGCAAATCATGTTAGTACTTTATGGTGACCCAGAGCAGTATACACTACAAGATAACATCATACACATCAGAAAGACAGCAACAGAGATTTTATCAATGTACATTGGATAGTTCATGATCTGTCAAGCTGGGTACACACTACAGAAATTGCGACCAACTTTTTATGCCGAGCGATTTTACATGCGACCAATGGTCCGATCGCTCGGTCCATGGACTGCATACACACCAGCCTTGTTTAGGACGATAAAGGGAAGAGCGGACGTCCCTTTAGCGACTTTTTACAGCCATGTTGTCGTGAGCAGTGACTGTAATTTCGTACTCACTGTTGTGGATTGGTCGGAAGTTTATACACACTACACAGCGGAAACGAGATTGGAACGAAAATATTAAACGGCACGACCAACCAAATGAGGCGATAATCGTCCATTTGGGCAGACTTTCGACCATCGTGTCACTGCACACACTGACCCGACTTTTGAACGAGCGGTCGTATGTCGGCTGATTTAGCCGATTATTGGACGAAAACAGTGTAGTGTGTACCCAGCTTCAGTACTCCTTCAATATTCTCATCGTTGAGTACTCTTGAAATGAGTGTTAAAATGTTAACCCAATGAGAATTCCACCCAGAATGGCTGCATTAAGAATCTATAGTTTGATGTTATTCCTGTGAGTGACTGAGAGACACCATCCAGCTGCCAAACTGCTGTGGCTTCCAATGACCACCACCAAAAGAGCCTGAGGCCCTGTCCATTACTTTTAAAAACAAAGTGTATGTCTTAATATATATTGCTATCTGACAGCATGTGATCGATGGCCTATGTCTCTGATGTTATTATCAAATCATTTAACGTAACTGAGTAAAAAGAAAAACAGTAATTACTCCCAGAATGTAATGGCCATTGCTACGTAACAGAACACTGCAAATAGAGTAACAACGTGTAGTCTAGGCTTTGCTTGGCATTATATGATAAACATTAGATAGAGTGGACACTAGCAAGTATAATATGCTGGTTATTACCAGGTCATGCTGGATATGTAATATACTAAAATACATTACTAGGTATAAAAGGCTAGTAATATATGACCATGACATGTTGATTATTATTGAGGATTTATATGCATGTCATTGGGAGCTATGATGTAGTATGTTACATGTAGTGGTCGAAGTGGAAATTTACAAGTGGCGGTATGGATAAATTAAGTGAATAAAATTTGATAATTTTACAATTAAATTAGTAGGAGAAATGGCTGTATGGCATACCGCTGTATACAAACCCCCTAGTTGTACTATGAACGAGTATTCATGTAAGAAAATATGGGGGGTGAGGGTGGCCACTGTCATGAATGTCTTAGTGTTGGTTACGTTACTCGGCAGTATCATATCACTGCGCGTCTCCCTCCTGTCAGAATGCAGCATTCTAAATCCTGGGACAAAGTGTGACTTCTGTCTACTGAATTGGAGGCTTCCATCTTGGGTGAGACATTTTGCTACATCTTGCCTATTCTGAGCACCTGACTTCATCCACCAATTAGGTCCCTCTGCAGACTATAAAAGTCACCTCCTACAGTCAGTTAATTGCCAGCGCAACACTTCCTAGTTCTGGCTTACCACAGTTGCTATTTGTTTGCTGCTTCATTCTGCCTGCTGGTGTACAGTCTTCAGCCATTAATCCTTTGTGTGGATTCAGCTTCATTCTGCCTGCTGCTGTACAGAATTAGACTATTAACCCATCATGCGGATTCAGCTTCATTCTGCCTGCTGCTGTACAGACTTTGGCCATTAACCATTCGTGTGGATTCAGCTTCATTCTATCTGCTCCTGTAGATTCCAGCTTTCACCCTTGTGTGGATTCAGCTCTCTTCAACCTATTCCTCTGGCTGTAGGCTTGACACAGGTCCAGGCTTATCCAGTTCAGGAGGTAGTCACCCCTGATAATCCACTGCCTGTGTTCTGAGCCTTCCTAGTCCCAGTTTGGTACTATAATCTTCTGAGTTTCTGGATCCTTGGGGTACTGAGTTTCTGGCCATGGGTTCAGTCCCTCTGTTCCTGCGTCCAGGTTCCAGTTGCTTATTCCACTATGGAGTCCAGTCCAGTTCAGCTCAGCATTCCTGCTCCTGACATCTGGTATACACAAATAGAGCACATCCTCCCTCTATGAGCAAGACCTTCATCCGGCCTCCTTGTTTCCACTTCATCCTTGCCACAGCTACTTCCAAGGGTCCCCAGACGGATCCCAGAAACCCTTCAACCACGGGCTAGGTATATGTACTATTTGCTCTGCTATTCTGGCCATGCACAGGTGGTAAGCAGGGTGAAGTTAGGGTAGCAGCACAAGTGCAGTGGAGTCCCATTTGGGATTTCAGTCCACTGGGATAAATATTACTGTTAATATCACTGTTCTCCATCCCTGGTCAGAAGAGCAGATCAGGGGTTTCTAAAGCAGATGGACCCCTTATCGCTGGGCTCCCCACCACTACCTAGACCCATAGCAGCTGCATGCGCTGCTTTGGCGGTAGTTATGCTCCTGTTTTGCACTCTCAAATTAATGAACACCACCTACTTGATCTGTACCGTCTCATGTTCTCTCTTTATTCCTCACTTCAGTGCTCTGAAGATTTCTACACATCTAATAGCATTTTAACTAACATATGAAACTTCATGGGCCTGATTCATTAAGGCTCGTATTTTGCACATTTTAAGCGTATCATACTCAAAATCAGTCTACGCCAGGAAACCTGCTTTGATCCTATAAATTGATTGAGCAACTTCCACTTCTGTATTGTACGCCAGTAAACCTGTCTGCTACATCTTCAAACGCGAAGAGCGCTTACTTCAGCCTACAATTTTAAGGGACAGAACGGGACAGAAAACATTTTGTCGTTGTCAATGTACAGTAGGGGCATGCCAAACTCAAGAGCACGCAGCCACATCTCGTATGCATGCTATAACATGTGTTTGCATTTAGAAGAAACCATAAAAATTTACTTTTATGTTCAGTAGACAATAACAGTCTACTAATAAAGATATTTCATGAGACAGAAAAAAAAAAACTTGTTGTTTTTTAACTGTTTGATCTGATCATTAATACCTTTGTTTTTAACTGGTAGCATTAATTATATGTAGATTTTTTTCTGTGCATAATTTTGCAAATTTATAATCCACATAGGCTTTGGACATATTGTGCAGTGTCTTATGTAGTAGAGCAAAGCAGACCTACAACCAAATTCAAGAGCGCACGCATCTTGAAATCCGAGCCTTGATGAATTCGGGCGTGCGCAAAACCGAAATATGTGCGGTTTTACTATACGCAGGTTGTGCTCAGTATGAGTTCTTTGTTGAATCAGGCCCCATATATGTATTAATCTCTGTAAATTGGTGCTTAGGTAGTAGGTATGTAAAAGATAATTGGGAGAAAGAAAAAACGTAATGCTGTTTATTAGGTTCACTAGTGGGATGTACTTGGTGCCAATTACTATCTATCTATAAACAATCCAATTTACACCTTGTGATTACAAATTCAGTTATCAGATAAAGTTCTTGATATGTTACCTGCCAGGATGAAGTTATCGTTTTGAACTGTAATTCATATTGCAATTTGGTTTCACCTTCAAACTTTTCATTACCAGCCCAAGTGATCTTATAGTTACCCTCACTGACATTGTACGAAAGTCCAGAAGGTGGATCTAGTTTGACTGCAAACAAGAAGTAGAGAATAATTATTATTCCTGCTTAATTTTCATAATTTGTTTTTCTCCATTTATACAGCATAATAAGAAATTGAAGAAATTTACTTTAGATGGTGCATAGAGTAATACAAATGAAGTATATTAATAGAAAGAGGACCTAAATAATGAAAACATATTTAGATGTTTGTCTATTAAGAGCTATGACAAAGTGGTAACCAGCAGGGTCAGATTAAGAATTATGAAAACTAAAGTAACTTGTGGGGGCTTCATTGCCAGACCTGCGAATGCACGTTGTCTGTGCCCCCATCCAACCAGAATATGAGTTGGTTGGAAAAACACTACACTGACTACCTGCAGTTAATGCTGTCCAGCCTTGTCAGAACACCGGGCTGCTGCCCTATGAGTAGGAGGGTTGGTGTAGAGTGGCAAGGGCCCCGGTTATTTGGGCCCTGGTTATGTGCAGGGTTCTGGGGCAACTACCTTATTGCCCTAAATGTTTACCGCACTGCGCAACAAAGGCACTGATCTGCAATGAAGGTCTGGATAGCTGGAAATGAGTCATGTGATCACAATGACTGTCTGACAAGGAACTAATTATGCCACTGCAGGAAATTTAATTAGTGGCCTGCTCACTTGATAGAGATGGGTAAAGAAGTGAGTTAGCACTCCCTTTGGAGGCTAGATTTATTGATTTATTTATGTAACCTCCACGGGCGGTTACTGAGACTGAGGACCTATATGGATGCGGCGCCGGCGGGGACTACAGTTCTCAGAGTCCCCAGTGGTAGGAAGGAGGAAATGACAGTTATACCCAAGGAAGAAGGAGCAACAGTTGGACGGAGGTGAGGGAACAAACGGAGAGAGAGAGAATAACGGAGAGACAGGAGGTAACAGAAACCAAATAGAGAAAGAGAATAACGGAGAGGAGAAAACAGAGAGAGAGTGTGAGAGAGAGATAGAGAGATAGAATAATGGGGAGAGAGGAGATAACAGAACTTAAAGAGAGAGAGAATAACGGAGAGAGAGAGAATAACGGAGAGAGAGGAGATAACAGAAAACAAAGAAAGTGAGAATAATGGAGAGAGAGAGAGGAGAAAAGAGAAAACAGAGAGAGAGAGAGAGAGAGAGAGAGAATAACGGAGAGAGAGGAGAAAAGAGAAAACAGAGAGAGAGAATAATGGAGAGAGAGGAGATAACAGAAAATATAGAGAGTGAGAATAACAGAGAGAGAGAGAGGAGATAACAGAAAACAAAGAGAGTGAGAATAATGGAGAGAGAGAGAGGAGAAAAGAGAAAACAGAGAGAGAGAGAGAATAACGGAGAGAGAGGAGATAACAGAAAACAGGGAGAGAGATGATGACAGTTATTATTATTATTATTATTAAATTTTATTGATAGGGTGCCACAAAGTATCCGTAGCGCCGTACATGGACAAACAATGGCACAGTACAAGGTGAAACAGCACAGTACAAGTAACAGTAAGCAATATAACTCTGGGGGCTCAGGCACAGCTAGAAAGAGTGTGAGGGGAGAAGTCAGTACAGACAGGTAACTTGGGCCCAAGAGGGTGGGCACGGATGACAGGTTAAGAGCCACTGAGGGGAGCAGAGAGAAGCGAAAGGAGACACAGGGCAGAGTGACCGAGAGGAGGTGAGCTGAGTAGCTGGAGAGCGCAGTTAAAAGTGATGGAAATAATAGGTAGGAGAGCCCTGCCCAAAGGAGCGTACAATCTAAAGGGAGGAGAAGACAGACAGACACATGGATGAGACGGAGAGACGGGAGAAACGGAGACGGAGTCGAGGAAGGGGGAGAAGGGAAGAAGGGATGAGAGAGAGAGGTAGCCGACCGGTGGGAGGTTAGGCATGAGACTGGAAGGCTTTTAAGAAAAGGTGGGTTTTTAATGTTCGTTTGAAACAGGACAGATTAGGGGATGTTCTGATGGAGCGAGGGAGCATGTTCCAATTGAGGGGAGCGGCGTGGGAGAAGTCTTGGATACGTGCGTGAGAGGAGGTAATCGGAGGGGAAGAGAGGCGACGATCGTTGGACGATCGCAGTGGGCGGGAGGGAGTGTGAATAGAGATAAGGTTAGAGATGTAGGGAGCCGTGGATTTGGCGAGGGCCTTGTAAGTCAGAGTGAGGAGCTTGAAAAGGATTCTGTAGGGGAAGGGGAGCCAGTGAAGGGCTTGGTAGAGTGGGGAAACAGAGGTGGAATGGCGAGAGAGGAAAATAAGCCTAGCAGCGGCGTTAAGTACAGATCTAAGAGGAGCGAGATGAGAGAGGGGGAGGCCGATAAAGAGAAGGTTGCAGTAGTCCAAGCAGGAGATAATCAGAGAGTGGACAAGAGATTTGGTGGCATCCTGGGAGAGGAAGGGCCGAATGTGAGTTACAGAGGAAGTTACAGAGGAACAATTTTCCTGATGTGAAAGAAAACCAAGAGGAAGAGATTATGGGGCATATTTATGTAGCATTGCATAATATGATAGTTTTCAATCCTTATCGCATAGATAAGGATTGAACTATCTTTCATATTTATTAAAAAACCTTCACACAAATAGCAGTTCCAAAAAAACTGCTGTTCCTGTGAAGTGCAAAACATACCTTTCAGTTTCCTCTTCTCTTCTCCTCCCATGCGATGCTGACTTTAACTTGTAAAGTGCAATGCAATAATTATTCCCTAATAATAAAATCCCTTCATATGTAATGGTCCTGTACGGGTTAAAGTTATAGGCCAAAATATCCATACACAAGGTTACTATACACGAATAGGCATCACCCACAATGCTCCATTCTCTGCGGGCATTATCGCTGATTGGTCCACAGCAGAAACGAACGCCCATGTCTGAGTGTATAAAATGACAGAGGAGCCTGTCTGGCGCAGAGGAATGTGAGAAGATGGTGGGTGAGGAGAATGTGTCAGTGGGGGTTGCAGCTATGGAGATGGAGACAGAGTCAGAGATGGTGCTGGAAGGGCCAAAAAATGTAGAAAAAGTTAAGGTTAGGGATGGAGATGCTTAAGAAGAGAAAAGAGCAAAGCCAATGAGCCCAAGAGAGGTGGAGATGATGGTAAAAGTACTGGACCAGTACGACTACGACATTAAAAAAGTGAGTAGCACATGTAGTGTACCTGTTTGAAGGACTTTATGTATTTCATTCTAGTTTCACACAAAGCAATGCAAACGCCTGATTTGTTGTAACATAGATTATTTTTGTCAGAACGAAAAGGTGAGAAGGCCTGTTTAGATACCACTGAAACCACTAATGTAACACCTGTTATCAAACAAGAAAGAAACGATGTTGAATACCAAGATATGAAAGAAGTTATACACAAAGGTATTTCAGTGAACATGTGTAGACAACTAAATGCTTTGGGCACATACCTGTACCGTTAAAATAACCAAAATGGCGCCTCTATTATTGCGATTGTGATAGAGGGACCACAACATAAACTGATCTCGAGCAGTGTGCAAGGTGAGCAAAAGAGAATTCTGGTGTTGGATATAGATTACAGATATAGAAGTTTAATGCTAAAAAAATTTTAATTCCTTGTTTCGTAGGTAAAGAAATCAAAGGGAATAGAAACCCAGGCGACATCAAGAAAAAAATTAAAAACCTTGAGAAAAATTTTGTTGAAATGTGAAGGCTGTTTGGAACTGTTCTGCCACAAACCACTAGCACCTTTAAAGTGTAATACTATTTATTTCACTAGTCATATTCTGCATTACATTTTTTTTTACTTTTTCTGCAACAAAACTGTTGCATTAACACTGTATGGTCTATTCTGGGTATTTTACAAATATTACTTAATAAAGGTTAATATGACTTTATAAGTTTAATAGTTTATAAAGGTATAAGTTTATAAAGGGTAAATATGAATAGGTTCTCAATATAAATGCAAACGGTTACATAACACACGTACTTTACACAAGTGTAATGGTCTGCAACCAGACAGGTGCAATACACATTTATACAAAACACAAGTCAGTGATGTGCGGATAACGCACCATGTGGGACTGGTACAGTCATCACAAATTTACATACACATGTCCCCAATGTTAATCCTCGTAAACAGAGGTTTTTTGGGCATTTTAAATGGGAATTTAAGTTTGATAAATAGGCCACAAGGAGAGAAACTGTAGGTTACAGAGGCAAAAGAGAGAGATAATAACATAGAAACTATAGATATTAGAGAAAAACAGAGAGTGATTTATAGGGTTACTTAGGAAGAGAGAGAGAGAGAGAGGGAGGGAGATAGAGAGAGAAAGAGAGAGAGAGAGAGAGAGAAGGAGGGAGATAGAGAGAAAAAGAGGGAGAGGGATAGAGAGAGAGAGAGGGAGGGAGAGGGAGGAAGATAGAGAGAGAAAGAGAGAGAGAGAGAGAAGGAGGGAGATAGAGAGAAAAAGAGGGAGAGGGATAGAGAGAGAGAGAGGGAGGGAGATAGAGAGAGAAAGAGAGAGAGAGAGAGAAGGAGGGAGATAGAGAGAAAAAGAGGGAGAGGGATAGAGAGAGAGAGAGAGAGAGAGAGAGAGAGAGAGAGAGAGAGCTTCTGCTACCTAATCCTTGGAGGGGTCACAGATATTATTGCTAGAAGTATACAGCATAGTGATGAGAGACTATTACATGGGGTGAAACTTAAATTTATCGACACAGATTTGTAACACATGCAGGGTAGTGAGTACATATGAGAATTTATGATATCCATTTCTAAAATTCTCATAAATGAAGAGGAAACTATATGATTAACACCTGTGTCATGAAGAATAAAGACTGAGGTATATATCTATATCCATTCAATACATATCTAACATCCTTATAAAAGTGTATTAGAGAGACCGAGTCATATAGCAATTATATCACCTGCATCTTTAATGATCTGGAATTCAGATACTAATATGGAGATGGTGAAAGTGAGATAGAAGTGGAAGATGGGGATATAGCAAGAATCTTTATGGAGACCAGCGAAGTATTATGTGAATTAAAGTATTATGTGAATTAAAATATTAATTAGTTGTTATATCTAATAATTGAGGAGTGTAATTCAATAGAATTTTCAGAAAAGTATACAGTTTTTATACAGTTATATATATATGGTTAGATATAATGTTTAACAAGATATCTCTATTGAGTCTACTACTCAAACTCATTAATTTGTTTGTGATTTTAATTATTTAGTCACTAATTGTACATCTAGTTACATATATATTTTTCAGAGTGTATCAACATTTTGTGTGTCAGTGTTGTGCAAGGTTTGTGTGGCTATAGGGGTCCCCAAGTCGCTCTTGATGGTCATATCATCCACTTCCCTACAGACTCTAAAATGAAGATTTGGTGAGAGGCACTGCACAAGTGGAAAAGTGATACACACAAGAAGAAATTTATAGATACACCTCTTATCTGGAGAAAGACTGTTACATTTAAACCAGTTTTATGTTATTTTACCAGTGCTGATCATTAAAGCGGGTGGTAGCCACTATGCCTAGACTGATATGTCCGACATAGTTTAGTGCGACATAAAAATTACGAAGCCTAACAGGCCGACATTGCAGAAATTCAGACTCACCATTACACACACACACAGACACACACACACCATTTCTGACAGGTTTTCAATAAACTGCGACTACAGAAAAGCGCGACAGTTGAAATCTACGTCGCTTCATAAAACAACTCTGATATTTCCGGTCTCAAAGGGACAATCTGTCCCTGGAGTACTGCCTTTGCCCTGATTGACCTCTCCAGGTCTTGGGGAGCTGTGTGTCTGCCGAAAGCGGAGTGACAGTGACTGAAGGCCGCTACCTTTGCTGGTAGCCTTAAAGGAGAGAGGGGGATAAGCTTGGATTGATAGACAGCGGTCCCTGAAAATGACAAGGATACTGGTGAGGTGTTTTCATTATACCCTGTATGTTGTCTGTGCCAGACTGTAGTGTTATTTGTTGCAAGTTATTAATTAAATATGTTTATTGCTGTTTTGTGCTACCATTTTGTTACATACACTTGTTTGTTTTATTTTGGATATTTGCCTGAGTGATTTTGAACCTTGGGTAGGTATCGGGTAGGCCAGCTGTGCGGTGCAGTAGGTTACGTTAAACCCGGTATCCTCACACTGGGTTTGGACACTTCTGATTTAGAGGAAATGAAGTGTAAGTTAGAATAAAAAGTTAATTAAGGAAAGTAAAATCTGGTAGGAATTTGCAACCCTGGAAAGATATTTAGTAGATTAACCTATACCTAGGGGCTTAAGAATAACTAAAACTCCTATATTTACCACAGTCTAAAGAATTTGTGGAAAATTGGCATAAAATTTTAAATTGTTGTTCTTTTTGGAACTCTTTTTGAATGGAAGAAAAAAGATTTAACCTATGCCAGCCATGAAACTGAAACATTAAAACTTTAGTATTGACTTTTTCAGAATTAGAAGATTTTAAAGAAATAGATAAGAATATTACCAAGAAATTGAATAGACAAGAAAAAATGATTGCTGACTAAAATATTAGAAATATAAAAGTTGTAAACACCAACAAGATAGGAATGAGGAGGAAAGAAGTTCTTGGGAATAGATAAGGTTTCCTTTTGGCAAGCAAGATCAATTTGGAAAGTATAATAAACAATCACCTTGTTTTCAAAGAAGTCAAATATATGATAGAAGAACATAGGGAAAGCATATAAACCAGATCAATATATGGGAAAGAATATTGAAAGTGAATCACAAACATCAAAAGAGATGAGATGATACAAATATTGATTACAGACCTAATGACCTATACCCTCGCCACACAAAATAGATATACAGTGTTAAACCAACATGATTGTTTTTTGGCAGGTCTTAAATATAAAAAAAAAGAGGGGGGGGGAACCGAGTGGGTAACAGGATGACTAGAAAATAAAAAAGGATCATTTTAAAAAAAGAAGTAAAGGAGCGTGGAATACTCAACTATGAACCTGAAAATAAAATTAAAGTTGAGAACAATTTTTTTAATTTCAGCAACTACAAGCTATTAAAAGGAGAAAAAAATCATCCTTGTAAAAGGATTAAAAAATTGCTCCTTCAAGGAAACCTATTAAATGTAATTTTTTGGGGATTTACAAAAATGCATTAAAGCAGTGTTAGAAATAAGGAGCTCTGCTGTTTGTTTGATCTAACATCTGTGCAATTACTGCTACTACTATGTGTAGGATCATTCCTGCAGTTCACTGATTCATCTGCTTGCTAGGAATATTGTTACAAGCTTCATTCAGTCTGGCAGCCTTAGGTGTGCAGTCATCTACCACAGTCATGCAGTTAATCATCCTGCAGTTTCTGATTGGTGCTGCTGCCTTTATAAACCTCTTTCTGGCTTCATACCAATGATGGTGAAAGTTCTTGCTTGACCTAGGGTGCCTTGTATCCTGATCTGTTCTGCTTGACCCAGATTGTTTAAAAGATTTTGCTGTCTTCTCCACTCCAGACTATTGGCTTGTTAATCAGATCTGCATCTATATCTCTACCTACCCTGACCCCTGGCCTGTTTATAGGAATTGCTGTCTTCTTCACTCCTGACTCTTGGCTTGTTAAACAGATCTGCATCTACATCTCTACAGAATTAACATCTCTGATGTTAATTCTCTTTATACCATAATCAATCATGATAATGTTATTAGAGCAGTAAAGTATTATTTGGATCAGACTTGTATGATAAAATAATTAAAGATATTTACTCTGGAGGGAATTAAATTTATCCTAGAGAATAATTTCTTCTGGTATGAATTTTTACATACAAAAACAAGGAACAGCCATGGGAAACAGGTTTGCCCATAGTTATGCCAATATGTTTATGGGGTGGTGAGAAGGCATCCATATTTGGTGTGACCCCATCACAGAGACGAATATGGTTTCCTGGCATCGTTATATTGACGATGTGTTCCTTGTGTCGCAAGCGGATAATAAATCCCTGGAGGATTTTTGGAATAAGTTAAACTTATTACAAAATTCAGAGTCCTCTCACTGTTAAGCTCACATTTGAAAAAAGCAAAAAGGAAGTTAATTTTAGGAATTACAACAATCCCAATTCTTATATTTCTTTAAGCAGCATTCATCATTCTAAATGGCTGGAAGGTATTCCCACCAGTTTAAGAGAATTAAAAGGAATTGTGAGCGGTTAAAATGAAGCCAAATTAGATCAGACCATAGAAAATGAAGCTGTTTAAATAGAAAATTCCTTTTATTTCCTTAGAAAAAAATATATGGAACAACTCTTTAAAGGTAATGTTCCATTTAGTACGCAATATAATTCTCAATTTAAAATCGTAGAAATTTTCATTAAAAAACACTGGTCTATATTGGTTAGAGATCCTGAGCTAAATGACATTATATCCACAAATCCTCATCTTATATATAAAAATCATTGGTCAGTTTGTCTGTCTTGTTAAGCATTCGGACATCCCTGCATCGATTGGGATGAAACCAATGCAAGATGGTGTAGATGGATCCCGGTCAGGTTTTAGAGGGATTAGGGTCCTGGATGGACTTCCCATTGGTGTACGCTGGGCAGAAATTTGACCCAGTGAGCCATTTCTGATCCTGCATTCGAACACCCCTGCATCAATTGGGATGAAACTAATGCAAGGTGGTCCAGTTGGATCCTGGCCAGGTTTTAGGGGGTTAGGGTCTCAGCCAGACCTCCCATTGGTGTATGCTGGGGAGGACTTTGACCCAGGAAGCCTGTTCTGAGCCTTCCAAACAGATAAGAATGGTTAAATTAGATTCTATCATTTGGATTGTATATCATATCTTACATGCTGATATGCTGATATTGTGCATTTAGATGTAAAACAAATTGGCTGCATTTGTTTTGGTTTGGAAAGATAGACTTGATAAGTTGTGTTCTTTCTCATTGTGGTATTGTTATTTTCAAGCTTGGGATTAGAATCAAAAATGGTTGTACCGATAAAATCTTGGTTGCAGGATAGAAAACAGAGAGTTATAGTAAATGGAGTGCATTCATAGGAGGGAAAGGTTACCAGTGGATTACCCCAGGGATCCATACTTGGACCAGTGCTTTTTTTATATCTTTATTGGTGACATTGCAAATGGTATTTTAGGTAAGAGTGTGGCAACTACAGTTTAATGCCAAAAAATGCAAAATCATGCACTTGGGTATCAATAACTCGAAGGCTAAATATAGTATTAATGACACTACTAATGGAAACTACTGAGGAGGAAAGTGATCTAGGAGTCACTATTTCAGGTGACATAAAAGCAGGTAATCAATGTAACAAAACCATGAGAAAGGCAAGTCAGATGCTTGGCTTGTTAATATGGAGCGCTACACTCCGTATTCCATCTTGGTAGCGGTGATCTAGTAAAGATAGGAAGTGGGTCAGCATACTGAGCCTGCACAGACAGGAAGTTTGTCTCTCAGTGGTTATTCCAGTGACAGTTCAACTATAAATATGTTATAACTGGAGCTGAATCCTTTTTGTGTAAAGCTTTCTTATATATAGATATATAAAGTTATATATCTATATATAAAAGTTATATATCTATATATAAACCTGTTCTCTGACATTGCCTACAATATAAGCTTACCATCTGCATATGTGAATGCACTATAATAGTGTTAAGTAAATTAACTGCATAAGCTTTTCATACTGCCTGTCTGTTACAGTCAGTATTAACTGTGAGAAACTGTATATATGAATATATCATCTGTTACAACAAGTTCTGAAATAAAATCAACAAATAGGTTAAGTCTAAAAGCTTCTTGTGGTTTAACATCTACCACCAACGCTGCTGACACCTATTACATATAACAGCACAAGTGCCATGATAATAGGTTTCTGCTAATATTGTTGCATAGGGAGAGGAATCAGTAACAGAAAGAAGGACGTAATACTGCCACAGTATACGTCATTCGTACAACCTCATCTAGAATACTGTGTTCATTTCTGGAGGCCAAATCTCTAAAATTATATACATTAGAGACTGTACAAAGAAGCACAACTAAATGGTGCATGGTCTACAGCACAAAACTTACCCGGAAAGACTAAAAGATCTTAATATGTATAGTTTGGAGCAGAGAAGGGAAAGGGGGGTCATAGATTGTAAGCTTGCGAGCAGGGCCCTCTTACCTCTCTGCCTGTATGTATTACCCAGTATTGTTTTATTACTGTTTGTTCTCAATTGTAAAGCACTACGGAATTTGCCGGCGCTATATAAATAATCTGTTGATGATGATGACATGATAGAAACGTTCAAATATATTAAGGATTTTAACGCAGTACAGGAGGGAAACCATCTTCAAAGGAAGAGAAATATTAGAACACGAGGACATGCACTGTGTCAAGAGACTAGTAATAATGAGACCTACCTACTGGTATTGATGAAGCTAGTCTAGGAAGCGCCTAAACGTGCCTCTGGTCTTCTCTAGGGACCCCCGCAAGGGAGTTTGGAGTTCGCTGCAGAGACACGCATGTCGCGGCCCTCCCAGGTAGCCACCAGTGAGGTAGAGAAGAACAGGTGTGGACGTACAATCCGGATCAGAACCGTGCAGGGCAATCAAGTACTGAAGGAACAGGTCAAAGCAGTCAGGAAGTTCAGAGGTCAAACCAGGAGGTCCAGATATGCCAGAAGGAGAATCCAAGTGCAGAGTCAGGAAAGCCAGGTCAGTAACCAAAAGGACAATCAAAGTGTTGGAAAAACAGACTGGAACGCTGGAGCATAAGGGGACCTTGATACTCTGACACCATAATGGTGTCAGGGAGTACTTTAAATAATACACACTGTATTCTGATTGGTGGCAGTGGGATCGGCGGTCAGAATCAGCTGACTGCCGACAGGAAGGAGAGGAGAGTGTCCGCTTCCTAGCAATGGAGACACTGGGAAGACACGCATGTGCCGGCAGCCGCCGGGCCAAGAATACAGGAAGGTGCGTGTCCCCGAACTTCGTGAATGTGCAGGGACGGCACCTGACACACTGAAACTGGAGGGAAGTAGGTTCAGAGGAAATTTGAGGAATATTTACTTCACAGAAAGGGTAGTGGATAAGTGGAATAGCCTCCCATCAGAGGTGGTAGAGTCTAATACAGTAGAGCAATTTAAACATGTTTGGGATAGACATAAGGACATCCTTGCAAAGAACTAAGGCTCAAATAGGGTGTGAGGTTACTATAGGTTAAAAAATGGTTAGACTAGATGGGCCAAGTGGTTCTTATCTAGGTCAAATTGTATGTTTTTGTGCTCTGGGATTGTGGTACTCATCATCATCATCAGTTATTTATATAGCGCCACTAATTCCACAGCGCTGTAAAGAGAACTCACATCAGTCCCTGCTCCATTGGAGCTTACAGTCTAAATTCCCTAACATACACACACATACAGACAGACAGAGAGACTAAGGTCAATTTTGATAGCAGCCAATTAACCTACTAGTATGTTTTTGTAGTGTGGGAGGAAACCGGAGGAAACCCACGCAAACACAGGGAGAACATACAAACTCCACACAGATAAGGCCATGGTCGGGAATCAAACTCATGACTCCAGTAATGTGAGGCAGAAGTGCTAACCACTAGGCCACTGTGCACTCTCTTTTGTTTGTGAGACATGTTCAATTACAACTTTACAGGGACTTGTTTGTCCTTTCCATGAATCCTTTGCTATATCTAGCAGTCTACTCGGACATCTTCGGTATAATAAGTTGAAAGGTGAAAGGACTAGGAGGCTTCTTTAATGGCAAGCATTGGGTAATGCACCAAGTAGTCCCAGTTTTCCCATCTTCCTTAACATCCTTTTCATGGTTTTGTTAACTCTTTCTATTAAGCCATCCTCATGGAAGTAATAAACCGATCTTCTTATTTAGGCTACTTTAAACAATTTGCATAATTCTTGTACACAACTTCAGTGCAGTGCAGTTGCCAGGATGCCTTCTGGGATTTATACACTGTTAAACACTACCTAGCTCTGATCTTACTTGAGGTGTTACAGAATGGTATAGCCTCAGGGTACAGGGTACCATAGTCGCGTATGACTAAAAAATACTGGTACCCCTGGGCAGCCAGAGGCCCAATTAAATCCATAGCTATCCTCTCAAAGGGTATATCTATAATAGGCAAAGAACCCAATGGAAATGTTGCCTGGGAGCAGTGCACTGGCCAGAAATCACAATAAACTGACACATTCTTACATACCCCTGTCATTAGCAAAAATTCTCTCAGAGATTTTTTTTTTACTGTAAAACAATCTTTCTACATGGGTTGGGAACAACAACTGTTCCACAATATCCTCCCACCTTTTTTTTTTACCACCTGGTACAACAAATCCTGCAACCATACTTGCAAAAGGCAAGGCTTCAGACTTTTCACAGGGCATACTATCTTGTTGCTTGGCACTTGGGTTGATTCTATCATGTCTGGCTAACAATAATGAGTTTACCATCAAAAATGTTTAGTGTTTTATATTACAAATGTCTAGTGTTTTATATGCCCTCGCTCTCTGCCCATCTATTCCCATTGGCTGGTAAAAACGTTAGCTCTTCTGCAAATGCACCCATCTAGCCCCACAAACCCATTGCACCCTGACAGAACATTTTGATGAACTAGTGCAAAATGAGGTGCATGCTAATGAAATAAAACTGTATAATTGCCCGTATAGTTATATCTACTGATCGGTTCTATCTTCTGTTTTCCTTTAGCATTGTTTCATTTGCTAAATTTTAAGCATAATAATATAAATGTATATTACTTACTGTTGCATTTTGGTATAAACTGTGTAATCTCCGATAACTTTTTGCTAGTAGTTGAATCTTGTACCGTTATATCATAACTATCCGTTTCATCAAAAAACAGATCTGTTATATTGCAGCTATATGAGCTTTCCTCATATGGTCTGAGTGCAAGTTTACATTCAATCTCCTCTTCACCTTCATTTTGTGCAATTCTGTAAAAACAAACAAACAGGTGAATAGGTAAAAAGCAAACGTACAGATGTAGTAGAGCAATGTCACTTATATGTCTCTTTGCACCCAGGCCACCAGTTATGCTCTTCATGTCCTTTCTTTAACTTTGCACAGCTGTTTTATGTAAATTGGCATCAGTCAAAAATCCACAGCCAGATTCAGCTGAAAGACAAGACCTGTGTGACATTTCTAAGAATTCTGTACTGTTTGTGTAAATATGTTATGCATTCATTTAAAACTCTTACTTTAAGGTTTATTTCCCGAATTGCAAAAATGAATGAAGAGGCTTCTTTTTTTGTGCAAGTGTACACGCCCACTTCCTGGTCCATTGAACTGTCCCCTTGAAAATCAGCCAGCTTTGCGGGTTTACCTGAAAATGCGCATGGTGAAAAAAGTGAAATGTTGTCTCAAAATCCAACCTAAACCGCTCCCAATCACCACAAACGTTTGCGCTCCTGCATATGCCGATATCTTTGGCTGAAAATCCATGCTCTTACCAACAGTAAGATTAGTCTTTTGTCCAATTGTCATGGTGGCTTCCAGGAGAGAACCACTTGGCTAGGGTATCAGAGAAACACCACTTCCGCCCAGCCGAGAGGACTTCCTGAGGAGGCTATATATTCGATGGAATGGAGAAGGTAAAATTGTGAAAGATGAAGCTATAGTCAAAGGCTTGGAGAATATAAAATTATGAGGGATCATCATTGTCATCATCAGCTATTTATATGGGATGAAGGGATACAGTCAATAAACAGGCAAACTAAGTAAGTACTTTGTAGCACCAGCAGAGGACTGAATTCCAACTTTGCTTGTACAAAGATTGGTAGGAGTGAGGGCCTTATAAAAGCTGCATACAGGGGAAGTCTCTTAGTCTTAATTGACTTGACCTTCAGCAAAGTGCTGATTGCAGTAAGTAAAAAAATTCATGTTTAGTTGTTAGTATTGCCAATGCATTGCTACCCGTTGTCTGTTGCTGGTTTTGCAGAGGATTGTCACAGTGCCCATCCCTTTAGGAGCAGACTGCTGATGGGACGCACTAGGCTTGTCAGAATGCATTTTGCGAATAGTACAAGTGCATGAACATCAGTTGACTTAATCCAAGAGTGGTCTTCAGGATCGAAGTCCTGCCAGTGCACCAGGTACTTCACACCTCTCCTGGATCTGTGGGATTTAATGATAAACTGGATCATGTTTTTCTGGTGGTCCTCTGCCTCTACTGTGGGAGGAGAAACCATCTTTCTTCTTGGAAATGAGTCCTTCACCACCAGGGAGAATGTGTGGATCCAGAAGGAAGTTGGTAGCTATAGCCTGTGTACTACCGAATTTATCTTTCTGCTGATAAACCCTAGAACCTTCTTCGTGAGGTCTTCGCCTATAATGGCCCCTTTTCATGGAAAGTGATATGTCCCAGAGTTTTCATTTCCCCCAGGTCTTAAACAGTTGAGGCTTATTAAAGACGGTATTGCTGAATGGTGTAGACAGGACATGGAAGGAGGTTAAAGATGCAAGCAAGAGCTAAATACAGTCTAATATTCAGACCAAGAATTAGGGTGGGCTGAGATCTATAGTGGAGTCTATTAACAAGCTGAGGTCAAGGCTACCTGTGTTCAATAGAAATATATGTAATTTAGGCTGCGGTCAGGGCTGACAGAGTACAGGGCAACATCTGACTATCAGGCAGATGTCAGGACAGGAAGTAGTAAAAAGAAAATCCAGATAACATGTAGTGGTCAATGGCAGGAGCAAGACAAAAAGACAGGAGAATAGCAAGGTTAAAAAAACGGTCCAGGTTACAACCAGTGTTCCTGCTAAGCTGAGCAATCGGGAAATGATAGAGTTAAACCTGTATCTTAATAGGAAACATCCTGCAGGTTGTGAATGCAAACGTTTCGGGTGGAGCCCTCATTAGAGTGACCTTTTAACTCTTTCCTTTCCAGATTGCTCAGCTTAGAGGGAACACTGGTCACAACAGCAGGTCAATTCAAACAGTGTATTCACAGCACATTAGCTAATCCCAAAAAGTTGCGAGCACAGGTGATATACAGGAAGGTTTTTTTTTTCTGGGGGACCAATGAGAGGGAGAGCCCAGCGATCCCTAACAAGCACCACCTAAGAATAGACACTGCAGGGTAGCCTAGCAACCAGCAATATTTGGGCGCTGAAAAAAACTGAGACCTGTGCTTCCAATGTGCCCAGACATAGATTCTTCTCAAGCCTAGACTCAGAATTCCACAGCATCAATCCTATTAAATGCATTAATTTCATTTTCTGGCATAAATACCAGCTTGTTTAACTTTAGGTGAAAATTTGGGCCTTGAATGAATAAGCAGTGTTGGCTGAGGGTGCATCAGGGAACTATCACCCATGCTATCTCCTTCCCTTTCTTGAGAACTCAGTGGAATCAGGGGGAAAATTAGGACATAAGAAAGATTTATGGAATGGGGAAAACATCCACATGTGCTACGTATGACTGGATATTTTGTTTTGACATCTGTTACCATCAGATCTATTTAATGACACTTTGTATCTCCAGGAAAAGAGTAAAGATTGCTAGAGGCTCCTTTTGCCCGGCTGATTTTTGTGCCTGATGAGGAAAAACTCCTGGAATGTGAACTCTGAATTAATGATGCAAATGCAGCTCTGACGAAAATTGTCTGACGGAGATAATAGAAGGCTGGAATGTGATCCTCCCTGTTTGATGATATATTTCAAATTTGTTTTGTCTGTATCCTGACCGCTTGCTCTTGCAGCATTTCCAAACATTTCAATAAGGTGTTATGAATCGCATTGGTGCCAACTCGCCACGACTTACCAGCGTCATGACGACCCGGATGTCACTTCCGGTAACATTGTCCCGACCGTCTCATAGGCAACAGTCGGGACACCAGCTAGTTGTAGCACTGCAACCACTGGGAGCATGACGACCCGGACAGGGTGGCCTCAGCAGAGTCTCATCTCAGGGCCTTGAAACAAGGGGCGATGCACCGCCAAAGAATATTGCTCAGAGTTTAGGTGATATTCCACGTGGAACGACCCGGCACTCTGGAGTCACTTCCGCCTAGGTCTCTTTGAGCAAATAAAAGATTCTTTATTGCAGTACACTATACCAACTTCCCTTGAAAACCTGATGCAGTTGGTAATCAAGATTGATCGTAGGATCAAGGAAAGGAAAGCGTAGAGAGATATGTCCGTCTCTTGGCTCTCCGCCAACTTCTTACTCTGCACTGTTGGACATTCGGAGGCCCATGTAGTTAGGCGTCTACCGTCTCTCTTCAGAAGAACATTCCAGACGACTTTCCCTGGGCCTTTGCATGTATTGTGGCAACAAGGGCCACCTACTCAGTGCTTGCCCTAACAAGCCGGGTAAAGAACAGGCCTAGGTGTTGGAGAAGAGGTGCGCCTAGACCTTCAAATAATCTTTTCAGAAAATTCAGTGTTGATTCCTGTACCCCTTGTCTATGGTGCTCAATCCAGTGATGTTTCGATAGTGGTACCGTAATTTCCTTGACCTCAAGTTGGCCCAGACTCTTGGTATTCCCTCGATTAAGTTGGACTCCAGGATGTGTTACTGTCCAATCCACTGTCTTAATATTTTGAATTAGCCCTTGGGGGCCTGTCTAATTAATTAGGTGTCTGCTGCTATCAGGGCTCGCCCCTAGCCTGCCAGTGGTCCATTTCTGTTCAGTTCTTAGCTGCTGACCTGCCCCTTTCTACTGTGGTTGTTCCTGGTTGGCTTTCTGTGTATGACCTTTGGCTGAGTACCTGTGAGCATATCCAGCTCTACGGAAAAGGCGGCTGCTAAGCTTATGATAATATCAGGTAGCCGTAACATAAGGAAGAGGGACGACTTTCAGTTCCCACATATTTGAGGATCATCTCAGCTGTTGTAGAGACCAGTGTTGGTCCAGGGCTAACCATCCAGACAATATGGCATCTGTTGTCAGAATCTTTCGCTGTCGCTTTTTCAGTGATATAACTTAATTGAGATTGCTCATTGCTTGCCACCATTATAGCTTCTGTAATATACTCTTGTGCATATGGATCATGTAAAATGGCCTGTTTTGGTTTCTGCCCTTTTGTCACAGAATATTTGGCTGCAGGGACCTAAGATCTATCATTGTCTAATTGGCAGTCTCTGTCACTGACACTAATTTTCCTATGATCTTCTGACAATCCTCCGCTAAAGTCAAGAGATGGCATTGGATGCTCTTAGTGATTGATTGGTATCTTGTCTCCAGTGTTCTGGTAGTTTGGTCACCAACTGTAAGTGTCTTCATCAGTTTAGTTTGGAGCGATATCATTTTCATTCAGTTGATTAGCTAATTGTAATTCTGCAGTGTCTGTAATTTCTATATATGTTACCCCCATGGAAGCACCTGTTACCAAAAACGTTTGGCACTGTGCATATAATCTTAAACATTTCCTGGGACCCAGAAGAACAGGAACATGCAGGAGAAACATGCAGGATCTATCTTTGCTAGCCAATCTACTTCATTGTTGTCTACTCTTCTGGAAAGTCCTGAATTTTAGGGAGTACTTCTCTACTCTCAGAAGTGCAGGGCTACCTCCCAAATCCTGCCCACATCGTTGGTGAAGTGGGTCAGGGTGTGGCTAATTGTGAACTTATTAACTTCACCCAAAACGGTCTATATTGCAGTAAGGTTTTGGTGCTTTTCTCAGGTCAAGGATGTCTCTGTATTCCCGAGACCTTCCTCTGCAAAACAGGATGAAGTATATTCCTCTTTTTTCCCTATACTTTTGGTAGATGTTCTGTAGCTTCATTATTCAACACATCCTGGATAATTGCTTTCAGGGCTTGTCTTGTTTCTAGAAGTCAAGGCATTTTGGAATTTATAAATTGGCCTATAGCAAGTATTTTAATGAAATCTAGATGAAATCCCTGGAAAACAATTTCTACTGACCAGGAATGCTGAGTGATTTGATCCAATGCAGTCCCAAACTTCCGTAAACTTTTTCCTACCGTGGCTGCAGGACTTGCGCACCTTCATAAAGTTACATGTAATGTGTTGTGATAGCTGTGCTTCTCTTGGTCTGTTGAAAGGATCCAGAATCAGGCATCCAGATGCTTTCATGACAGTAAGGCCTTCCTGGCTAATATTGCTTTCCATCCTGATACACACTTGTGGAGGGGCTCCATTAGTGTCTTTCTGCGGGGTTGCAGTATGAAAGTATTCTTGCTGCCTGTATTTCTCTCTTTGGGCCAAAAATCACTTCACCACAAAATGGTAAAAGCTATAACTTGCATTTAGATGTGGTATCAGTGTAAAACTGTGCAAGTGCTTAAAAAACAAGTAGGTAGTGGAGATGTTGCCTATAGCAACCAGTCAGATTCTGTCTTTCCTTTATTTAGTACATTCTAAAAAAATGACAGCTAGAATCTGATTGGTTGCTATAGGCAACATCTCCACTTTTTCAAACACGCAGCTTAGTATATACACCCCCAGGAATTTAAATAACACACCTGACCCCATTAAACCGCTGCAACTTATAGCACATGTAAACTGCCTTCAGGGCCCCAGATTTGTGGTTATGAGCTGCGGCATAAGTTGAGAGAGAGGTTAAGACCTCCACTGGTTATACACTGAAGAGAGAGTTGAGCAATTTAGAAGATCTTGTAAGAATATCATGTTAACAATAAAACATGGATTTAAGGGTAGACTTTTATATGATAGGCTTTCTGTTTTGACTTCCTGTCCTGTGAAGGTGGTCAGTGGAAATCCTATACTCATTGCCATGTCATAGGAACAGGAAATATACGTTAAATACGATGGGCACCTTACGTACTCACAATACTTTAGGGAGCATCAACTTTTAATGACTGAATTGATAGATTCCATTCCTGTAAATATTAGTTCAACCTATAAAATAGTGTGTAGTCAACGGGTACTCTTTAGTGATCCATTAAAATCTTTGGCATGTTTTCTAAGCCTACTAACTGGTATATAACATGACTGAATATATAAGTGTTTTAATAAAATGTTAGGTTATGTTTTCTGACATCGAGTTCATTCTTCTGGGTGACTTTGCAGCATAAAACATCGTGTACATGCTTGAAAACACTACAACTTGATCAGGGACATGATATTGGAGAGGGGAAAACCCCAATGACGTCACAGAGACACCAGAATCAAACTACGATCTGTCCGCAACTGCCTGTTGTGCAGAGAATGAAAAAGTCTACTCATAGCCTTCTTGACTGCATCATGTCTGCTGGTCAGCGCCGGTGCTAGGGTTCACGGCGCCCTAGGCAAAATATCGCCGCCGCAGCTCGCCCCCCGCTCGCCCCTCGCCCACCCCCCGCTCACCCCCCGCTCACCGGATAAATGAAAAATTAATTTAAATTAATTTAAATGTTACTTACCTTTTCTTCCTCTAGCTGCTCCTCGCAATGCATGCTGAGAGGGGAGGGGAGAACTCAGAGGCTCCGCCGGACAGACTATCACATGATCACTGACGTCAGATGGAGATGGATCATGTGTGAGATGGAAAAACAGCGGCGGCGCCCTTCTCTCCTGAACCGCTGACTAGATTAGAAAATCTAGTCAGCGGCGCCCTGCAGATCCCGGCGCCCTAGGCAACTGCCTAAGGTTGCCTAATGGGAGCGCCGGGCCTGCTGCTGGTATATCTAAAAACATTATGTTTTAAAAGGACACCAGTGTGGTTTTATATGGGAATAATCCACTTTAATGCTACTCATACATATAACAGAATAAAGAGTGTATCTCCCATTACTCCAAACGAAAATAATCTACTTACACTAAGAACGGTCCATTTCCAGAATGAGATCCTTTGTACCAGATGCAGCTCATATAGTTAGCATAATTAACAACGCAGGTCGGGTTTTCTGATTCGTCAGCTGTATTGGTGGGAAATAGAATGAAACAAAAAAAATCAGAAGATGCTAAGATGACCCAAACACTTTGAAGCGGCTTAGACTACTGAAGTCTGAGAAGTGTTTTTAATGTTAGTAAACGCATATCAAATGCATATGTTGTTAATAAGCATTTGATATGTTTTTGTAATAGTATTTTAGAGATTATGGTAGTCTTTAAATGCTTTACAGCTATGGCCTTGGAACAATGATTTATAATGTCAGATCCATTTACATGTGCTTAATGCATGTAAGATGCATAATTGAAACACCAGTGCAATGCAGCCTTATTGGGTGTATTTCCTTAGTATGTACTATGTCCAAGGGCAGGCTGAAGCAATCTCAGGCTCTTAAGCCACAGTGGAGCTATAAGACCTGGTGCAGGACTATATTTTTACCTTCTATTTTTAAGTAAGGGATCAGTGTAGAAAAATATTCTCATGATAGGATTGTACCTAGTTTCTATGAAGATGTTAATCGCAGAGCTTACCATTTAGTAGAGTTATTATTGTTTGATTTCTGTCCCCCATCCCCATAATACTGTTATCTTCTCCCAAAACCCTCCTGTAAGTCTTTACTGCGATGTGATAATCCTCTCACAATACAATATCGTGGGGGTGTGGCCTAACAATAAGACCCGTGTGTAACAACATTGGGGCATAGTATGATGTCATTATGGGTCTGGAAAGAACTGACACATGACAGAGAGCAGACCCGGAGGTAGCAAATACAGCTCCCTAAGTTTGCTGATCGTACAGAAGAATAACATGCACAGAGGGATAACATAAGACTATGGGCCCTATTTATCAGAGGGTCCAAATGTCAGGGTAAAAGTGGTGGTTTTTCAAGCAATTGAACACAATATTGCATTACCCTATACTTCAAAGGGGGTATCACAGGAGATTACCCCGGCAGTGGTAAGTTTTCCTGGAGCCTATTTAAAAAGTATCACAGAGAAACTAGTCCGGGATATAAGAACCCCAAAGCAATAAGTAGTTAAAGAACAGCTGACTAATATTGTCATCTTTGACCAGTTCAGCCATATGATCAAATGCACTAACTGCTTGACAGGAAAATGCCAAGGAAATCCCTCCCAAAAACCAGCAGAGCTTAACAGCCTCTAGACTTCATACATGCAGACGTGTGTGGACCAATGAGCATTGAGACCCCGGGAAGAAAGAAGTATTTCCTCATCGATGATTAATCAAAGCGCGCAATAGTCTGTCTGCCTTAAAGCAAGGATGAAATGCTAGAAAACCTCAAAGAGCGCCTAGCTCAAGTAAACAACATGATTAACAGGATGACAAAGCTACTATGTGCAGCTAAGGGACACACAAGTGGAAGACACAGGGCACCTCAAAAGAACAAAACTGTATTTCAGAACCATACTCTCTATGAAGGCAAGTGAAGCATGCTCCTTGATACAAATATGCTAATGACATATTGAAGTGAACCAATCATCCCATCCTGTAATCTGTAAGGGCCCGAGTCATTAGGGCACTCCTACTGAGCGCAGCATGCATTTGTTTTAAACTGCATGTAACTCAGCTCTGCGTACTCCCGAAGTCAACAAGGAACGGATCTCAAGATCCATGTGGTGATAACTACGGGTGTAGGTTTACTCTGCTCTACTAGACCAGACACTGTAGGATACGTATTAATGCTACATGTCAATGTTATAGTCAATTAGGATTATACATGGAACTTTTTTTTTTATCTTGAAAGAGATTTATTAGGGTGTACTTAATGTCTACTGTACATATCAGACATTTTTACAGTGTTCCTGATTGTAAACACATGTTATAGCATGCATATGATACGGACATAACTAGGACTCAGGACTTAGACTAGACCTGTAGCTGGAACAAGAGATACGGCAGAAAGCCAGCGTACTTCTGTGTCCGCCTGAAGATGACTTGGTCGTGGCTGCACAGGATCGCCTTTACTGTACATTGCCTATGTACATTCGCCCATTCCCCACCTTGTTCCCTCCCAGAAATCATAGGCTATAGCAAGTGTTGTTTGCGCTCAAAGGTGACTTTGATGTGGCTGTCTTTGGTTGCGCATTGTCCAGCTCTTAGCAGGTGTAGAGGTGGACAATATGCACAAAATCGTCAGATACCTTCCCTAATGACAAGTATATATGAACAATGCGACAGAAAGAAGACTTCATATTAGAATAAGGCACTTGTTCTAAAGGAAAAATGTACAGAACGGTAAGCCCATGCAAAGGAGGGAATTCTGGAGGGTACAGCAAAAAACAAAAATGATACAAAATTCTGAACATTTCTGTACACAAACAAGATAACAATTAGCATTAGCATGTTGCTTGGCAAAGATTCTTTGTCAGGGGCAAACGCAGGGTTTGTAGAGGGGGGTTTCCACACCATGCCGCCAGTGGGCGTGACCAGCATTCATGGGGGCGTGACTATAATTTTGGACAGTACTTGGCTGCTCTCTAACTCTTCCTATCCCAGTAATATACATGGGCAATGAGGCGCGGGCTGGGAGAGGGATGGCCGGGGGGCACACAGACAGCCGCATCACTTGACAGGGGATGCGGCCGCATCATTGATGACGCGGCCGCATCCCCTGTCATGTGATGCGGCCGCCTGTGAGCTGACGTGGCCGCATCTGATGTCATCAGATGTGGCCGCAGGTACAAATGTGTAATATTGCATCCGGGGGGCGGCCGGCCGGCCTACCCCCCGGCCCTAATAGCGGCCTGACTGAGCGCCCCCCCCCAGGCCAGCCCGCCCCTGTGGGCAATGCTGCGTGCACTACTGTTAGGTGCACGCAGCTCTCCCTTTTCAAGCAGAGCCATGTGAAGTGGGAGCAGGTTCCAGCCACCTCAATTATACAGTGTCCCCAGGCTTGGGGGGGGGGGGGGTGCCAGGCCCTGGGAACCCCCCTTGGTTTGCCTATGTTTGTTACTCACATTTAAGAGTTCAGTGTGAGCAACAAATTCAACCAGAAACTCAGGAAAATGAGAAAAGTAACATTGAAATTGAATTAGACATACAACAGTCAAAAAAGGAGAGAGACTAGTACCACCTCTACCTTCCAGGGAAGATCCACGAGATGAAAGAGCATTCCAGTGAAATATCTATACTAAATGGCTGGAACAGAACCATAACCTGTGGAGTTGTGGAGGGAGAGATAAAAGGCTGTATCCACAAGACGCAGAAGTAGATTAAACCTGCTAATTAAAAGATTTAATCTCTCTCAACCAGCTCAATATCTTTGAACTCATCACCAGGCAAGCAATTTGATACAAATGGTCACAGATTCAAGGCAAGATTAGTTGCAAAAGGATATTTGAAACAAAATATGGTCTAAGATCTTGATGACAATGTTACTGTATATATCGTGGTAGAGAGGCCTATTTACCACATCTCTCCTGCATAGCGACAGGTGAGTTCCCAGGGAATTTGAAGATTAAGGTTGCAGACAGGGTTAAATATTTGCATAGCAAGACTCCAAGGCTGAACCCACACAGATGGTCTAATGAGGCAATTAGATTAAAAGGAGGGGTTCATGGTATTCATACCTGTACTGCGTTGCTTTGTTTATGACTGATGCTGAACAAGTTGGCCAGTGGATAAAGAGCTGGACTGTGATAGTTAGCATTAGGGTCACCAGGAGGTGTAACTAACTTGGTATTGCTTACTAGCGTCGTCCTAACAAGAATGCGTGCTGTCATTGTGATGTGAACTGTCTGATGTCTGCGGAATGTCAGTGTTACAAGTTGTCAGAAGTTCTACAGTATATATAATAAATCAATATAATATACCATGATATTTCATCATTTTTAATTTAGCCACTTACATTCAGAACATGTGTCAGTTGTATCATATAACATCAGGTATACACAAAGCAGCAGACAATGGTGTACGATATATCTTCTCATTCTCAAATAAAGCCTGAAAAACAGAGAAAAACATAATAGTGGGATGTGTATTCAATTATTCAAAAGATGACTTGTATTATTAACTGAATTTTATTGTAACACCTGCAGTTAAAGGAACACTAGAACCAGTAGACCTAGTATAAAGAGCCATCTTGTACCCAGGGCCGCTGAGAGGGTTTGGGAGGGAGGGGGGGGGGGGGTACTAACTACCTTTTCTGCTTTTTTTGGTTTGTTTGTGGGGCGGGGGTTTGAGGGGTGGGGCTCCCTGCTCCGCCCCTTCGATGTTGGGGGGAGCAGGGAAGTAAAAAATAAATAACTAAAATAATACTCACGTGATTGCGGCGCTGGCGTCCCTCCTCCTTCCTCTCTGCTCTGTTTATACTAAAGATGAAATCAGGCTCAACATTCAGTGAGGAGCAGCGCAGAGAGGACCAAGAAAGAAGCAAGAAGAGGGAAGACAGAAGAAAAGAGAAGAGAATAATGAAGCTAATACAAAAGTAAGGAAAGGAAAGGAAGGAAAGCAGAAAAGCACAGTATGAGGAAAAGTCGGTAGAGAGGCACAGTATGAGGAAAGTGGGGGAGAGAGGCACAGTATGAGGAAAAGGGGGAGAGAGGCACAGTATGAGGAAAAGAGGGGAAAGAGGCACAGTATCAGGAAAAAGGGGGGGCACTGTATGAGGAAAAAGGGGGGAGGCACTGTATGAGGAAAAAGGGGGAGAGAGAGGCACAGAGTGAGGAAAAAGGGGGGAGGGAGTGGCACTGTGTGAGGAAAAAGGGGGAGAGAGGCACAGTATTAGGAAAACGGTGGGAACAATATGAGGAAAAGGGGGGGCAGAGGCACAATATGAGGAAAAAGGGGGAGAGAGGCACAGTATGAGGAAAAAGGGGGGAGAAAGGCACAGTATGATGAAAAAGGGGAGGGAAGGGGAGAGACATAGTATGATGATAAAGGAGGGGGGAGAGAAAGTCAAAGTATGAAGAAAAAATGTGGGGGGGGGCAGCAGAAAGGCACCGAGTGATGAAGGAGGGGGGCAGGATGGCACAATGATGAAGAGGGGGGACAGGATGGCACAGTGATGGAGAGGGGGGGGCAGCATGGTACAGTGATGAAAGAGAGGGGGCAGCATGGTACAGTGATGAAAGAGAGAGGGACAGCATGGCACAGTGATGAAAGAGAGGGGGCAGCATGGCACAGTGATGAAAGAGAGAGGGGCAGCATGGCACAGTGATGAAAGAGAGAGGGGCAGCATGGCACAGTGATGAAGGAGAGGGGGCAGCATGGCACAGTGTGATGAAGTCGGAGGGAAGCAGCAAGGCACAGTGTGATGAAGTCGGAGGGAAGCAGCAAGGCACAGTGTGATGGCGGGGGGCCAGGTGAAGGGGAGAAAAGCAGCATGGAGGGCGTAGTGTGATCATAAGTGGACACAACATGGTGATGAAGGGGCACAGTAATGTCTGTGTGATGGCACAGGGGGCTTGTGGCAGTGTGTTTGTGTGATGGCACAGGGGGCTTGTGGCAATGTAGTGTGAGGTAGGTGCTGGCTAATTAATGGGTGCAATTTTGTTTGTGGGGTGATGGTAGGTCAATTTAATAGTGGGGGCTATAAAATTAACATGGGGTGGTTTGGGGACTACTGAATGTGGGGGTGAGTTTGGGGAGAATGAGGTCTCTTTATTAAACGTGCCTATGAATTATTTAATGGCAGTGATGGTTGCGGGAAATAGGTATTTTTCTGAAATGTAAATACTATTAATTTATTGCTGGGGCTGTTTGTAGGGCGGGAAATAGGTTTATTTATTAAATGTGAATACTATTATTTTAATGTAAGGGCTGGAGGAAGGCCTACTTATTAATCGTGGGTGGTATTTATTTAACACCAGGGCTAGCTTTAATTTTCTAAATGTACCCATTTATTTTCCAAATAGGGCCCCCAACATTCCAGGATCCAGACAAGCTGCAACTAAAGAAACCTTCAGCCACAGGTGGTTAAAGTGAGAAGAACAGATAGGAGAGAGCAGGAGAGTGTGTGAAATGTTGTGATTCTAGTGGGCCAATTCAAATTTTTGGTGACTGTTCAATGGTGTACACAACAATGCAGGTTTTTAATCTGTAGGAGGATGGCCTGGCCACGCCCAATGATGCATAGCCACGCCCATTTTTTATTTACATTCTCAGCTATAAAGGGGACCCCATTAAGTTGTTGTACCGGGGCCCTGAATTCCTCTTGGCAGCCCTGCATGTACCACTTACAAATGTACTTCATATGTAAATGTTTGTATACAAGACAGAGCTGGTTATCTGGTAGCTGATTATAAGTTACTGTTCTCAGCTTTTATCATCATTATTATTACTAATATTTTTATTCTACTTTATTTATATAGTGCCAACATAATTTATTATCACAGAGGGGGGGCCTGTAGAGTCGGATGTAAGTTTGTTTTGTAAGTGCAAAATGCGCTTTTGCATAATAGCACATGCGCAGTATAAAGATTTATGTCCCAGTCTGAGACATATCTCCATGTTGCGCCTCTCTATGCTTACAGTGGCAGCACAGGTGAAGGAATCGACAGGCAGGCAATGGCCTTGCTTTGTGTCATACAAAAAGTAAATAAATAATTGGCCGTAAATAAACGCCGAACCAAGTCTAGTGCTGCCAGTCTAGGCTGATACTGGCAAATCGGGAAAGACAAAAAGCTTGGGGTCACCCCAAAATTACCAATACCAGCACTATGCCAGCTAGGGCTGGTGGCACTAAATCAGAAAAACCTTTAGTGTGGGAAGCACACCCCAAAATATATATATATATATATATATATATATATATATATATATATATATATATTTATTTCTTGCTTTTAAAATCCCAAGTGTTTCAATTTGAATACAATCATGTGAGGGGTGACATATTTACTACTAAGTGGGCAAAAAACAGGGTTCTATTCCACTGTGAGCAGCACACATCCCCCCACAAAATACAATTTGTGCTTTTAAAATCCAAAGTGTTTCAATTTAAATGCAATTGTGTGAGTGGCAGTATTAGTGACATCTGAACTATTTAGCGGACAAAGAACTGTATGACTGAGCAGTGCCCCCCACCCGAAAAATGTATTTCTTGCTTTTAAAATCACAAGTGTTTCAATCTGCATCCAATTGGGTGAGGGGAACTATCTGTGACATCTTTACTACTATGCAGCCAAAAAGCAGGGTGCTCTTTGACTATGTGCAGCACCCCCCCCCCCCCCCCAAGAACCAATTGTACGAATTTGAATTAAATTGTGGAGCAGTGTCAGAAGAATTGTAAGGTAACAGTCCTTCTTTTTCTTATCTCATTGGTCATTCACCTTGTGTGGTGGCAGCTAAAAGTAACTCCAACTTCAAGTAGCTTTACTCCTCTTGTCACCCATGAATCAGTCTACAGATCAGGAGCCTACCAGCACCAGTACTGGCAGTAGTAGTGTTTTTTAACCTCTACTAGTAAAATAGGTCATGCGGGAACAAAGTGTAATACAGCATGCTCAAAATATAAACACTTTGTCAATCTCAAAGAAAACATCAGCTCTTCATTTAAGGATTAAGGGAGAAGTTTCTGATGAATGTGGTGATTTGTCACCACATTCAGTGACCACATATAGAACATTGCAGCAGCTGCAAAAAAAATATCATCTGCCATGCCACCAAATGAAGCAAGACGTAGTAACAAGGTGGAATGCCACAATTTATATGCTTCAGTGACTACCGGAACAGCAACAAGTCATCAAGGCCTACACATATAGCCATGAGATATGGAGAGGGAGAGGGGGGCATGTTACCTTACACAAGAACACTGGAGAATTCTTACTATTTTATGCAAGCTACTCAAGCCATCTGAAATTGTAACAAATGAAGTGAGTTTAGACACTGCCAGCCTGATTTCTGAACCCTAATCAATCAACTAGAAAAGCAATTAGAGACGCTAAAGTAGGAGATCCTGCAAAGTATGTTGGCCTTGTAGTTTTTTATTCACTTCACCAGGAACCAAGGGTTTGAAACATCTTGAAATTGGATCAATACATTTTGGCAACCATGCTTGATCCTAGGTTTAAGTCATATGTAATGTCTTTCTTTCCAACTGACACAAATCACAGATGCAAACATCTCTTTTTGAGCAAGCTGTCGGCTCAATTCACACATAACACGTCCTCTGCTTCAGCTTCTTCTAAAAATGCTACTGGCAGAAAAAAACTTACTTTTCTACGAGTCACACTGATGATGAATCAACACAGCACACGAATGGTTATTATAACATCTGGACAGGCTTTAAAGAAATGCCCAAATATATTGACACATCTGCCATGTCTCAATCTGATACACCTTGTATTTGTAGGATGGTGGATGATTACTTTAATGATAATTTAGAAATTAGCATCTCAGCCAGTCCCTTTGAATTCTTGGAGGAATAAAAAGGCAATTTGGAACCCCTTGTGCAAACTAGCTATGGTGTACTTAAGCTGCACAGCCGGGAACATTGTGAGTGATCGTCGGAGACTACTTCCCAAAAATGTAGATAAATTAGTGTTCATCTAAATGAACTACAAATTGTATGAGGAATACCTTTCTTACTACAAATTATAAACAGAATCTGTAACACTCGATTCCAGTGGAAATGAACTAATATTGTGCGGTGATGATCTAGACATCTGTGATGAGGATGAGAGTGAGGACATTGAGGAACCTAATATTACTGTAGATGTTGTTATTTTTGTGTCGGCCATATAAATGTCATTTAACTGTTGAACATACAGTATGTATCACACCCAGCAAGAGGTAGTAACGAGCTGGGATTCCACACTTTATATGCTTTAGCGATTTTCTCAAACCACTTCAGTTGTGGGGTGACAGCTGTGAAGAGATCATTAGAAAATAGACTGTAAATTACTTTAAATGAATGTTACTGCTTTAACTAGTAATGTTGGAACAAACACAGCTCAAAATCACATGATTTCAGCAACCTACAATTTTTAATTAAATCCAGATCCAAAAACAAAAACACATGAAGATTTTTGGCCAAAACACGAAGATGGTTTTAGAACCATAACAAAAACACGGGGGTCTGCTTATATCTCTAATACAAACAGAACACTCCTCCTTTAATATCTTGATCATGAGCATATAAAATTTGTTCCCAAAACACACACACACACCAAATTTTAAACCTTTTTTTAAACCATTACCCTCTACTACTAGATATGCGCACGTACACAATTTAGTGGATGCGTGCAAATCCATTTCTAATCCTACAGAAGGACTCATGAAGGATGCATGCACAGATCTGATGTGCACACATCCCAATCTATCAGAACTGTGACGCTTAGTAAGCAACTTTGCCAATCACATGGCACCCACCACCTGATGTGCACATGTACAAAACTTAACAGAACTAACGTATCTCTTATATGATAATCAGACACTAAGCTACCTTTGGAAATACCATGTTTGGTATGATCTCATACGCTACATGCACCTACACCCTAATTAGCACACCAGTTTTAGTTGTGAAACTCGCCCACTGTTTCAAAAAGCATATTTTAAGTGAATCATTCATTAAAATATTGACTACCATGGCAAGAGTTTGCACACCCATCTATTTAATTACATTGTTCCTATTTTTTGCTTGCATTATCGATTTATACATTTAAATCATTGATTGATTTGTAGTTTCTTCATTTACTTTTGTTATAATCTATTTCTAAACAATCTATTACTTCATCTATTTCATTATTCTCTTTTCAATATTTATTATCCATCATTTAATTAGTGTTACTAGATACTTTATAATCACTCATCTTTTTCAGTCACTGTATTCTGCTATTCATGCAAGACACTTCCACACGCAGTGACGTTTCATGTTTTACTATTCTTTTTTTTCATCTAGTGTTTTTTTTGTTCCATCTACCAATTAGTTTATTTACCATTTAATTCATTGTTATTTTGTTCATGCACTCATTTTATTTATTGGGTTCTATTTTTATCAACCACCACTGGCTCCCAAAACACCTTTGGGACAGAAGGTTTGCTGTACCACTGTTGATATCCACATCTAGGAAATCCAAAAAACACCAAGAGCTCCATGGCTACTAACCGTTAAGTAACTCTTTTCAAGTCTGACTAGCCAAAGGATACTGCATTTGAAGAGCACAAAATACTTCCACACTGGCAAATCACACAGGTGAAATGCCTAAACTAATTGTTATATGGCTTTTAAACCCCCCAAAAACACAAAACAAACTATAAACTTAAAAATTAAACAGTTACCGTCAATCAAATTCATCTTAAAACACAAATAAAAATACTAGATACAAGAACAACATAAAACACACACAAAAAAATAATATATCAATGAGCAGAGTTGGAATGGGCACCATCCTAAACCTAAGGTCCCTCTGCTCCTTCATCCATACCCTGTAACTAGGACTGAGAGATGCTGGAAAAGCCAGAGGCAGGAAAGGCAGCAGTGCATTAAGCCTGACAACAATGAAGTGACTCAACGCATGGCTGAGACAGAAGGTTCAAGCAAGAGAATGGGACAACAGGAAACACTCTGCAATGGAACTGGTTGACGTCCAACATATCGTACAGCTGGCGGACAGCTGCATGATTTGTCCACACACCTATAGCTAAAAATAAATAAATTAATAAATAAACTTATTAATATAAACTTCCAACTAATAAAGAAAAACTAAAAAAAGGAAACTAAGATATTCATTACAAAATGTACTAAAAAGAACACACTACATTCAGAACTGAACTCTAACTAAGATAAACCCTAAAACAACAACTCTACATTTTAACATTTAAACACTTCCCCAGCACTCAAATACTGTGTTGTTTTGCCCGCGGCTCCCACAGAGATTGTAGATCCCACAGATATTGTAGATAGCTGATAGCAAGTGGGAGGGGTGAATTGTGGTAGTAACCAAAAATTGGAGCAAATCAAAACAAATTGAGATTCACAAGAAGATTTGATAAAAAAAACAAACAAACAAAAAACACCAACACATTCCACCACAATTTGCGCATTTTGAACCAAATTTCAGCCAAATCGCAGTGAACAGTTTTTTTGTGATTTCCTACAACCCTAGTCTTGATGATCCCTGTGTCCCTTTCAGTGAATGCTGTTTATTACTTTGATGTCATCATACAAAGTCGTATTAAAAACAGTTTACAACCAACTGATGTTACACACTGCTGTGGTAAGCTCTACAAAGTTGTTCTGAATGCATTAAGTAGATCAATAAAATAGAAATATTATTATGTTGTTTTACTAAATGAAATACAAAATAGAATGTTCTTAATTGACTTTGCAACTTGCGACCTTTTTTCCTTTCTATACCTTGTTCTAATCATGTTCTAAATCTGAGAATGAAACATTTCCTATTTGAACTCCTTTCCTTTAGAAAATAAAGAGTTTTAATGGAATACAAAGTAAAGTGTCTAGTACCTGCTAGCAGCATGTTCCTCCAGAAAAGAGAATACCTCTCCTGTTTTTCAGAACTTTGAGTGGGTGAGCAACACTGAAAAGAACTAACTTATCTCCAAGAAAATCATTCTTTCATTTCCTGACCAAAAGCGGTGTAGATAGTTTGATACTTAGAAATAGCTGATTTGTTCTCCTAAGATCTTTTTTGCTCAAAAAAGAATTAAGTCAGCAATGAACTTAATGACAGTCTGTACAAGTGGTTAAACCATTATTGCTTGGATTAGAGCAATGTGTCAGCTTGGTATTTAGATAGCAATAACAGCGAGAGATTCATATTTGCACACACATGTATAGAAATGAATCTACCAAACCCATGAAGAGTCAGAGGACAAGTTGTGTCATACTATTGAAAATAAGCGAAATGCCACTCAAAGAGCACTAAATCAAAACATCTGGGGTCTGATTCATTAAGGATCTTAACTTAAGAAACTTCTTATTTAAGTCTCCTGGACAAAACCATGTTACAATGCAAGGGGTGCAAATTAGTATTCTGTTTTGCACACAAGTTAAATACTGACTGTTTTTTTCATGTAGCACACAAATACTTGATAGCTTATTTGTACACTGACATTTAAAGTTGATATTTGTGTGCTACATGAAAAAACAGTCAGTATTTAACTTATGTGCAAAACAGAATACTAATTTGCACCCCTTGCATTGAGAGACAAGGGCAATTTAATAGCAGTCTATTAACCTACCAGTATGATTTTGGAGTGTGGGAGGACACTGGAGCATCCCACACAAACTTCACACAGATAAGGCCATGGTCGGGAATTGAACTCATGACACCAATGCTGTGAGGTAGAAGTGCTAACCACAAAGCCACCGTGGTTTATGCAGCCCACGTGCAGCTGGATCATCCTGTAAGTATCCAGTGTAATAGCTACCGTATGTTTTGTTAGTGCTAAGCTATTTTCCATTGATCTTTAATCTACATAGAATAATTGAGTTATAGACAAGGATACAGCAGTTTGAACAGGTATGAACTAATTGATGGCTTACAAATGAACGGTGAGTGGGATGGAATGATACGTTCTTGGGTCAAAAGAAAAAAATATATAATTGTAAAATGTTAGAGCATGGTCAGCATATGATAATTTAAGTACCAATTTCTGTCTGACAACCCCAGTGTAAGTCATGAATTTGACTTACGCTGGGCATGAATTTATAATGGGTTGCTAAAATTTGGAGACTTTGAAAGAATACTTTATTTAGTATATGATTTTGTTAAATGAATCTGCATTTGTAAGCAGTGTGATAATCCCCAAAGCTATTATTCTGGGGTCCAGAGCTACCATCTTTTCAGATGGAATAAGAATGTGGCAGTGGGTGTATCAGTAAGTTATGCTAAGAATAGATTTTTTCTAAAAACAAACACAAAAACAGAGATATAACCATTGTTGTGAGCTGCTAATGGTACCATTTTCTAGATGAGACTAGCAGCAGGACTTCCTCCACTCCTATTGTCTATGTTTACAAGATGATGCAGTTAATATGTCAACAGTCAAAATGTTGACAGTCATAGAGGAAGATTGAATTGCCGACGATCTAGCGCGCAAACATCAGCAACGCACATTGCCGGCAATTATGGTAGAAATCTCCTCTAATTTTTTCTCACACCAAATGGGGCGCGAGGAAGAATAAGTAGAGATTTCTGTCAAATTTCCACTGCTAGGTGTCTCGTGGACGTTCTGGAGACAATTCACGTCTAATTGAATTCCCCACATAATGTCAACACAGTTATAATGTCGACAGTTATGATGTCTACATGTTCATAATGTTGACATAGTTAAAATGACATGTAAAATGTGGACAGAGTTGTAAAGTCGACATCCAAAATGGCAGCCATGGGTATGCTGGTGCTTGTAGTTCTATAAGTGTCAGCATGCCCAAACACTCAATGACATCCAGGACATGCTGACACTTTTCTTGCACCATGGACAAAATGATTTTTGCAACTTAACAATGAATATTACACCATCCTTAGGGCGTGGAAAGATCCCTAGTGCTATCAGCACGGGGCTGATTAAACCTAGGGGCGGGGTTCACTTTTTTTTTGCAGATCCGATTTTCCTAGGGAAATCAGACCTGTGCTGGTTTGGCATTATTGCAGGAGGGCACCACAGTGCAGGTTTCTCTGCTTTAGTGCCACCAGCCCAGGCTGGCAAAGCCTAGTGCTGGTAATAGTAAAATCAGGGGACCTCATGCTTTTTGTCACCTCGATTTTGCTAGGCACTAGGATTGACTAAACTGTTTAAGGTGGGGACATGCTATTTTTTTTACATTTGTTGCTGTGTAAATGTATTGCCATTTTAATTTGTTTACATCTATGTCGACATTTTGAATTCCTACATGACAAAATTGTACACATTTTACATGTCAACATTTTAACTGTGTCAACATTATGAACTTGCAGACATTATGATTGTCAACATTACGATTGTTGACTTTTCATATCCAGCCCCTGTCTACTTCCCTAATGTTCTTGAATGTTAACTTTAACAAGTTTGGCACTCTCATACCTCCTATCTCCTCCTCCTGTTTGTAAAGTTTTCTTCGTTCTAGTTGTGTTATGTTGTTGCTTTCTCTATTGTCTCTTGTATTGATTTTTACTGATTCTATTGCTTCTCTCCCCCCTTACTTATCAGTAATTATTTGCTGCTTATTTTTTGTTAATTGTGCGGCATGCAGATCTTGTGTCACCATATAAATAAAATAAGATCATTAAGACTCAAGTGAACATTAAACAGAAGCCCCAATCACTTGGACCTTCTTGGTCCCAATCTCACCAACTAACTAACCCCAGCAGACTGACACTGGACTTCTCATGCAGATGTGCATGCTCAAATTTTGCTAAAATGTGGTTGTGGGTTTTTAGTAAGTGCAGTAAGATAAGAGTAAGATACACTGGCTAACATGAACAGCAAGTAATAATTATTGTATTTGGTTCAAAACGGTGGTGGAAGTGGGCATGTATACAGTTGTATGCCATACCGCCACTTCTCCTACTGCCTTCATTGTAATCAAATGTCATTCACTTACATTTTCCATACCACCACTTTTAAATTTCCACTTCAACCACTAGTTAAAAATCTACCCCTTGCCAATCTCCCAGTTTATTATTAATAATTAAAACATTTTATACCCAAGTCTAAAATCACATACATAAGATTATAAAATAACTTATCCGTATACACAAATGATGGTGGTATTAGTGCCCTGGTTTGGCTTGCAGGGTGGGTTCATCACAGCCACTTGAAGATCCAGAATAGGAAGGAGGCAGTGGGACAAAATACGAGGTTAACAACTGTAAATAGTAAAGCAACACAATCCAGTGGTGAAGTCTAATAGACAAGAGATGTAGGCAGGGCCATCTTAACAACATTATGGGCCTCTGGGCAAAGCAGTGTACCGGGGCCCCTACATACATATATATATATATATATATATATATATATATATATATACTAGCAGAATACCCGGCGTTGCCCGGGATTTAAAGAATGTTTATTTACAAAAATCAATCTAAATATTAAACATACATGTAAATATCATGTTAAAATTGGAGCAGTAGAAGGTGAAAAGTGAAAATGTAAAACTGTGTTTGAACTGTATATGATGGAACGAACCAATAAACAATTACTTCAAAACAGCTTGATAAACTATATTTCTCGTTTCTCGTTTCTCGTTTCTTCATTTTCTTTTCTTTCATGGCATTTTATTATTTCAAGTTCATGCATACCAGGAAAGAACAATAAAATATTAAGGAAGATAATATGTGCACAACTGCTAACACATTTGTAAAAGAAAAGAAAAATACATAGGAAGACAGAAGGACAGCAGTTTCCAGGCTTCAGCTAGAGCCACTGTTGCCATGGTGACGTGGCATCAACTTCCTGTATGCCATGAGGTTAGATAGTTATATGTGTAATGTGCAGTGATGAGCAGCAGGGGCCTCAGCTTTTGTTGGGGCTGCTGTTCTCATGGTGACGCTGTCACAGCCGCTTCCTCTTATTTTTCCGCCGTGGCCCGAATTACCCGAGATCCTCCGCAGTGTTGAAAACTGTGGATTTGTATAGAAAGATAGAAGGACAGCAGTATATAGGCCTTACCTTGTTTTTGGGGCCACCGTTGCCTGGGATTTTAAGAATGAACCTGTAGAGATTTAAGTAATATGCCCCCACAATATTTGTTGTCAGATTAAAAGTCATATGTGTACCAAGTTTGGTGTAAATTGTTCCAGACATTCCAGAGTTATGGTCGTTTTCGATGATTTTTAGGTGTTACCCCCCTCGCCACCCCCACCCTTAGGAGTGCTATGCCCCCACAATATTTGTTGTCAGACTGTAAGTCATATGTGTACCAGGTTTGGTGTAAATTGTTCCAGACATTCCAGAGTTATGGTCGTTTTTGATGATTTTTAGGTGTTACCCCCCTCGCCACCCCCACCCTTAGGAGTGCTAGGGGTGTCTTGCCCCCACAATATTTGTTGTCAGACTGTAAGTCATATGTGTACCAGGTTTGGTGTAAATTGTTCCAGACATTCCAGAGTTATGGTCATTTTCGATGAATTTTAGGTGTTACCCCCCTCGCCACCCCCACCCCGTAATGAATTTCAATTTCAAATTTTTTTAGTTGCCTCCGTCATGTTTTAATACACTTGTATGCAAAATTTCATGATCTTCACTTGAAAAATGTGGATTTGTATAGAAAGACAGACAGAAGGACAGAAGGACAAATTTTCTCTTTTATATATTAGATATATATATATATATATATATATATATATAGATATAGAGATAGAGATACAGATATAGATATAGATATAGATGTATAGAGATATAGATATAGATGTATAGAGATACAGATATAGATATAGATGTATAGAGATACAGATATAGATATAGATATAGATATAGATATAGAGATACAGATACAGATATAGATGTATAGAGATACAGATGTATAGAGATACAGATATAGATCTAATATATAAATGTCTAGTGGCGTGTGTTAGTCTGTCTGTCTGTGTGTGTGGAAAAAATAAAACCAAGCTGCAGCGCCACCTGCTGGGCGGAGTTATACACTGACCTACTAAATTCTTAGTGTGTGTGGAAAAAAAAAATTCAGAAAGGGCTGAAATTTGGTATACTAAGATGTTTTTAATTTGTTAATTTAATTTGTTAATTGTTAAAAGTGTTTATAAAGATTTTTAAAAAATATATATATATTTCTTGAAGGAGAAGTGACAGTTGGGAGTGGTTGGTGGTTGCCGGGGGTGACTGTGGGGAGTGGTTGGTGGTTGAGGCCTGGGCTATGGCCCAAATGCATGACAAGAACTTTTTTAACACCTTAAGTAGCTTGATTTGACTAGAATGCATGAGTATCATGCACAGGTTAACTTGAATATGTATATATATATATATATATATATATAGATATAGATATAGAAATACAGATATAGATGTATAGAGATACAGATATAGATATAGATATAGATATAGATATAGATGTATAGAGATACAGATATAGATACATATATATATTAGGGATGTGCACCGGCGACTTTTGGTGTCTCGTGTTTTGTGTTTTGGATTCGGATTTGATTGAGGTTTTGGATTCGGATTTGTTTCGCAAAACACCTGCCGAAAGGTTTTGGTTCGGATTTAAGGTTTTGGATTCGGATTTTTTTTGAAAAAAGCATAAAAAGTTCAAAAATCAAGTTTTTGGGCTTATTTTCACTCCTACGCTATTATTAACCTCAATAACATTCAATAACAATCATTTCCACTAATTTACAGTGTATTCTGAACACCTCACAATATTGTTATTAGTCCAAAACGTTGCAACGAGGTATCTTTCTGGACTGCTTAGTGGAGTGGTCCCCACAATATAATAAGAAAACCATCAACTGGTCTTAATTACACCAAAAATTGTACCTAGACTGTGTAGAGGAGTGGTCACCACAATATAATTTTAAAACACTCAAATGGTCTGAATCCCACCAAAAATTGTACCTGGACTGCGTAGAGGAGTGGTCCCCACAATATAATAAGAAAACCGGCATCAACTGGTCTTAATTACACCAAAAATTGTATCTGGACTGCGTAGAGGAGTGGTCCCTACAATATAATAAGAAAACCATCAACTGGTCTGAATCCCACCAAAAATTGTACCTGGACTGCGTAGAGGAGTGGCCCCTACAATATAATAAGAAAACCGGCATCAACTGGTCTTAATTACACCAAAAATTGTATCTGGACTGCGTAGAGTAGTGGTCCCTACAATATAATAAGAAAACCATCAACTGGTCTGAATCCCACCAAAAATTGTACCTGGACTGCGTAGAGGAGTGGTTCCCACAATATAATAAGAAAACCAGCATCAACTGGTCTTAATTACACAAAAAATTTTATCTGGACTGCGTAGAGTAGTGGTCCCTACAATATAATAAGAAAACCATCAACTGGTCTGAATCCCACCAAAAATTGTACCTGGACTGCGTAGAGGAGTGGTCCCTACAATATAATAAGAAAACCATCAACTGGTCTGAATCCCACCAAAAATTGTACCTGGACTGCGTAGAGGAGTGGTTCCCACAATATAATAAGAAAACCAGCATCAACTGGTCTTAATTACACCAAAAATTGTATCTGGACTGCGTAGAGGAGTGGCCCCTACAATATAATTAGAAAACCATCAACTGGTCTGAATCCCACCAAAAATTGTACCTGGACTGCGTAGAGGAGTGGTCCCCACAATATAATAAGAAAACTGGCATCAACTGGTCTTAATTACACCAAAAATTGTATCTGGACTGCGTAGAGGAGTGGTCCCTACAATATAATAAGAAAACCATCAACTGGTCTGAATCCCACCAAAAATTGTACCTGGACTGCGTAGAGGAGTGGTCCCCATAATATAATAAGAAAACCGGCATCAACTGGTCTTAATTACACCAAAAATTGTACCTGGACTGCGTAGAGGAGTGGTCCCCACAATATAATAAGAAAACCGGCATCAACTGGTCTTAATTACACCAAAAATTGTATCTGGACTGCGTAGAGGAGTGGTCCCTACAATATAATAAGAAAACCGGCATCAACTGGTCTTAATTACACCAAAAAAGTTTATGGACTGCATAGTGGGGTGGCCCCGGTACACAATATAATTAAAAAACCCTCCACGGGTCTGAATTCCACCCAAAAAGTTCATGGACTGCGTAGTGGGGTGGCCCCGGTACACAATTTTTTACCGGGGCCACAATATAATTAAAAAACCCTCCACGGGTCTGAATTCCACCAAAAAGTTTATGGACTGCGTAGTTGGGTGGCCCCGGTACACAATTTTTTACCGGGGCCACAATACCTCCTCCAACTTCCAAGTGTAGTGTTATAACATATAAACACTACAGTAGTTCTAGCACGTCAATACCTCTTGTTTTAAATTATGACAGGGCATTTTACTTTTGGTTTAATTTCTTGAATTTGTTGACATTTTTTTTTACTTTTTGAACATGGCAAACGACTGTTGAATGGTCACATAATGCCAAAAAAAGAGTTGCAAGATGGATTTGTCCTTGGGCCCTCCCACCCACCCTTATGTTGTTGAAATAGGACATGCACACTTTAACAAACCAATCATTTCAGCGACAGGGCCTACCAAACAACTGTGGCTGAAATGATTGGTTAGTTTGAACCCCCACACCAAAAAAACAATTCATCTCTCCCTGTACAAACTAAACAGGCTCTACTGAGGAAAGATGTCGTCCTCAACCTCTGATTCCTCTCCCCCTACAGTGTGTACTTCCTCCTCCTCACACATTATCAATTTGTCCCCAATGGACTCCACAACCACAGGTCCCTCTGTACTATCTGGAGGGCAGTGCTGTACTTCATTGAGGAATTGATTATTCATTTTTATAAACATCATTTTTTCAACGTTGTGAGGAAGCAACCTCCTTCGCCGCTCACTGACCAGGTTCCCCGCTGCACTAAAAACTCTTTCCGAGTACACACTGGAGGGGGGACAACTCAGGTAAAATAGAGCCAGTTTGTACAGGGGCTTCCAAACTGCCTTTTTTTCCTGCCAGTAACAATATGGACTGTCTGACATGTCTATTTGGATGGTGTCAGCAAAATAATCCTCCACCATTTTTTCAATTGTGACAGCATCCAATGCAGCGAAAGTAGACATGTCTGCAATGGTTGGCAGGTCCTTCAGTCCGGACCAGATGTTATCAGCATCCCCACCAGCGGGTCTTTTAGGAAAACTGAGCTTTTTCCCTGCAGCCATAGATGTGGAAGAAAATGAGGGTGGAGCTGTTGGCATGTCACGGTCCTCTTCAGAGGACAATCTCCTGACCAGCAGGTCTTTGCACCGCTGTAGACTTGTGTCCGCCGGAAACAGAGACACAACATACACTTTAAACCGAGGATCGAGCACGGTGGCCAGAATGTATTCCTCTGACTTTAAAAGAGTGACCACCCTCGGATCCTGGCAAAGCGTACGAAGGGCTACATCCACAAGAGCTACATGCTCGGTGGAATCGCAATGGTTTACCAGCTCCTCCCTCACTTGCTCCAGCTGCTTCTGCAACAGCCTGATCAGGGGAATGACCTGACTCAAGCTGGCAGTGTCGGAACTGACTTCTCGTGTGGCAAGTTCAAACGGCTGGAGAACCTTGCACAACACGGAAATCAGTCTCCACTGCGCTTGACTCAGGAGCATCCCCACTCCTTTGCCTATGTCGTAGGTGGCTGTGTAGGCCTGAATGGCCTTTTGCTGCTCCTCCATCTTCTGCAGCATATAGAGGGTGGAGTTCCAGCGCGTCACAACCTCTTGTTTGAGGTGATGACAGGGCAGGTTCATGGTTTTTTGATGTGCCTCTAGTCTGCGGTAGGCACTGGCTGAATGCCGAAAGTGTCCAGCAATTTTACGCGCCACCGCAAGCATCTCCTGCACACCCCTGTCACTCTTGAGGTAATGCTGCACCACCAAATTAACGGTGTGGGCAAAACATGGGACGTGCTGGAAATTGCCCATATTTAATGCCCGCACAATGTTACTGGCATTGTCTGACACCACAAATCCCCATGAGAGTCTAAGTGGGGTAAGCCACTGGGAGATAATTTCCCTCAGTTTCTCTAATATGTTGTCAGCGTTGTGCCTCTTATTAAAGCCTGTAATACACAATGTTGCCTGCCTTTGCACGAGCAGCCGTTTTGTAGATGCTGCTACTGATGCAGCTGTTGCTGTTGCTGCGGAAGGGGATGCATCTACCCAGTGGGCTGTCACAGTCATATAGTCCTTTGTTTGCCCAGAACCACTTGTCCACATGTCCGTGGTTAAGTGGATAGCACTGAGGACACTTGATCGTACTTCTCTGTACATTTTTGGTATCGCCTGCCTAGTGAAGTGGAATCTCGACGGGATTTGGTACCGGGGACACAATACCTCCATCAACCCTCTAAATCCCACTCCACTGATGGCGGACACCGGGCGCACGTCTAACACCAACATAGCAGTTACAGCCGCAGTTATACGAGTATCGCGAGATCCGACAGCGGGATTATGACTCCGAGCCTTGGTTTCAGGTTTTCATTTGGCGCCAATACCTGGATCTGTCTCGGATCCGGCTCGGATACGTTCGGGTGGGCTCCGATTCACGAAATCCGAGTGCGCTCATCTCTAATATATATATATATATATATATATATATATATATATATATATATATATATATATATATATATAGATATAGAGATAGAGATACAGATATAGATGTATAGAGATACAGATATAGATGTATAGAGATACAGATATAGATATAGATGTATAGAGATACAGATATAGATATAGATGTATAGAGATACAGATATAGATATAGATGTATAGAGATACAGATATAGATATATATATATATATATATATATATATATAGATATAGAGATACAGATATAGATGTATAGAGATACAGATATAGATATAGATATAGATATATAGAGATAGAGATAGATAGATAGATGTACTTGCTCAGTGACCCTTGAAGGTTTTTTTTGCAGGTTTTTTCTTTTGCAGGATTATTTATTCTAATTAAGAGCCGTGCCTATGGGGCCCCCTTGCCCGTGGGGCCCCCAGGCACCTGCCCATCGTGCCCAATGGAAAAGATGGCCCTGGATGTAGGGGGTGAGGGCAATTATACCATTTACCTTTGTTAACCTGATATTTAGCCCAAATGCCTCCTTCCTGTTCTCCTGTTATACCACTATGTCACAAAACCATTACTTGCTAACCTATCAGAACTGATCTTGATGAGAGCTTCACCTATAGTAACCCATGGAGCAAGATATGTTCACTGGTACATAATTGTCCTCAAGCCTTAATCTCAAGCAGTGATAACTTAACAGGTGTAGGTTGGCATAATAGGAAACAAACAAAGATAATAGACTGACCTGAGAGTAGCACTCCAGGTACCAGAACCACTGGGATAGATGATGCACCAATTGGATACTGTTGCAGCACGTATGGATGATGGAACCGGAAGGATGCAGTTCCCAAGTTCAGCCAGTACAACTCTCGGCAACCGAGTGTACAGAATAGAATAGTGACAATGCAAGTTGCATTTGAAGCATTTGGCCAGTACTGTTGTGGTGGAAAAGTACTGTGGAAGTACTGATAGAACCTGACAGAGACGGAGTAGTACAAAAATCAGCAGCAGTGAACTTTTCAACTCGATGAAAGGCCAGCGGAACAGCAAGCACATAGATATTTAAACGCAATCTATAAACAAGGAGTGCAGACTAATGAGGTGCAGAATCTGGAGACAAACAACAGCGCAGTAATAAATGTGCAGAAGGTAAAGTCAAGTCCAGGCAGCAAACAGGTTAATTGGGTTCACAGGCTAAAGTTCGGTCCAGGCAGCAAACAAGGTAATGAGGTTCACAGGCTAAGGTTCGATCCAGACAATAAACATGATAGTCGGGGTCACAGGTTAAGGTTCAGTCCAGGCAGCTAAACGGGATAATCTTGGTCATAAACTAAGGTTCGGTCCAGGAAGCAAACAGGATAATACGGGTCACAGGCTAAGGTTCAGTAGAGGCAGCAAACAGGATAATCCGGGTCACAGGCTAAGGTTCAGTCCAGGCAGCACACAGGATAATCCGGGTCACAGGCTAAGGTTCAGTCCAGGCAGCACACAGGATAATCCGGGTCACAGGCTAAGGTTCAGTCCAGGCAGCAAACAGGATAATCTGGGTCACAGGCCTATTTACTAGCTGAGTATCTCTCAGCTGCCCGGCAATACTGGCCTGGGAGCAAAAAAGAGTACTTTTACTGCTTACACAGCCAATCTTAGGTACATCTGTGCAGGTGTGACCCAGCATTGTTGGTTTACATACTTGCACAGTTGAACTGGAAGCCCTGACTTGCACTTACAATTCCACTAGTAAAAAAAGATAAAACATTTAAATATAAAAATATAAATATACAGAAAATATAGAAAAAAAAAAATACATTCTTTTAAATAATTATTTTGGAGCCACTCAGAATAGAGAAAATGCTTTATTTAAATAAATAACACATTTTCTCTATTACTATGAACCTGCTATCACCATCTCACCATCCTGAGATGGTGATAGTGATAATGAGGTCTGTGGTGGTACTTGTACCACTGCTGTCCTTGTTAAATAGCATAAACAAGTTTTTTAAGTTTCTCTTCTCTTGAATTTGAGTGACTAAATAGATCTTCAGAAGATGTTAGCTGTAAAATGTCACAATGATATTACTAAGATCTGAAGCATATTATTAGACATGTTGCATATTATATTGTATAGGTCAAATTGTATGTCACACAGATTACTAATATTTAGCTAGACAAAACATTTTTTTTTTGCTCTACTGATTATCCTGGATTTCAGATGGTTTATACCCAATTTCTATTGTGAGCTAATTGTTCCCTCTTCTACCTCTTCTACTTCAGTAATGCAAATGACAAATAGTCAAAAGAACCAATATTAAAATTAGGGATGAGCGCGCTCGGATTTCTGAAATCCGAGCCCACCCGAACGTTGCGGATCCGAGTCGGATCCGAGACAGATCCGGGTATTGGCGCCAAATTCAAAAGTGAAACTGAGGCTCTGACTCATAATCCCGTTGTCGGATCTCGCGATACTCGGATCCTATAAATTCCCCGCTAGTCGCCGCCATCTTCACTCGGGCATTGATCAGGGTAGAGGGAGGGTGTGTTAGGTGGTCCTCTGTGCTGTTTAGTTCTGTGCTGTTTAGTTCTGTGCTGTTTAGTTCTGTGCTGTTTAGTTCTGTGCTGTGCTGTGCTGTTTAGTGCTGTGCTGTTTAGTGCTGTGCTGTGCTGTGCTGTGCTGTGTTCTGCAGTATCAGTCCAGTGGTGCTGTGTGCTGTGCTCTGTCCTTCTGAGGTCAGTGGTGCTGCTGGGTCCTGTGCTGTGTCCTGTTCAGTCCAGTGGTGCTGTGTCCTGTGCTCTGTGCTTCTAAGGGCATAGTTATTTCCCCAATATTCCCCTGTGTTTAAAAAAATAAAAAAAAGTTTTTTTAAAAAATACCAAAAACTACTTTAATATTTTTTAATTACCACAAAATTTTCACAACCAATCCTGCAGTATAAGCCCATTGGTACTGCAATATTACCAAGTTCACACATTCAGCAGTAAAAGTCCAGTGGTACTGCAATATTACAAAGTTTACACATTCTGCAGTATCAGTCCAGTGGTGCTGTGTCCTGTGCTCTGTCCTGCTGAGTTCCGTAGTGCTGCTGGGTCCTGTGCCGTGTCCTGTTCAGTCCAGTGGTGCTGTGTCCTGTGCTCTGTGCTTCTAAGGGCATAGTTATTTCCCCATTATTCCCAAGTTTTTAAAAAATAAAAAAAAAGTAAAAAATAATAAAAAATTTAAAAAAAAAAAAATATATAATAATTATAACCAAATTTGCAAAACCAATCCAGCATTATAAGTCCATTGGTACTGCAATATTACCAAGTTCACACATTCTGCAGTATCAGTCCAGTGGTGCTGTGTCCTGTGCTCTGTCCTGCTGAGTTCCGTAGTGCTGCTGGGTCCTGTGCCGTGTCCTGTTCAGTCCAGTGGTGCTGTGTCCTGTGCTCTGTGCTTCTAAGGGCATAGTTATTTCCCCATTATTCCCAAGTTTTTAAAAAATAAAAAAAAAGTAAAAAATAATAAAAAATTTAAAAAAAAAAAAATATATAATAATTATAACCAAATTTGCAAAACCAATCCAGCATTATAAGTCCATTGGTACTGCAATATTACCAAGTTCACACATTCTGCAGTATCAGTCCAGTGGTGCTGTGTCCTGTGCTCTGTCCTGCTGAGTTCCGTAGTGCTGCTGGGTCCTGTGCCGTGTCCTGTTCAGTCCAGTGGTGCTGTGTCCTGTGCTCTGTGCTTCTAAGGGCATAGTTATTTCCCCACTATTCCCAAGTTTTTTAAAAATAAAAAAAAGTAAAAAAAAAAAAAAAATAAAAAAAAAAAAACATATATAATAATTATAACCAAATTTGCAAAACCAATCCAGCAGTATAAGTCCATTGGTACTGCAATATTACCAAGTTCACACATTCTGCAGTATCTTGTGCTACATATAATGGAGACCAAAAATTTGGAGGATAAAGTAGGGAAAGATCAAGACCCACTTCCTCCTAATGCTGAAGCTGCTGCCACTAGTCATGACATAGACGATGAAATGCCATCAACGTCGTCTTCCAAGCCCGATGCCCAATCTCGTAGTACCGGGCATGTAAAATCCAAAAAGCCCAAGTTAAGAAAAAGTAGCAAAAAGAGAAACTTAAAATCATCTGAGGAGAAACGTAAAGTTGCCAATATGCCATTTACGACACGGAGTGGCAAGGAACGGCTTAGGCCCTGGCCCGTGTTCATGACTAGTGGTTCAGCTTCACCCACGGATCTTAGCCCTCCTCCTCCTCCCCCCCCCTACAAAAAATTGAAGAGAGTTATGCTGTCAGCAACAAAACAGCAAACAACTCTGCCTTCTAAAGAGAAATTATCACAAATCCCCAAGGCGAGTCCAAGGGTGTTGGTGGTTGTCAAGCCTGACCTTCCCATCACTGTACGGGAAGAGGTGGCTCGGGAGGAGGCTATTGATGATGTAGCTGGCGCTGTGGAGGAACTTGATGATGAGGATGGTGATGTGGTTATTGTAAATGAGGCACCAGGGGGGGAAACAGCTGATGTCCATGGGATGAAAAAGCCCATCGTCATGCCTGGTCAGAAGACCAAAAAATGCACCTCTTCGGTCTGGAGTTATTTTTATCCAAATCCAGACAACCAATGTATGGCAATATGTAGCTTATGTAAAGCTCAAATAAGCAGGGGTAAGGATCTTGCCCACCTAGGAACATCCTCCCTTATACGTCACCTGAATAACCTTCATAGTTCAGTGGTTAGTTCAGGAACTGGGGCTAGGACCCTCATCGGTACAGGGACACCTAAATCCCGTGGTCCAGTTGGATACACACCAGCAACACCCTCCTCGTCAACTTCCTCCACAATCTCCATCAGATTCAGTCCTGCAGCCCAAGTCACCAGTCAGACTGAGTCCTCCTCAATACGGGATTCATCCGAGGAATCCTGCAGCGGTACGCCTACTACTGCCACTGCTGCTGTTGCTGCTGTTAGTCGGTCATCTTCCCAGAGGGGAAGTCGTAAGACCGCTAAGTCTTTCACCAAACAATTGACCGTCCAACAGTCGTTTGCCATGACCACCAAATACGATAGTAGTCACCCTATTGCAAAGCGTATAACTGCGGCTGTAACTGCAATGTTGGTGTTAGACGTGCGCCCGGTGTCCGCCATCAGTGGAGTGGGATTTAGAGGGTTGATGGAGGTATTGTGTCCCCGGTACCAAATCCCCTCGAGATTCCACTTCACTAGGCAGGCGATACCAAAAATGTACAGAGAAGTACGATCAAGTGTCCTCAGTGCTCTTAAAAATGCGGTTGTACCCACTGTCCACTTAACCACGGACATGTGGACAAGTGGTTCTGGGCAAACGAAGGACTATATGACTGTGACAGCCCACTGGGTAGATGCATCCCCTTCCGCAGCAACAGCAACAGCTGCATCAGTAGCAGCATCTACAAAATGGCTGCTCATGCAAAGGCAGGCAACATTGTGCATTACAGGCTTTAATAAGAGGCACAACGCTGACAACATATTAGAGAAAATGAGGGAAATTATCTCCCAGTGGCTTACCCCACTTAGACTCTCATGGGGATTTGTGGTGTCAGACAATGCCAGTAACATTGTGCGGGCATTAAATATGGGCAATTTCCAGCACGTCCCATGTTTTGCCCACACCATTAATTTGGTGGTGCAGCATTACCTCAAGAGTGACAGGGGTGTGCAGGAGATGCTTGCGGTGGCCCGCAAAATTGCTGGACACTTTCGGCATTCAGCCAGTGCCTACCGCAGACTAGAGGCACATCAAAAAAGCTTGAACCTGCCCTGCCTTCACCTCAAACAAGAGGTTGTGACGCGCTGGAACTCCACCCTCTATATGCTGCAGAGGATGGAGGAGCAGCAAAAGGCCATTCAGGCCTACACAGCCACCTACGACATAGGCAAAGGAGTGGGGATGCGCCTGAGTCAAGCGCAGTGGAGACTGATTTCCGTGTTGTGCAAGGTTCTGCAGCCATTTGAACTTGCCACACGAGAAGTCAGTTCCGACACTGCCAGCTTGAGTCAGGTCATTCCCCTGATCAGGCTGTTGCAGAAGCAGCTGGAGAAAGTGAGGGAGGAGCTGGTAAGCCATTGCGATTACAGCAAGCATGTAGCTCTTGTGGATGTAGCCCTTCGTACGCTTTGCCAGGATCCGAGGGTGGTCACTCTTTTAAAGTCAGAGGAATACATTCTGGCCACCGTGCTCGATCCTCGGTTTAAAGCGTATGTTGTGTCTCTGTTTCCGGCGGACACAAATCTACAGCGGTGCAAAGACCTGCTGGTCAGGAGATTGTCCTCTGAAGAGGACCGTGACATGCCAACAGCTCCACCCTCATTTTCTTCCACATCTATGGCTGCGAGGAAAAAGCTCAGTTTTCCCAAAAGAGGCACTGGCGGGGATGCTGATAACATCTGGTCCGGACTGAAGGACCTGCCAACCATTGCAGACATGTCTACTCTCGCTGCATTGGATGCTGTGACAATAGAAAAAATTGTGGATGATTACTTTGCTGACACCATCCAAGTAGACATGTCAGACAGTCCATATTGTTACTGGCAGGAAAAAAAGGCAGTTTGGAAGCCCCTGTACAAACTGGCTCTATTTTACCTGAGTTGTCCCCCCTCCAGTGTGTACTCGGAAAGAGTTTTTAGTGCAGCGGGGAACCTGGTCAGTGAGCGGCGAAGGAGGTTGCTTCCTCACAACGTTGAAAAAATGATGTTTATAAAAATGAATAATCAATTCCTCAATGAAGTACAGCACTGCCCTCCAGATACTACAGAGGGACCTGTGGTTGTGGAGTCCAGCGGGGACGAATTGATAATGTGTGATGAGGAGGAAGTACACACTGTAGGGGGAGAGGAATCAGAGGTTGAGGATGAGGACGACATCTTGCCTCAGTAGAGCCTGTTTAGTCTGTACAGGGAGAGATGAATAGCTTTTTTGGTGTGGGGGCCCAAACAAACCAATCATTTCAGTCAAAGTTGTTTGGTAGGCCCTGTCGCTGAAATGATTGGTTTGTTAAAGTGTGCATGTCCTATTTCAACAACAGACCTCTCAACTGCAGCTCATCCCTCCTCTGCGGGGATAATGTCTCCTGTGCTCTGACACGTCACTCTGTGTACTCTCAGCCTCAGGATCTGACACTACAGCTACCATGCCTCTTGTAGCAGCCCTCACTCCAGGGCCTCTTCCATGTGCAGTGTCCCCCTCTCTCTTGGGTTCACTATAGTGGCATGGAGTTCTCCCCCTCATCCAGGGCACACATTCCTTGCCCTGGCTCAGTCACCACGCTCAGACTTCCAGGCAATGCTGGGGGAGCCTGGGAGCTTCCACCCCAGGTCCCCAGCTACAACTCTCCTCTCCTGTGTCTTCTCTCTCTTTCTGACACTTTAAAGATCGTGCCTTTAAATGAAAAAGTCAGTCTTCATTGCACGACTATGTGCAAGTGCAACAGGGACATTTTTTTGGGTTTACAAAGTCAAACAATAACACTACGACCCTGTCTGTCTGGGGTCTGTCAATGACGAATTGTCTGGAGCATGTTTTGAGGAGGTATTGTGGCCCCGGTATCAAATTGGGTACTGGGGCCACCCCACTATGCAGTCCAGATACTTGTTTGGTGGAATTCCGACACGTGGAGGGTTTTTTAATTATATTGTGGCCTCGGTACCAAATTGTGTACCGGGGCCACCACACTACGCAGTCAAGATACTTGTTTGGTGGAATTCAGACCAGTTGAGGGTTTTATTATTATATTGTGTGGACCACTCTATCTATACCACACTACAACTCTATACCACTCTATTTCCTACTTTAATTCTATTTAATTCTATTTCCTACTTTAATTCTATTACTAATTAATTACCATAAAGAGGAACAAAAAAAACCAATTTTACCAAAAGTATAATATGACTTAGACTTACAAACACTACACTTGAAAGATCGTGCCTTTAAATGAAAAAGTCAGTCTTCATTGCACGACTATGTGCAAATGCAACAGGGACATTTTTTTGGGTTTACAAAGTCAAACAATAACACTACGACCCTGTCTGTCTGGGGTCTGTCAATGACGAATTGTCTGGAGCATGTTTTGAGGAGGTATTGTGGCCCCGGTATCAAATTGGGTACCGGGGCCACCCCACTATGCAGTCCAGATACTTGTTTGGTGGAATTCCGACACGTGGAGGGTTTTTTAATTATATTGTGGCCTCGGTACCAAATTGTGTACCGGGGCCACCACACTACGCAGTCAAGATACTTGTTTGGTGGAATTCAGACCAGTTGAGGGTTTTATTATTATATTGTGTGGACCACTCTATCTATACCACACTACAACTCTATACCACTCTATTTCCTACTTTAATTCTATTTAATTCTATTTCCTACTTTAATTCTATTACTAATTAATTAACATAAAGAGGAACAAAAAAAACCAATTTTACCAAAAGTATAATATGACTTAGACTTACAAACACTACACTTGAAAGATCGTGCCTTTAAATGAAAAAGTAAGTCTTCATTGCACGACTATGTGCAACAGGGACAGTTTTTTTCTTTACAAAGTCAACTAATAACACTTGGACCCTGTCTGTCTTTAACATACTTGATGGGATCTCAATGACGAATTGTCTGTAGCATGTTTGGAGGAGGTATTGTGGCCCCGGTATCAAGTTGGGTACCGGGGCCACCCCACTACGCAGTCCAGATACTTGTTTGGTGGAATTCTGACACGTGGAGGGTGTATTTATTTTATTGTGGCCCCGGTATCAAATTGGGTACCGGGGCCACCCCACTACGCAGTCCAGATACTTGTTTGGTGGAATTCTGACACGTGGAGGGTGTATTTATTTTATTGTGGCCCCGGTATCAAATTGGGTACCGGGGCCACCCCACTACGCAGTCCAGATACTTGTTTGGTGGAATTCTGACACGTGGAGGGTGTATTTATTTTATTGTGGCCCCGGTATCAAATTGGGTACCGGGGCCACCCCACTACGCAGTCCAGATACTTGTTTGGTGGAATTCTGACACGTGGAGGGTTTTTTAATTATATTGTGGCCTCGGTACCAAATTGTGTACCGGGGCCACCACACTACGCAGTCAAGATAGATAGATGCGTATCATAGATAAAGTACATTCAGTGGTGTGGGGCAAATTGAAAAATATTCAAAATGCACTGACATTATCAAAAACAAGAGGTTGTCACACGCTAAAACTCCAACATGTATATGATGGAGAGGATGGAGGAGCAGCCGTATGTGTAGTGTAATGCAGACCTGTTGAAGGTTTTTTATATATTTTATTGTGGTGCCCAGTGCCCACTCCTCTACGCAGTCCAGGTACAATTATTGGTGCGAATCATAAAAGTTCAGGGTTTTTAATATATTGTGGTGACCCACTCCTCTACGCAGTCCAGGTACATTTATTGGTGCGATTCATAAAAGTTCAGGGTTTTTAATATATTGTGGTGACCCACTCCTCTACGCAGTCCAGGTACATTTATTGGTGCGAATCAAACAAGTTGATGGTTTTCTTATTATATATATTGTGGTGACCCACTCCTCTACGCAGTCCAGGTACATTTATTGGTGCGATTCATAAAAGTTCAGGGTTTTTAATATATTGTGGTGACCCACTCCTCTACGCAGTCCAGGTACAATTATTGGTGCGAATCATAAAAGTTCAGGGTTTTTAAGATATTGTGGTGACCCACTCCTCTACGCAGTCCAGGTACAATTATTGGTGCGAATCATAAAAGTTCAGGGTTTTTAATATATTGTGGTGACCCACTCCTCTACGCAGTCCAGGTACATTTATTGGTGCGAATCATAAAAGTTCAGGGTTTTTAATATATCTTGTGGTGACCCACTCCTCTACGCAGTCCAGGTACATTTATTGGTGCGATTCATAAAAGTTCAGGGTTTTTAATATATTGTGGTGACCCACTCCTCTACGCAGTCCAGGTACATTTATTGGTGCGAATCAAACAAGTTGATGGTTTTCTTATTATATATATTGTGGTGACCCACTCCTCTACGCAGTCCAGGTACATTTATTGGTGCGATTCATAAAAGTTCAGGGTTTTTAATATATTGTGGTGACCCACTCCTCTACGCAGTCCAGGTACATTTATTGGTGCGAATCAAACAAGTTGGTGGTTTTCTTATTATATATATTGTGGTGACCCACTCCTCTACGCAGTCCAGGTACATTTATTGGTGCGATTCATAAAAGTTCAGGGTTTTTAATATATTGTGGTGACCCACTCCTCTACGCAGTCCAGGTACATTTATTGGTGCGAATCAAACTAGTTGATGGTTTTCTTATTATATATATTGTGGTGACCCACTCCTCTACGCAGTCCAGGTACATTTATTGGTGCGATTCATAAAAGTTCAGGGTTTTTAATATATTGTGGTGACCCACTCCTCTACGCAGTCCAGGTACAATTATTGGTGCGAATCATAAAAGTTCAGGGTTTTTAAGATATTGTGGTGACCCACTCCTCTACGCAGTCCAGAAAGATACCTTTTTGCAACGTTTTGGACTAATAACTATATTGTGAGGTGTTCAGAATACACTGTAAATTAGTGGAAATGCTTGTTATTGAATGTTATTGAGGTTAATAATAGCCTAGGAGTGAAAATAAGCCCAAAAACTTGATTTTTAAACTTTTTATGTTTTTTTCAAAAAAAATCCGAATCCAATACCTTAAATCCGAACCGAGACCTTTCGTCAAGTGTTTTGCGAGACAAATCCGAACCTCAAAAATAACGAAAATCCGGATCCAAAACACAAAACACGAGACCTCAAAAGTCGCCGGTGCACATCCCTAATTAAAATTAAATACAGGTTAACCTGTACCATGAACCAAGTTATTTACATCTTGGTTTGTCCCTCTGGTTTAACCTACGTGACAATCAACTTTAGGGAAAGAATACCCAATCGTAGGTCACCTATTAGATAAGTGCTCACTAATGGTCCTGCAGATAAACCAGAGGCAAAGCATTTTTTTTTCTTTTGCAAGAGGGACATGAGGGGCCTGATTCATCAAGACATGTATTCTGAGTGCAGGCTCCATTTAGTATTATACCCACGTATTTAGGCTTTGCATGCTCCCAAAGTAATCAATGCACAGATACGTGTGTTGTTGAAATCGAAGGCAGGTCTGCTGTGTTCCACTACACAGGACGCTGCAGGATATGTCCAACTCCTATGTGGATCATAAAAAAAGAAAAGGAATGCAGAGGAAAAAAATAAATTGTTGAATTAATGTCACCTGTTAATAATTTAGGCATTAATGATAAAGCGGTAAAAAAAAAAAGTGTTTCCCCCCCCATGGGCTACATATATTAGAATGTTGTTATTGTCTACTGAAAATAAAAGACTAAAAGACATTTTTACAGTTGGTCGTGATTGCAAACACATGTTATAGCATGCACGGGGAACTGTCATCACTACTGATCAGGACTAGTCGTGTAAGAGAGCAAGAGAAGAGATTCGGCAGAAAAACAAGTAACTTTGAGAAGCTCAGAGCTTGATTTGGATATTCCGACATGTGCTCAAGTTTGGCACACTCCTACTATACATTGACTGCAGCAAAACTCCCCTTCCCCGTCCCATTCACTCCCCAAAATTGTAGGCTGTAGAAGTGTCCTTTGCGTACGAAGACGGAGCGAACAGGGCTACATTTACTGCCGTATGGTTTGGTTCTGGGCATGCACAGAGTGATTTATATACATACAGTCAACTCCAGAATTATTGACACCCCTCAAGAAATTGGGTGAAAGCAATTATAAAATAAATGATACCTATAGTGGTTCCTAAATTGCTTAGATGTTCCTAAAAAATGTTAGGATCAATTATATAACATTTATACAACATACATCATTTCTACAAGAGTGTTGTTTTATTTTGAAAATAGTGTAACAAATCCTCTGACGAATTGTTAATTCTCTTTTTAGATGCAGAAAAAGTTTTGGACAAGCTCCACTGGGGATACACGAGGGAGGTCCTTGTCCGGTTTGGACTCTATCACGAAATTTTAAACTCAATCATGGCACTATACAATGCGCCAACAGCATCTGTATATAGTAACGGTTTCACTTCAGACAAATTTCTAATCACCAACGGTACTAGACAGGAGTGCCCCCTTTCGCCCCCCATATTTTTGTTAGCTATAGAACTCTTAGCTGACAAAAAATCAGACAACATCTTCACCTCCATGGTATAACCCTGGCTTCAACCTCACATAAACTATGCTTATTCGCTGATGATATTTGGTTGTTTATTACCAGCCCGGAGACCTCGTTACCAATTCTACATGAATTGCTTCTCAAATATGGTGATGCCTCATACTATAGATTAAACACATCCAAAACCGATTCCCTACCTATTAATATGTCGGGCCCTCTCCTAACTCGTTTGAAGGCGTCCTTCCCGTATTCTTGGAGAATCTCATTGATATCATATCTAGGGATACTGACTACCCCTCACATAGATTCCCTGATTGAAGCAAATTATGTTCCGCTGTTATTACAATTGGCCAATTTGGAGAGGTCATGGTAGTGTCGCGAGGTTTCCTGGCTGGGCAGAATTGCTGCCTTTAAAATGTCAATGTTACCCAAAATTATGTACCTGTTTCGCACACTCTCTTTCATTCTACCCAAATTCTATATAGATAAGCTTCGTCACACTATTACCTCCTGTGTATGGAGGGGTAAGCCTCCACAGATATTCCATACAGTTATGACACGTTCCAAAAAGATGGGTGGTCTAGCCCTCCCTGACATAGTCAAATACCAGTAAGCTGCCATACTGGCACAGCTCCGAGATTGGTCTTTCCTAGCCCTCCATAAACCATGGGTAGACTTAGAGAAGGAGTTAGTTCAGGCCTTCCCGCTGGCATCTCCTGTGGATTCGTAAACCTTGGCGCCCACCTCCATCCAAACTCCCTGGGCTTACGAAAGATGCGCTGCAAGTGTGGGGTAAGACTTTGAAGTCTACAGGAATCATGACCCTTCCTACTTCCAACCTCTCTATTCTAGCCCTAGCGAAACTCATTCCACATCTCAATCTTAACATATGGTTTGCTAAAGGTGTTACCACTATTAAAACCTTATTTTTAGACCAAACTATTTTATCTTTCTCACAACTACAGGACCAGTTCCATATAGTAAATCAGGAATTTTAATAAATACCTACAGGCCCACCACTGATTGACTTTTTTACGATCTCAACACCTTTCCCTACAACAGCCCCCTTCACATCTCTATGCTAGACTAACGACAGTGGCTAATACGGCTGCCATATCTTTTTGGTACACATTTCTCAACTCTGAAAGTGAACCGGCGAAGATCTTCTCCCAATGTGCTTGGAAGAGAGACCTAGGCCTAGTACTGGACGACAAACAATAGGATCCAGTCTTCCAAAACGCATATCGAATGTCAATGTGTCTGAATCACTCTGAGATGTACTACAAACTACTTTTATAGACTTTACCTGACCCCTGATAGGTTTCACAAGATGTGGCCGACACAGTCTAAGGCCTGTTGGTGGAATTGTGGAGAGATAGGAGACATTATACACACTTTCTGGAGTTGCCCTGTTGCCAATAGTCTGTGGTCTGCAGTATATGCTATGGTATTCCAGGTTATCAAGACTCCAATTCCTTTTACTCCAGAAGTGACACTTCTACAGCTCCTCCCATCACACTTGTCCTATGGAGACAGATATGTAGTTGGTCACATATTTATAGCAACTAGGGCGGTGATTTCCCAAGCGCGGAGAACCTCCCCCCTGTTGCTAAGCTAATATCCAAAACTCAGCTATGCTGTGATATGGAAACATTAGGTGTCCCATATTCTTCCTCTGCTTCCTCACCCAATATGATCTGGTTCACATGGATTGATTATATAACTCAGTGCCCTGTCCCTCAAGATACTGTAAACAAATTAATATCTTCCTCTCAGTAACCCTTCAACATGAGCAAGTGTGCTAAAAACTTCTATATTGTAATTTGAATATCAAAATGTACAATGTAAATTCTAGGGTAATGTGTGACTCCTTCCACTCCCTCTCCCTAACCTTCCTCTACCCCCCCCCCCCTCCCCTTCTTCCCCTCATTTTAATGTCTGTTTTCTTTTATACTATGCAAACTGAAAACTTTAATAAAAATTATTATTGAAAAAAAAAAAAAAAGATATCGCATCAGGAGAAATTTTCTGTAGTGTGTACCCATGTACCCAGCTTTACGTTCACTTGACTTGACTCCCTCCTTGAAATATAGACAGCTCCATCCATAATGAATAGCAATGACTAACAAACCTCTAGACATGTAGATTATCCTTATACAAACATACTTTGATATGCTGGACTATGTAGTTCTACAGAAATCCACTTACTTCAACCCCCACATGTAATTCTGCCTTAATATTGCAGAAATTCAATAGAGTACTATAACAGTTTGCTTGAGCTCATGTCTAACTAGACTTTAAATTCAACACCAGTTCTTGTTCAGTGAATATCTGAGGGAAGGTACACTTGTGAGAAAAGATACAATTTTACCATCGTATGCAACCAAATTACTATAAGATTCCAAAAGAGAACCTGTCACAAAGGTAACATGTCCAAATTTAAAATAAATTCAATTTACAGTCAAGATGCTTTAACTTAATTATAAAGTCATATGACTAACAGATAGTAACAGGGCGCACAATTGAAAATGCAGCACAACTGAATTTATGGCTCTGATTCATCTTCGAATGCAACCTGCAACCAAATTGCATGCGTATTCACATCCAAGTGGATCTCAAGATACGTTTCCATTTGAATTTAGGTATTAGTACTTGTCATATGTTAGCCATACTTGCCAACTCTCCCGGAATGTCCGGGAGACTCCCGGACTTCCAGGAGAGTATGGCATCCTCCCGCATCTGCCCACTTCACTAGGAAGTGAAGAATTAGAACCAAAATGCCCCGATTTTTGGCCCCGCCCCAGCTGTAAAATGAAACGTTTGAGTCATTACGTCGCGGAGACGGGGTCAGAATGGTGAGATTTGCATAGCCCCGCCCCCAGAACGCCCACCTCCCCCAGGCAGCTCCAGGACACCGTCTTCAGAAAGTCGGCAAGTATGATGTTAACAGATACAACAGACTGCAAGATATGCATATGTGGAATATCATGTCCTATCCGAATGCTTGCAAAACACAAGCGATAAAAGAAATTACCAACTCATAATACTACAATCATTAATAAAACCGTGTTTTTTTTTAAAAAAAACAAAATAAACAGGATGTTCTTACTCCGAATTGTACATACAATCCATTATTATAGGTTCAAATATTTTCATACACATGTTCTGTGCTATCTAGTGGCATATGTGTAGTTTTTAATACAATGACGATGCAATGATAGTCATCACTATCAGTCAGCACTTACACCTACCCTGTAGTTGGTGCAAATGATACTGCTAAAGAAACCCAGAACATCTGCGTAGGCACGCCCTCAGCACTTCCTTAATGTATATTGCCTACGTCAGTGTTGGCTAACCTGTGACACTCCAGGTGTTGTTAAACTACAAGTCCCAGCATGCTTTGCCAATATACAGCAGCTTATTGCTGGAAAGGTATGCTGGGACTTCTAGTTTCACACCACCTGGAGTGTCACAGGTTAGCCAACACTGACCTACGTTCATCTGCTTCTTCCCTCCCCTGTTACACCCTTCCAGTCGTAGGCAGTCGTGTCATTTGTGTTCAGGCATGAATTGTAGGCAATTGTGTTCATTTCATTGTCGTAATGTACGTTTCCAAGCATGCACAGACCTATTTCACGCAAGAAACGGCACTTACGCCCGAAGATGAATCTGGCCCTATATGTATAACAAGACAATAAGCTATATCAGTAGATTAGAAGTATAGAGCAGAGGAGAACATACCTGGTGAAATATAGAGGAGCAAATTAGGATAAAAGAGTTTGCAGCTCAATGATAATCCTCACATCCTCATACAGTGTTATATATTTTGCACTCACTTGTCCACCACGCTAAGCGTTTCATCTCACAATCCATTCACCCTCACCCTCAAGTAAAACTTTAAAGTAAAAAATGACAGGAAATAGTGCATATATTTAGAAAAAAAATTTCCATGCTACCTAAAGATATATCACAGCATCAGCAGCTGTACATTTGGATAGTATCTTCATGGGTAGTTTTCTTACCATCAAAAGATAAGACCACAATAGTAAACTATTTTTACTGATGTTCCGTACTGCACTTGATCTGATCTCTGAAAACATAAAGTTCTTGACTCTTGTCTGTCGAACTTAGTGAGACAGCAGCAATGTTGTTCATCTGCTTTTAAAAAAAGAAATAAATTAAAAAATCTATTATAGGCGAAGAATTCCAGGTCCAGTGCTATTTCTAAAGTGAAGTGATTTGATGAAAATTCCTGTTATACCTGCAGATTGTTTGACTAATTTGGCAGTTTGCGATCAGATTGACCGAGCACTGAAACGTATGGTCTCAACCAGCCTGACGTGATGGATTGTAAATCTCATCTGCTGAAAATAGCACATGAGTAAGAGAAGTGGTCGAATTGGGCTGGTATACGGTGGTTTGCCATACCGACACTTCTCCTACAGCCTTCATTGTAAAACTATCAAATTCCATTCCCTTACATTTTCTATACCGCAACTTCTATATTTCCAATTTGACCACTGGGTAAGAGGTTACTAGTCAGCCCCTGCTATCTGGTCTTTCATTTGACCTCTGAAAGCCATAGCTATTACTAGCCTTAGACACATCCATTTCTTTTTATTAGCACTCTAGTCTCCTGCACAAACGCAGGAGTGTAGGCAGACTGATGGCTCTCATGATGTTCTGGGGCCATCTGGGGGCTGCCTGAAGCATTTTTATCATTTTCATTTTTTTTTATTTTGCCAATTAAAAACAGTGAGAAAGCTTTGACAGACAGCCTGGCAGTAAATGATGATGAGACAGCTGCATTCTGATTTGCTGATACACAGTCTAGTTAGTGTTGAAATTCTCATCTTGCAAGAAAGATTACAATCAATAGAAGGGAGAATCATTAGAATCCAATGCTATGGGACAATGTGTGACAAGGAAGGGTTGGGGGCACAATGTCCGAAAATGGGAAGATTATTGCTCTCTGTATTGTATTTCGGTCCATATAATGCTCTCTGTATTGTATGGTGGTTACTATGATGCTCTCTGTTTTGTATGGCGGTCAAAAGGATGCTTTCCATGTTGTATGCTGGTCACAAGGATGCTCCCTGTGTCGTATGGCAGTCACTAGAATGCTCTCTGTCATGTATATCTGTTACTAGCAAGCTCTCTGTATTACATGGTGGCCAATAGAATGCAATCTGTATTTTAAATTGGGCACCATGATGTTCTCTGTATTGACAGCATTCACTAGGACAGTTTCTGTATTGTAAATCAGTCACTAGGATGCACTCTGTATGGTATATCAATCACTTGGATGCTATCTGTATTTTATATTGGGAACCATGATGTTTTCTGTATTGATGGCAGTCAATAGGTGAGTATCTGTATTGTATATTGGTCACTATGATGCTCTCTGTATTGTATATCGATCATTTGGATGTAATTTGTATTGAATATTTGACACTAGAATGCTCTCCGTATTGTTTTGAGGTTACTTGGATGCTATCTGTATTGAATATCTGCCACTAGGATGCTCTCTGTATTGTATGGTGATCACTAGAATGCTCTCTGTCCTATATGGTTGTCACTTGTATGCTCTCTTTATTGTATGGTAGTCACTAGGATGCTCTCTGTTTTGTACGGGGTCACTTAGATGTTCTCTGTATTGTATGTGGGGCACTTGGATGCTCTCTGTATTGCATGAATGTTCATTAGGTTGCTCTCCATATTGTAAGGTGTTGACTAGAATGTTTTCTGTGTTCTATGGGGGTCAGTTAGATGATCTCTGTATTGTATGGTGGTCACTAAAATGCTCTATGTGTTGTGTATTGGTCACTGGGATTTTCTCTGTATTGCATCAGGGTCACTTGGATGTTGCATATGTTATATGGCAGTCACTAGGAAGCCAGGGGCAAACGCAGGATTCGAGGAGGGGAGTTTCCACGCCACAATACCAGTGGGCGTGTCCAACATGTATAGGGGCGTGGCTACAAACACACACCGGGTAAAACACACAGACATGTAAACTGCCACATACACAGATAAGCACAAACACACACATACACAAACACACAGACATGTAAACTGCCATAGAAGATTATATTTTAGAAACCTGCTCATCTCATTTATTATTTAAAGAGAAGAAAAGAGAAAATCTTATACAAAGCTTTAGCTGATGCCCCTGAGTGGGGTAAAGGTAAAGGGTAATGTACGCCCCCTTTGAAGATTAGAGTATATCAGGTTGCCCTTCACTGATTTAATCAGACTCATCCGTCTGTGTATGGGTTGCAAAATTAAAATGTCAGACAAAGGCACAGTCTATTTCCTCATTTGGACTTCCCCCTGTAAGGTTAACAGTTCAAATTCAATATTAAAGAGTGTAAGAACACAGCAAGTTGCTGAATCCATTTATAAGTAGCAAAAAGTGCTATAAATGGTGAGGAAAAATATATACAGGGTCCCTAAGCATGCAACTGTTGCAAAGACATATAAAAAAATGCTTTTAAACTAGTAACCAAGTGGCCTATTTAGTAAGCCTTAACCCATGTGTGGTAGTCATTTTTCCTATGACCACAATTCCAACACTTAGTATAGCGACATAAACATTCCAATTAGTGTATGGGAGACAAGAAATAAATACAGACATCAATACCCACTATCGGCATTTTCTGTATTCGGAATTTATATGAGGAGTGTTGGATATGTTGTCCGTCTGTTTTAAGGTAAGTCTGTATTTTTTTTTTGTCGTCCATATAGTAATCGGAATTTTTATATTGGTATACTAAGTGTCGCAATTATGGTCATAGGAAAAATGTACCCCACCCACTCCATGTGATAAACAGCTGTTTCCGCATGGTTTAAGCATAAATTATTTTAGTAGCTATTTAACAAAAGCCTAATGCAGGATATATCATAGATATCATCTGCACATTACATTATATCAGTATCACATTATACCGCAGTCTTTATAATTCTCATTGGTCTAGGCCAATTTATCAAGCTCCGAAAAGCTTAGCTTTTTGGAGCTTGATCCCTGAGGGCTAACGCCATCTTAAGATGCTGGTCTGGGTCACATTATGCCCCCAACCCGTTCCTCCCCTAGTCAGGTTGCGTGCCATATCTGGTGTGAAATTGCCCAGGTCTTAGGCATAAAGTTGTAGCAGCTTTTTCTGAGACTAACCCTGGCACTGGATATATTAGAGACATGAACCATACAATACTGACAGTGTACTACAAATGCAAATACTTTCAGAGGGCAAAATATGGAATGGTGTCATATTTGTGCAGTAGTCAGGCAGTTACCAGGGAGTTGCTGAAGTCTGATACATGGGTCTGGGAAGACAGCAGTCTGTGGAGGTCAGGGCAGACAGCGATCCAGAGAGACTTGTCAGAGTTCAAAAAGTAGAAGGGCAGGCAGAGATTCCGAGAGATTAGTCATATCCCAAAGCAGAGGTCAGAACCAGAATCAAAAGCAAGATAAATTATAGCAGGTGTTTTACTTAAATAAAAAAATATATAAAATCTTAGATAATCATCATCAGTTTGGCTACAATGAAGAGGTGCCATTTTGGAACACATATGTCAACCAATAAAAATGGCTCCCAACTCAATGCATACTTTTTATTTAAGAATAGTGCCATCCTGAAAGTTACATTTAATTATGAAAATTGTATCTATGATGGACACACAAGCTCAGAGCTTCCTTCACCATAAAGTTCAGGGAGCCAATCAGGAGGCGTCCAGCAAACTGGCCCCCCTGAGATGATTGCTCATGTGATGGCACTGCCCACCTGACTGCTCAGTGATGTCCACAGCAACCAATCAGCAGAGGAGGAGGATCGTGGTAGATTGCGTCTGAGTCCAGCGATCAAAGACCCTAGAATGGAGTGTCTACAGAAATTGTTGTGAAATAATATTTTGAACCTCTTAGCATGGACATAAATAGAGGAAACCCAGACCCTCTAGTCAGGATTATTATCCTTACAATTAACATGGTGATGAAGGCGACACTAAAGACTCTTTTAACTACTCAATTGTGTATTGAAGTTGACAGCCAATCAAATCTGTCGGTTGGTTTGATAAACTTCTAATATACCTTGAATGGAAAACAGGATTCAACAATGAAATAGGAAGTGCCTCATTTAGATTTAGGAGAAAAGCTAATTTGCTCCTAAACAAATCATGTTGCAACTTGATTTTCTATAGAATCCAGGGATAATCCTTTTTTACATATTGATTTTACCTAAAAGCAGAGTCTGTTTAGGATCAGAGGAAGAGGGTATTTATTTTTAATTGTAATCTTGTTTAGACCTCTATAATCAATACACGGGCGTTATCCCCCCAACAAATAACCCAGCAGCTGCAGGGGTTGAGGAGGGTCTACTAAATCCCTTTTACAAATTGGGAGCTGAGATAGAGAGTAAAATTTCCCTTTAATGTACCTCAATGGCACATTCAAACTTTCTATGTGGAGGTAATATGCTGGGTGCATTTTAAAAAACAAAAACCAAAAAACATCAGAAAATTCCCTATAAAGTTCTGGTATCTTTTCAAGTCCGGTAGCAGCAACGCTCTCCACAGAATAGAGATAGGTATAAGGTTTGACTCCTCTGTTTTCCATCAGCAAGCAAACTAAAGACTTTAAGGAACAATATTATCAAATTACTCTTTCTTATTTCTCTCTTTAATTTATTGATTAGTCTTTGTCACGAACACGCTCCCAGCTGCCGTGACTTTGTCTGTTTGCTGTATGAGGTTGCACATGATTCCAGCCCGCAGTCTCTCTCTACCTATCACACAGGTTATAGACCTACTGAATCACCCCCAGACAGCACTCACACCCCCACACACTTCAGGTTTGCAACTACCTATTGAATACGGGCAATAGGACCCCAATTTATTGTCCCACACTAACACACAAAGCTTCTAGCTATCAGAGGCTAACAAGGCCCCCACCAGCAAACAAAGGGTTAATTCTTTACACCTCCAGACTGTTACACAAATGTAAATGTAAGCACACACTAAGCTTGTTAATCAAATGTATCAACAAATCACACACCGGCATTCAAAGGGTTAACTTAGTCGAGCTATATTCTTCTTAACAGGCTAATGGATCCGTGAGAGTATCAAGGACACCACATATTAAATTATAGATTTAATATACAAAAGTACAGGGCATTCAGATGTAAAAAAAAACAATTAATAAACAACTGATAAAACAGACACAAGCAAAGCAGTTTGAAATAAAAGGGGTTACATTCAGAGTATCACTGTTGCATATTCTGTGCCATTGCAAATTGGCTGGGAGGATGGACAGGTTATCAATGTGGATTGATTTTCCCAAAAGACTGACAATTTGTTGTAACTGGTCTCAGCTTTATAAAGACACCTGGGCGTGGGCAGCACAGTGGCTAAGTGGTTAGCACTTCTGCCTCATAGCACTGGGGTTATGAGTTCAATTCCCGACCATGGCCTTATCTGTGTGGAGTTTGTATGTTCTCCCTGTGTTTGCGTGGGTTTCCTCCAGGTGCTCTGGTTTCCTCCCACACTCCAAACACATACTAGTAGGTTAATTGGCTTCTATCAAAATTGACCCTAGTCTCTGTCTGTCTGTATGTATGTTAGGGAATTTAGACTGTAAGCTCCAATGGGGCAGGGACTGATGTGAATGAGTTCTCTGTACAGCGCTGCGGAATCAGTGGCACTATATAAATAAATGGTGATGATGAATGATGATGATGATGAACCTTACCACACCCTTGCCTAAATACAGTGTATTCATAGAGCTTTCACACATTTCTTTAACTTCTATGTGGGGCAGAATTCTTAATTTAACATATTGAGGAATATGTGGTTGATCACTACTTTTATTGATTTTAAGTGGCATATTTTAAAACTGAATTCTTTTTGTCTATATCACATATAGCCTAAGTCAGCACATGGCCTCTTTGAACCAGACACCATGCTGAACGGTTCCTAAAAGTCTATTTAGGTATCAAAACTTCATCCCAGGCCAGGATATATCTCACAGCAGGGGCTCTTTGAAGCTACCACAGGTGACACTGCTATCTTCTCACACTGGAATCATCATCATCATCATCATCATCATCACCACCATTTATTTATATAGCACCACTAATTCCGCAGCGCTGTACAGAGAACTCACTCACATCAGTCCCTGCCCCATTGGAGCTTACAGTCTAAATTCCCTAACATACACAGACAGACAGACACAGAATGTACAGAGCCATCAAATCAGACTTTCTGCTTTCACAATTTACACTTTGGTAGTTCAACTTATCAATGGATTCATTTAATATAACATATTTACACTGCATTTACAATTTTAGGCCTTATCACCCACAATTATGTGAGGGGTTAACCCTTATAAATAACTGTAAGTTCCCTATGTTCATCACAGTCTTAATAACAAACTGAATCAGGTTGTTTTCTGGAATTGTATATTGGATCAAGAAGACCCTCATGGTCATACATTAGGCCTAAAGACTTGAAAAAGCTGTCCAAAAAATGAGAATGCTGGTATGAGACCAGATGTAAAAATTCCTGAAATAAAACTCCTAGAACTGGCTAAATCATGAGCTTCACCTCTAGCAGCCCACTTTCCCTTACACCAGAAGGTGCTCAAAGGTACTTGGTTGCCCCAAAGTCTTAAGCACGTGATAGTTGTGGCTTATTCCAGAACTACACTTTAGCATAAGTGTGGCAGGGCAAGGAAAGGGTTAACCTCCTGGGGATCTGGAGATAGTCCCACCCATATAGGGGAAGAGTTTAAGCCTATTTAAGGGATCAAATCCAGTCTAGTCTTGGCTGGTGTCTGGGGGGGGGAGTCTTACACCTCTCCACTAAAGGAGCCAATCTACCTTGATCTTTGTGCATAGCTCTGGCTTTCTGTTCACATGTGTTTCTTTGGTTTGACCTCTTCTCAAGACTTTAGCTGGTGACTTGATGTTAAGTCAGGTGCTGCCTTGAAGAATTGGGTGCCGGAACTTCATACATCCAGCCAGTTGATGCAGTTCACCACTTTTCGTTCTCCAAGTCCGTCTCGGCGGCTGTGCATTCATAGGATAGAGAACTTGGCATTGGCTGTTCGGTTAGTTGAAAATGCCATTGTGGAGTACGCAGGGGTGGGACCAGCTCGGACAGTCCTCATTAGACCTACCAGCAGAAGCCGACAACAGGGGCAGAAGTCATCAGAGTTTTAATCTGCTCTACAGGGACCAAATCTGTGTAAGATTCACGATATCACTACTAATTTACCTGCACACCATGGTTCCTTTTGGCCCAGGTTTGGATCAGCGAGGCATAGTCTTGTTATGCAGTTTCTGGAACCAAGTGCTTCCTTTCCATTGTATAATCCTAAGCCTCTGGTTTCAGTTTGTTCCTCATGTGGAGTCCAAGGGTATAGAGAGACCATTTGCCCACAAATGCTTTGTTCCTTTTCAGAGGTGCTCACCACCACTTCTGCTACTTCAGGTTCACCGGTAATACAGGTACTGGAGCAGGTTGAGAGTAGGGATGTGCACCGGCGACTTTTGAGGTCTCGTGTTTTGTGTTTTGGATCCGGATTTTCGTTATTTTTGAGGTTCGGATTTGTCACGCAAAACACTTGACGAAAGGTCTCGGTTCGGATTTAAGGTATTGGATTCGGATTTTTTTTGAAAAAAACATAAAAAGTTTAAAAATCAAGTTTTTGGGCTTATTTTCACTCCTAGGCTATTATTAACCTCAATAACATTCAATAACAAGCATTTCCACTAATTTACAGTGTATTCTGAACACCTCACAATATAGTTATTAGTCCAAAACGTTGCAAAAAGGTATCTTTCTGGACTGCGTAGAGGAGTGGGTCACCACAATATCTTAAAAACCCTGAACTTTTATGATTCGCACCAATAATTGTACCTGGACTGCGTAGAGGAGTGGGTCACCACAATATATTAAAAACCCTGAACTTTTATGAATCGCACCAATAAATGTACCTGGACTGCGTAGAGGAGTGGGTCACCACAATATATTAAAAACCCAGAACTTTTATGAATCGCACCAATAAATGTACCTGGACTGCGTAGAGGAGTGGGTCACCACAATATATTAAAAACCCTGAACTTTTATGAATCGCACCAATAAATGTACCTGGACTGCGTAGAGGAGTGGGTCACCACAATATATTAAAAACCCTGAACTTTTATGAATCGCACCAATAATTGTACCTGGACTGCGTAGAGGAGTGGGTCACCACAATATCTTAAAAACCCTGAACTTTTATGAATCGCACCAATAAATGTACCTGGACTGCGTAGAGGAGTGGGTCACCACAATATATTAAAAACCCTGAACTTTTATGATTCGCACCAATAATTGTACCTGGACTGCGTAGAGGAGTGGGTCACCACAATATCTTAAAAACCCTGAACTTTTATGAATCGCACCAATAAATGTACCTGGACTGCGTAGAGGAGTGGGTCACCACAATATATATAATAAGAAAACCATCAACTTGTTTGATTCGCACCAATAAATGTACCTGGACTGCGTAGAGGAGTGGGCACTGGGCACCACAATAAAATATATAAAAAACCTTCAACAGGTCTGCATTACACTACACATACGGCTGCTCCTCCATCCTCTCCATCATATACATGTTGGAGTTTTAGCGTGTGACAACCTCTTGTTTTTGATAATGTCAGTGCATTTTGAATATTTTTCAATTTGCCCCACACCACTGAATGTACTTTATCTATGATACGCATCTATCTATCTTGACTGCGTAGTGTGGTGGCCCCGGTACACAATTTGGTACCGAGGCCACAATATAATTAAAAAACCCTCCACGTGTCAGAATTCCACCAAACAAGTATCTGGACTGCGTAGTGGGGTGGCCCCGGTACCCAACTTGATACCGGGGCCACAATAAAATAAATACACCCTCCACGTGTCAGAATTCCACCAAACAAGTATCTGGACTGCGTAGTGGGGTGGCCCCGGTACCCAACTTGATACCGGGGCCACAATACCTCCTCCAAACATGCTACAGACAATTCGTCATTGAGATCCCATTAAGTATGTTAAAGACAGACAGGGTCCAAGTGTTATTAGTTGACTTTGTAAAGAAAAAAACTGTCCCTGTTGCACATAGTCGTGCAATGAAGACTTACTTTTTCATTTAAAGGCACGATCTTTCAAGTGTAGTGTTTGTAAGTCTAAGTCATATTATACTTTTGGTAAAATTGGTTTTTTTTGTTCCTCTTTATGTTAATTAATTAGTAATAGAATTAAAGTAGGAAATAGAATTAAATAGAATTAAAGTAGGAAATAGAGTGGTATAGAGTTGTAGTGTGGTATAGATAGAGTGGTCCACACAATATAATAATAAAACCCTCAACTGGTCTGAATTCCACCAAACAAGTATCTTGACTGCGTAGTGTGGTGGCCCCGGTACACAATTTGGTACCGAGGCCACAATATAATTAAAAAACCCTCCACGTGTCGGAATTCCACCAAACAAGTATCTGGACTGCATAGTGGGGTGGCCCCGGTACCCAATTTGATACCGGGGCCACATTACCTCCTCCAATTTCCAAGTGTAGTGTTTATAACATCTTAACACTACACTAATTCTAGCACGTCAAAACCTCTTGTTTTAAATAATGACAGGGCATTTAACTTTTGATTTAATTTATTGAATTTGTTGGCATTTTCTTTTACTTTTTGAACATGGCAAACGACTGTTGAATGGTCACATAATGCCAAAAAAAAAGTTGCAAGATGGAATTGTCCTTGGGCCCTCCCACCCACCCTTATGTTGTTGAAATAGGACATGCACACTTTAACAAACCAATCATTTCAGCGACAGGGCCTACCAAACAACTGTGGCTGAAATGATTGGTTTGTTTGGGCCCCCACACCAATAAAACAATTCATCTCTCCCTGTACAAACTAAACAGGCTCTACTGAGGAAAGATGTCGTCCTTATCCTCAACCTCTGATTCCTCTCCCCCTACAGTGTGTACTTCCTCCTCCTCACACATTATCAATTCGTCCCCGCTGGACTCCACAACCACAGTCCCTCTGTACTGTCTGGAGGGCAGTGCTGTACTTCATTGAGGAATTGATTATTCATTTTTATAAACATCATTTTTTCAACGTTGTGAGGAAGCAACCTCCTTCGCCGCTCACTGACCAGGTTCCCCGCTGCACTAAAAACTCTTTCCGAGTACACACTGGAGGGGGGACAACTCAGTTAAAAAATAGAGCCAGTTTGTACAGGGGCTTCCAAACTGCCTTTTGGAGTTCTACCACGTCACTACCTCTAGTTAATTTAGATTGCAAGGCTTGTAAATATAAATACTTTGAAGATAAAAAAAAGCAGGCTGCACAGACTGTGGAGCTAGAAAGTGAAATTAAATGGACCACGTTACTTTGGTGGCTATCTATGCCCCCCCCCCCCCCCGCCCTACACTTGTAGTTGAATATAAATAAAGCAGCCTGCATAGACTGTAGAACTAGCAATTCAAATATACAAAGAAATGGACAAAGGCAGTTTGGTATCTGTCTGCATCAGATCCCCTCTCCACTAGGAGTAAAACAGAAAACTTTTCAGCCGTTATATAATCTAGAATATAAATAGAAATTGAGAAATGCAATTTGGTATCTGTCTGCATCATAATCATCAACATCCTCCTCAGCGCCAGCTACATCAATATCCTCCTCCCAGTGCACAACATTCACACCTTCATTAGCCAAATCTGTAACTGGACTGTGGGTGATCCTTCCAGCATATGCAGAGGGCGTGCTGCAAATGCTGGATGGAGTCACCTCTTCCCGTACAGTGATGGGAAGGTCAGGGTTCACAACCAACAACACCCTTGGACTCGCCTTGGGGATTTGTGATGTCATCTGTTTAGAAGGCAGAGTTCTTTGCTGTTTTGTTGTTGTTGCTGACAGCATAACTCTCTTAAATTTTTTGTAGGGGGGGGGGAGGAGGGCTTTGATCCTTGGGTGAAGTTGGACCACTAGTCATGAACACGGGACAGGGCCTAAGCCGTTCCTTGCCACTACTTGTCGTAATTGGCATATTGCCAACTTTACGTTTCTCCTCAGATGATTTTAAGTTTCTTTTTTTGCTGTTTTTTGAGAACTTGGGCTTTTTGGATTTTACATGCCCTGTACTAGGAGATTGGGCATCGTGCTTGCCAGACGACGTTGATGGCATTTCATCGTCTATGTCATGACTAGTGGCAGCAGCTTCAGCATTAGGAGGAAGTGGGTCTTGATCTTTCCCTACTTTATCCTCCAAATTTTTGCTCTCCATTATATGTAGCACAAGATACTGCAGAATGTGTGAACTTGGTAATATTGCAGTACCAATGGACTTATAATGCTGGATTGGTTTTGCAAATTTGGTTATAATTATTATATATTTTTTTTTTTTTTAATTTTTTATTATTTTTTACTTTTTTTTTATTTTTTAATAACTTGGGAATAATGCGGAAATAACTATGCCCTTAGAAGCACAGAGCACAGGACACAGCACCACTGGACTGAACAGGACACGGCACAGGACCCAGCAGCACTACGGAACTCAGCAGGACAGAGCACAGGACACAGCACCACTGGACTGATACTGCAGAATGTGTAAACTTTGTAATATTGCAGTACCACTGGACTTTTACTGCTGAATGTGTGAACTTGGTAATATTGCAGTACCAATGGGCTTATACTGCAGGATTGGTTGTGAAAATTTTGTGGTAATTAAAAAATATTAAAGTAGTTTTTGGTATTTTTTAAAAAAACTTTTTTTTATTTTTTTAAACACAGGGGAATATTGGGGAAATAACTATGCCCTTAGAAGCACAGAGCACAGGACACAGCACCACTGGACTGAACAGGACACAGCACAGGACCCAGCAGCACCACTGACCTCAGAAGGACAGAGCACAGCACACAGCACCACTGGACTGATACTGCAGAACACAGCACAGCACAGCACAGCACAGCACAGCACTAAACAGCACAGCACAGCACAGCACTAAACAGCACAGCACTAAACAGCACAGCACTAAACAGCACAGCACTAAACAGCACAGAGGACCACCTAACACACCCTCCCTCTACCCTGATCAATGCCCGAGTGAAGATGGCGGCGACTAGCGGGGAATTTATAGGATCCGAGTATCGCGAGATCCGACAACGGGATTATGAGTCAGAGCCTCAGTTTCACTTTTGAATTTGGCGCCAATACCCGGATCTGTCTCGGATCCGACTCGGATCCGCAACGTTCGGGTGGGCTCGGATTTCAGAAATCCGAGCGCGCTCATCCCTAGTTGAGAGTAAGGTGATTAAGGGAATAGTGGGCTCTTGTTCCAGTAACACCTTAATACAACAGCCATTTTGTACTTCCAAAAACGATTGAAGAAAAGCAGGAACTCTTCGGCCAGAAGGGCCCCATATTTGTAAGATCCCGACTCTGTGTACTTGATTGCAGAAAAATAAAAAAAAACTTTCACCGCCGCAAACACCTCCTACCTAGTAGGAGGTCCGAATTGCAATGCCGTTACGTTCATTGCGTAAGCTAAAACTACAGTATAATGTGATTTTCCCACGCTAGTGGGGGAATCACCTAATACTGTACCTAGAGCTTACGCAAGTAACGTAGCTCATTGCGCATGCGCTACGCTACTTGCGTAAGCTGTATTTACTGTATTACAGCTTACGCAAGTAGCGTAGCGCATGCGCAATGAGCTACGTTACTTGCGTAAGCTCTAGGTACAGTATTAGGTGATTCCCCCACTAGCGTGGGAAAATCACATTATACTGTAGTTTTAGCTTACGCAATGAACGTAAGGGCATTGCAATTCGGACCTCCTACTCTAGTCGGGATCTTACAAATATGGGGCCCTTCTGGCCGAAGAGTTCCTGCTTTTCTTCAATCGTTTTTGGAAGTACAAAATGGCTGGGACTGGGGCAAGCCGGCAAGATTGGAGGTATAAATATTAAGGGACTGGGGCAAGCCTGGAAGTTTGGATGAAGAAAGAAAACATCATTGGTGAGTATTTGTTTTTGGTTTTTTTTTATTAAATAGATGTGGTTAAAAAGAGGGTGGTTAGTGTATTTATTGTGGGGTTTTTATTTTTAATAAATGTTTGTGGTTTTTATGAGGGAGTTGTTGTTTTGTAAACTTTTTTTTTTGTGGAACTACAGGTCCCAGCAAGCCAGGGATGTCAGGGCATGTTGGCACTTGTGGTTCTCCAAATGCCAACATGCCCTGGCTGCCGTGGGTATGCTGGTGCTTGTAGTTATACAAGCAACAGCATGGCCACAGTTTTTAGGGCAACCTGGCTGGCTGGGACTTGTAGTTCCACAAAAAAAATTGGTGTCAGTTTGTTGTTTTAACACTTTCTCGCCGTATTACCCTACTACCCACAGCCCAGGGGTAGTAGGAAGAGCCCTAGTGCTATCAGCACTGGGCTGGTTCTTTCTAGGGGGGGTCCGCTCATTTTTTTCGGCGGACCCCACTCCCTAGGGAATCCAGCCCAGCGCTGAACAGCCTAGGGTTGGTTAGTCATTATGGCAGGGGGACCCCTGCCGCGTGTCCCCCTGCTATAGTGCCGCCAACCCTGGCTGGTTTGCCTAGTGCTGGTAAAGTGAAAATCGGGGGAACCCCACGCAAAATTTTTCCCAGATTTTCACTGGAGCAGCACTAGTCAGGCAGCACTAGGGTTAAGCATAAATGGCGGGGGGACCCCACGCTTTTTTTTTTTTTTACTTTTATCTATTCTTTAACTTTTAACCAGGGCCAGTGTAACAGTAATGTGTTGACAACTCACTGTTACAACACAGGCGAGTTTGCCAAACACAGGAGAGTTTGCTAAACTCGTGAGTGTTTACATCGCTCAAAATTGCCAGAGATGACCAGCGATTTTGAACATGAGTCTCAAAATCGCAGCTTGATACATTTCCATTTTTTTTTTTAAAACTCGCGGGTAAACACCCGTGATTTGCCACGATTTAAACACGCTGGCAAACTCGCACTTTGATACATTTACCCCCAGGTCCTTGACAATGCCACAAAAACAAACAGTTGCACTTCTTTTTAGAACTGGTGGGCTACTAAGATTATGCCCTTATATTGTCAGCCCCTTTAGCAAACTGCCTGAAACACAATGGTCTTCTTAGTGTCAGGCTGCTTTTGTTACCATCAAGCGAATCCCTTGTGAGGGCTCTGTTTTATGGTCTCCAGACTTTACTGAACAATTTGTTGAGGTGGGGCATGGGGCAGTCCTGTGGGAAGATTTTAAGATGGTAGAGCAGCCAGTTTTGTATTTCAGCTGGAAGCTGTAGCCTTGGGAGACCTGATATTTGGTGGTAGAGAAGAAGACTCTGATCGGGTGAAGCAGGACATTCCATAAGTAGAAGTAGAAGTGCATTACATTATACAGGTGGCGGGTCCGGACATTGCCGCTTTAAAAACATCATTTTCACTGTAGAAGTGATGCAATTTGTTCCTGGAGAGATTTATCAAAGTCGCATTTTACGTGTGCCGGTCATTCAGCTTAGAGCTGAGTAAAATAAAATGAGAATGACAACTGACTTGTTCTTTTCATCGGTTGTGTGTTTCTCCTAAGATTACATCAATATTCTCACCCTCCTGAGCTTGAACTCGTGGTGCCATCTATTAGATAGTTTTAGAAAGCTCTGCTTGCCATTAACACACCACTAACATAGAGAAGATGTAAAGCATCAACACATTTAAATGTTCTGTAGTCTTGGAAGTAATTCATTAAAGGTTTAATCCTTGTTTAAAAAAAAACCAAATGTATTTTATACAAATACTAACATGTCGCAGCCATTTTGCATCAGATAGGTTTGCAAGGGTTAATTAAACAGTAAGCAAACAAAAATGACATTGAGGCGTTTAGCGCCACCTCACATAGAATTGAATCTGCCCTTAAAAATAGCAAAAGATCACTTGGCACTGCTGCCTGATTGATATTGTACAGTACACTTGTGTTCACAATATAAGTCACATTAAAGAATCTTTCCTTAAATGATTATTTTTTTTTCTCCTTTTTTTAAATCCAGATTTCATTTGTTTCTGTACTTAGTTTACCGAATTTCACACTCCGCTTTAGGGATTTAGGTTCTTTTATTCCTGTTATCACTTCTCCTTTTGTGCAGGTGGCTTGCTCCTTAATTCCGTTCATCTGTCAACAGCTTAGGTCTTCATGATCTCGGTAACCACTGTTCAGCTCCAGGGGGTATATTTACTAAACTGAAAAAGTGGAGATGTTGCCTATAGCAACCAATCAGATTCTAGTTATCATTTATTTAATACATTCTACAAAATGACAGCTAGAATCTGATTGGTTGCTATAGGCAACATCTCCACTTTTTCAAACCTGCAGTTTAGCAAATATATTCCCAGGTGTATTATAATAGGGAGGAAACAGAAAAATGGAGATCCTTGTGTATTTTTTCTTTTTTTAAATACATATAAAACACCAGTATGCACTAACAATAATTTTTTTTTGCCCCACTATTGCCAAGGGGTCTTAGCGTTACGAACCTACCTTCTTGCAGAACAATAATGGAAGATTTTAAAGGTAAATGGTTTGGGATTTTAGACTCTCGCTCATTTGCTTTGATGCAGCTAATAGTGGAAGAGAGAAGCGGAATCCAAAGGAAAGCAGAATAGGAGATTGATATACTAATATCGGTAATAAAACCTTTAAGAGGTTTGGATGATTTCAAAGAAATGGGGAGTTCTATTGAATGCAACTTAAGGAAAAATTAGATGCTTTACATAAAAAAAAAAAGTAAGAAGAGTAACCGTAATAAATCAGGTTTAATTGCCAGCAAATATGACCAAATACCAGATAAAGATATAGGGTCTGATTCATCAAGACATGCGTACTGTGTGCAACATGCGTTTGTTTCAAACGTACGGAATTTGGACATACGTACTCCTGAATTCAACACACCGGATCTAAAGATACGAGCGCTGAAGACGCTGCAGGATACATTCAATATCTATGTGGAATATAAAATTGCCAAAGAACGCACAGGAACAAAAAAAATTATTCAATTAATGTCATTTGTTAATAATATAGGCATTAAAATAACAGTTTTTTTTTTCTTTTTTTAAAAATCTGTTT